>NC_035441.2:131555164-131875799 GCF_002127325.2 Helianthus annuus
ATTTCGCTCATAAGGCCCTTGACCATAAAAGCGAAATCAGCTCATTATAAATAGTGCATTGCTTTGTTCATTTGGCACGGAATCTGAACTATGTAACGATGTGCTGCCAAACTGTTCTCAGGTTGTAATCGGTGTTAAATCAATACAAGAGACATTATAATTACGATTGAGTGTCCGTTTCATTGATTCCGCCTTTGATTCGGATAGAAAACTCTTCTGATTGACTCATTCGGGTTCAACAACGATCTTACAAGTGGTATCAGAGCACAGGAGGAAGAGTTTAGCTCGATTGCAATTATATTCTGTCTTCTACACCTTCTTTCATCATTTCAGGAAGTTTTATCGGACAAAACCGGATCAAAATTTCACAGATTGTGTATAATTGGACATTATAAACCCCGGAAAATTTCAGACCTAAATTCGGACTAAAAATGGACTAAAATTGACTCGGAACTGATTTCGCTTATACGGACATTTTGTTAATTTCGCTTTTGGGAACATCTTGATTTCGCTCTCAGGGTTTAAAGTCTGAGATTTCGCTCTAAAGATCAAGTGATTTCGCTTTTGAGACACAAAGAAACATGATTTCGCTTCAAGATACATGTGATTTCGCTCCAACGTCAACCTGATTTCGCTCAAACGTTCAATCTGATTTCGCTGATTAGTCAAGTGATTTCGCTCATAGTGTTATTACTTGATTTTGCTCAAAAGGGATTACTTGGTTGAAATCTGATTTCGCTCAAGAGTCACATTTCGCTCGAAAGTGAACTTTTTCGCGTCAAGATCATTTCACGACAATCGAGTGTTGGTTTATTACAGTTTATTTGATATTGTTTAAACTGATTAAGTTTGTTTGATTGTAAATTCTCAGGTATTTCAAGAATTTCAAAACATGGCTAATGTTGATCATGATAGATGGTGGAAAGCAGATTATGCAAGATGGGAAATCGGAAAACTCAGTGAACCATTCAAAGAAGCCCAGAGAGCCAATAGATGGAATGACGATTTGGAATGTTACATGGATCCATGGGATAATCCAGTTGTTGACCCATCAAAAGTGGATTTCGAAGCTGTAATAAATTTGCTTCCGAGTGAGGGCACTTTCAACACAAGAAGGCTTTCTGATAAAAGTTATTTGCCGGATTTGGAGAAAAAGATAAGAGATTTGTGTAGCAAGTCTACCAAAGGTGGTAGAAATGAAGAAGAGAACAGAAGAAAAGATGAAAAAGATGTTTGAAGATTTGAAGAAGAAAGCTTTAGAAGAAGTCAGAATGGAAGCAGTAAAAGCTAAGAAAGAGATTGAAGAAGATACACCAGTCTTTGAGATTGTTCAGAAGGAGAAGAAACAGGCTGAAGATATTCGAACTTTGAAAGATGAAAAGAAAGCTGCTGATGAACAGATTTTGGGTTTGCATTTAAAATGCGAAAAATTAAAATCTGAAAATGACAAACTTTTAAAGAATGTTGAGAGTTTGTCATTAGAAAAAGAAAATTTAAAAAAAAATCAGAAAATGATTTGAAAAATCAGATAAATATATTAGAAAAAGAAAAATCAATTTTTGAAAAATATATTTTGGAAAAGCAAGATTCAATAAATTCTCATATTTAGAATAACATTCGACTTGAAAAAGAAGCCGAATGTAATAGAAATAAAATTGCTGATTTAGAAAACAAGTTGAAAAGTTTTGTGACTTTTGCACCATATGTGTGTCCAAAACCGATCAAAGTTGTTCCAATAAGTGACACTGTCACAAATTTTGACAAAGTCAAAATTGAGGATTGGGATGACATAGCTGATGATGAAATAGAAAAAGAAAAGAAAAGAAAAATATTTTTAGATTTACAAGAAAAATTTAAAAATACTGTTTTGCAATCTACTGAAATAGGTGAATGCTCAAAGCAAAAACCTGTAAAGAAGAATGCAGAACAGAAACAAAAAGATAAAAATTTGAAAAATTCTAAAAATGAAAATAAAAGCTCATTAGATAAGTCATCCAATCATTATAAAAAAACATAAAAACCTAAAAATGAAAACTCACAAAATGTTGGTAATAAGTGGTGCAGGTTTGACCATAGTGCTCAAAAGACAAATCCAGCATTGCAGAAGAAAAATGTCTATCACCAAGCCAAACAATGTTATGATCTGATGGTTTGGACAGAAAGAAGTGGATGGTACGATAACAGAGTGTGCTACACTTGTGGTGTTAGAGGACACATTGCTGTTAACTGCCAGAATTGGAATTATGAAACAAGAAGATGCTATAATTGTAATATCAGAGGACATATTGCCAGAGACTGCCCAAGGAGATCGATGGGAAGATCGAGGGTTGAATCTCAGAGAATGGTAAAGAAACCAGTCAATGTCAAGCCCGAAGAACAGAAGGTTCTAGAACAGAAAGTGAAGTTTTCGCAGGGGCAAAAAGACAGACTAAGGAAAAAGAGGAAGAAAGCAAGAGAGTATTTGGAAAGGATTTTGTCTTCGGGTTCACCAATTGGTATGAATAAGAGTTCTGATGAATCTATTCACTCGACTACAAAACCAAGCCAATTGAATTCTTCAGATGCAAATTTGAGGACAAACAAGAAGAAAAAGAAAGTTATCGGCGATGAATCTGGCTCATCAAAGTCAGATAAGCCAAGTTCGGGCAATGAATCTGATTCCACAAAATCAGATGAGCCACAAGTTGAGGTAAAAAAAGGAAGAAACAATTCCTTTAATGAATGATGAGGATTTTCCACCATTACAAGCCGCGAATCTAAAATCAAAAGGTGTTGATACTGGAAAAATGTTTAATAGCAATGTTAAACATATTTTTAGTAAGATGGCTGATGGTAAGGAAAAAGGAGTAAAAGAATTTTATGTAGGAAAGAGAAAAGCTCAAAATGCACCTAAGGCTGGTCAGCCTTGGGTGTCAAAATTTGTTGGTTGAATTCCTGACTTGCCGGAGCTTCCAGGTTGGTAAGTGTGAAGCAGGTATCGGCATCATTCTTGAGAAATTCACAGGGTAGTAACTGTGATATTTCGACTTACAAGTGGTTAATCAAGGACATTAAGTTGTACTTGATTTTATACAAGTGATTGTGGAAATTGATCTTATATTGTTAAAATTTTTCATTACGACTGGTTGGTAAGCAAACTATTTTTTTTTCTGGAAAAACCCATTTTGATTAAAACAAACTTAAGTGTTTTGAGATCATAATGGAAAATTAGTTTGTTGTTTGGAGTTGTTTTGATTGAATACGCCGAAACCCTCACGGCTGAACAAACATGATTACTTTCACCAGATTGAAAAATGGTTTTCAAACTGTAAAAATCAATGTGTTGTAAATCATGGGGGTAATTACTGCTTTTAGGTAATCCAGTTCACAAGATGCAGAAAATGGATGGCGAGACAAAGCTATCCGTATTGGGTTGTCTAATTTTTAATGATTTTGCATTTTAGGGGAAGAAAAAATTTGTCAGAAAATACAAAAACATTAGAAAATTTGAAAAATACAAAAACATGATAAAATTAATTCAAAAATTTGAGTTTTGCGTAAAAAGAGGAAATGATAGTACATCAGTAGACAGTTACAGTATGCTAAACAATTGTAATGATTAAATAGTGTTAAACGGTCTCACTGATGATATGCCGATAGGTTTTTATACATTTAGTAAACTTTTTCGGGATATAAACCTAAAATTCAAACACTTACTAATTTCGTGGGGAACACTACTTGGATATATAGGTAACCCCTGAAATCTCGTTTGAAAGGTCCCTTATTCTGAGATACTAGGTCTTTATACTCAGTGATATCTGGGGTATTATTCCGGGACTTCTGCTGAATGGAAGTTCTGACCTAGTCCCCGAATAATACTTTCTGCATTGCTTGAAATATAGCACCACCCTCAGCATAAAAAACGATGAAACATTGCAAAATGCTAATCGTGTGCTGTTATAATTAAAAGATCCTCTAAAGGGGACACACCGAAAAGTCGAAGCCGTCATCTCTCTGCGTATACGGAAGTATCGACCTGAGCTCTCACGGCCCTCGCATTTAACCCCTTACTTATATCATTTGTGGTATACCCACCTGTAAGACTGAATAATTAGGATTCTGGATACCGGGAGTATATTCAAAAGGTGGGACACATGAATGAGTTTAAGATCTTAAAACACCTAAATCATATCTTGAAATCGGTTGAAATTTGTATGAAAATTTAAGTGGATCAGTATATCGACAATCTAAGTGAATTGTTTAATTCTTAAAGTGTAATTAAGCTCAACGGTACTTGTAACTTGTCAAAAACTGATATGATCCTCTGATGCATACTCACACAAAAAATATTGTATGTAAATATGTTTGTACATATTTCTTTACTGCTTTATATTTTCAGAAAATACAAAAAGATTTTGATTTCTGCTTTATTTTCGACAACCGATGTCTGAGTTGCTGAGTTTCAACATCTGAGTAAGCTGATTGTGTTTCTGTAAATAAAACGAGTTCATTAATTTGAAAGTTGAATTTCTATAAAAATTCAAAAACAGTTTGTGATATCTCCAAGGTCATTAAGTTGAACTTGGATGATTAACTGTGGGGGATTTGGATGCTTATACTGTTAAAGAGTCAATTTATGATCCTGTTTGTTGAAATTGCAAATTATTTGTATTTTGATGTTAGGGGGAGTGTTTAAATGGTTTGATTTGTCAGATTACGATATCTGGAAGCTTAAAATGTTGTTACTTATCAAGTGTATGAGTGATTGCAGGAAAAGTCCAGACTACAATCCCGAGAGCAGAGTCTAAGGGGGAGTCTGAAGACAAACTGAAAGTTAGGAGGAGCTTGTAGCTGGAAAGCTAGGTGTCGATCCCTAAAAGCACGGAAGCTTGACGAAAGGGGGAGCCTGCCGATGATAAAGCCGTTGATGATAGAGCCAGTGATAAGATCCTGGTATAACATTCAAAAGTGTAAAGCTGATCAAGAGAGTGATGGATGCTTACAATGTTACAATCTGAGTGAGAAGGCAAAATGATCAAGACTGAAGAGGTGTCATGATAAAGATTAGTCACTGAAGACTTCGTCAATATCCGGGGGGAGTTTGTTAGTGCATTACGTCTATTGACTTCGTCTTGTATCATGTAATAGGATAGGTTAGAATAACCAGTGCACGAGGTTCGAGAAACAGAAGTTAGTGATTAATAGTGTGATTTCGCTCATATGGACCAAGGTCACTTGGAGCGAAATCAGAAACTTCTGATTTCACTCATAAGGCCCTTGACCATAAAAGCGAAATCAGCTCATTATAAATAGTGCATTGCTTTGTTCATTTGGCACGGAATCTGAACTGTGTAACGAAGTGCTGCCAAACTGTTCTCAGGTTGTAATCAGTGTTAAATCAATACAAGAGACATTATAATTGTAACACCCCCAAAATACCACTTGCGGAGACTCCGCGAGTGGTATTTTGGGGGTGTTACAGTTTGGTATCAGAGCCACTGGTTATAGTGAACTAGGTTTTAAAACGTTTTATAAAACCAGACTATAACCGAATACCTTCGAAGAATCGATCATGACACTCAGCTCCAGATCGCAAGGTTTGTCCTCTGTTTAGTTTATGCATACACCCATAGTTGTCACACACTCATAACTTGCATGACACGATACACTTGATACTATAGTGACTTGATAGTGTGACACTACTCTTTGACTCATGTGAATCATAGACCTGTGATACCATTTGTTGTGTTGCGTGAACGGGGGAAACTTTGAGCGCAAGCTAAGAGGCACTGAGATAAGCATGCAAATTACCTTATTATTATGGGTGCACACTTAATAATAACGTGGGGTGCATGCAAGTCCCAGTGAGGCTTATCGAGCATGAGAAGGGTTCTGCCTTATTATGTGTGAATTTGGTAGTACATAGATATCGACACGATACTTGATTTCCATCTCGTTTCGATTTCCTGAATCGATTCATCTCTATATATAGAATCATGAGTGGACGAGGACACGGACGTGGCAACATCAACATGACTCAGGCTGAGTTGACTGACTTAATCAATACCCGTGTGGCTGAGGCCTTAGCAGCCTATCAAGCTGGTACGGAATGTACCAAGTACTCTTTACTCTTATACCGCGTACACGTCTTTTCACTCCTATAATGTGTTCTCTTTCGTCCTTTAGGTCAGCAAGTGCAACCTCAACCCAACCAGCCTGCGTGTACGTTTAAAATGTTTATGGACTGTAAGCCACAGACCTTCAGCGGGACTGAGAGGGCTGTGGGACTTCTGAGATGGTTCGAGAAAGCAGAGTCTGTGTTTGCCATCTGTAACTGTCCCGCTGGGGACAGGGTGAAATATGTTGCGGGTACCTTGGCGGATGGTGCCCTAACGTGGTGGAATGCCCAGGTACAGTTGTTGGGCATCGAGGCGGCGAATGCCACAACTTGGGATGACTTTAAAGAACTAATCAGGGAGGAGTACTGTCCTCGGGATGAAGTCCAGAAGTTGGAAAACGAGTACTACGACTTGAAGATGGTTGGATCTGAAGTCGAAGCGTATGTGAAGCGATCGTATGAACTGGCCGACATGTGCCCAAACTTGTCCCGGCCTATGTCTCGGAGGATTGAGTTATTCATCAAAGGGTTGCCTCCGCGTGTGAAGAGTTTGGTCACTGCAGCCCATCTCAATGATTTGACACAGATTGTTCGTCTGACTCACAAGATTGTGGACCAAGAGTTAGAGAGCAATTCGTTACCCCCGCGCATTTCAGCCACTACTGCTGCGGCACCCACTGCTACTACATCTGCTAATGATAACAAACGGAAGTGGAGCGACTACGACAAAGCATCCAGTGCTGGTCAGACTCAGAAAAGGCCAGACAACAACAACAACCGCAACATCAGCCAGTCGTCTTCTGTCAATCAAGGCCAGGGAAGTAGCCAAAGTCAGGGTTCATATGCAGGGAGGAAGCCACGGTGTAACAAGTGTGGCTATCATCATTTTGGGCCGTGTGGTCGGATGTGTAACAGGTGTGGTAAGGCGGGCCATGAGTCCAGGGATTGTAGGGCCCCACAGCCCAAACACCAGCAACAACAGAACCAGCAGAACCAGAGACAACAGGGACAACCACCCCAGCAGAACCAGGGTTTCAGGAAGGGGTGCTATCAGTGTGGGGATGAGGGTCATTTTAAGCGGGACTGCCCTCAGTTGAATCAAAACGCTAACGACAACAATCATCCGAATAACAACAATACGGGGAACAACAACAACAACGGCAACAATGGGGGAAATGGTGCTCGAGGCAGAGTGTTCCAGCTTGGAGCAGGGGATGCCAGGAATGACGGCAACGTTGTAACTGGTACGTTTCCTGTAAACAATCATATTGCTTCTGTATTATTTGATTCCGGCGCCGATTGGAGTTATGTGTCCCTAGAATTTAGTCAACGATTAGGGATAACCCCAACACCCTTAGAAGTTAAGCAAGTAGTAGAACTAGCAGATGGTAAAACGATAGAAGCCTCGAATGTCCTTTTCGGATGCAAACTAGATCTCGTGGGTCAAGTGTTTGATATTGATCTTCTTCCCGTTACGCTCGGAAGTTTCGACATAGTAGTAGGCATGGATTGGTTGTCTAAGCACCAAGCAGAAATCTTATGTAAGGAGAAGATTGTGCGTATCCCTCTCCCTGATGGGGAGTCATTATTAGTTCAAGGGCATCGTAGTGGGACGATGGTCGGTATTATCTCGGCCATGCGTGCACAGCAGTATCTACAAAAGGGGTATCCTGCAATGTTAGCGTTAGTTACTAATGCTCAGTCTGAGGAGAGAAAGATCGAAGACCTACCAGTGGTGCGAGACTTCGCTGATGTATTTCCAGAGGAGCTACCAGGGTTACCTCCTCACCGTCAAGTAGAATTCCAGATTGATCTTACGCCGGGAGCAGCTCCAATTGCACGTGCTCCTTACCGTTTAGCACCAGGGGAATTGCAAGAACTGTCTAACCAACTGCAAGAGTTGTTGGACAGGGGCTTTATTTGACCCAGTTCTTCGCCTTGGGGAGCCCCAGTACTATTTGTAAAGAAGAAAGATGGGTCATTCCGTATGTGTATTGATTATCGGGAGCTCAACAAGGTGACCATCAAGAACCGTTATCCGTTACCCCGGATCGATGACTTGTTTGACCAGTTACAGGGGTCAAGTTTCTATTCGAAGATCGACTTAAGGTCGGGTTATCACCAGGTAAGGGTTAGGGAAGAGGATATTCCCAAGACGACTTTTCGAACGCGCTATGGACACTATGAGTTTTTGGTCATGCCATTTGGATTGACAAATGCACCAGCGGTTTTCATGGATCTCATGAACCGTGTGTGTAAGCCTTATCTCGATGAATTCGTTATAGTATTCATCGATGACATCTTAGTCTATTCGAAGAACAGGGAGGATCACGAGCGTCACCTACGTCTCATCTTGGAACTTTTAAGAAGGGAGCAGCTGTATGCGAAGTTTTCTAAGTGCGATTTTTGGATCCGAGAAGTACATTTCCTTGGCCACGTTGTTAATGAAAAAGGGATACATGTGGATCCTGCGAAAGTGGACGCAGTTAAAAATTGGGCGGCACCAAAGACTCCCTCTGAGGTGCGCCAATTTCTTGGTCTTGCTGGATATTATCGGAGGTTTATTAAAGATTTCTCGAAGATCGCACAACCTCTCACCTCGTTGACACAGAAGAACACGGTATACTCTTGGGGAACGAAGCAGGAAGAGGCCTTCCAGTTGTTAAAACAGAAACTATGTAGTGCACCGATCTTGTCGTTACCAGAGGGTACCGAAGATTTTGTGGTTTATTGTGATGCTTCGATTCAGGGTCTCGGTTGCGTGTTGATGCAACGCGAGAAGGTGATAGCTTATGCTTCTCGTCAGTTGAAGGTGCACGAGAAGAACTATACGACTCAAGATTTGGAATTAGGAGCGGTGGTGTTTGCGTTGAAGATCTGGAGGCACTATCTGTACGGCACCAAATGCACCATCTACACCGACCATAGGAGTCTTCAGCATATCTTCAACCAGAAAGAATTGAATATGCGGCAACGACGATGGGTTGAACTGTTAAATGATTATGAATGTGCCATCAAGTATCATCCGGGCAAGGCGAACGTTGTAGCTGACGCCCTCAGCAGGAAGGATAACGCACCTAGGCGTGTGCGAGCATTACAACTCACGATCCAGTCCAATCTTCCTTCCCAGATACGAGACGCTCAGTTAGAAGCGTTGAAACCAGAGAACGTTCGAGCTGAAGCTTTGCGCGGTTCAAGACAACGCCTAGAGCAAAAGGGAGACGGCGCTTACTACGTAACCGGACGCATCTGGGTTCCACTTTATGGTGACTTGCGAGAACTTGTAATGGAGGAGGCGCATAAGTCACGTTACTCCGTACACCCTGGATCAGATAAGATGTACCACGACTTGAAAACTACATATTGGTGGCCTAGCATGAAAGCTCACATCGCAACCTACGTCAGCAAATGTTTGACTTGTGCTAAAGTCAAGGCGGAACATCAAAAGCCCTCGGGTCTACTGCAGCAACCAGAGATACCCAAATGGAAGTGGGAACAGATCGCCATGGATTTCGTGATAGGACTACCAAGAACTCAGGCTGGAAACGATACCATTTGGGTGATTGTTGATCGCCTCACGAAGTCAGCACATTTCTTAGCAATTAAGGAGACAGACAAGTTTTCGCAACTAGCAGCGGTTTATCTTAAGGAAGTCGTCTCTAGACATGGAGTACCAACTTCCATCATCTCAGATCGAGATCCACGTTTCACTTCCGATCTTTGGCAAGCAATGCATAAGTCGTTCGGTTCACGACTCGACATGAGTACCGCTTATCACCCGCAGACGGATGGTCAAAGCGAGCGCACCATCCAGACACTTGAAGATATGCTACGGGCATGTGTAATCGATTTTGGGAAAGGGTGGGAGAAGCACTTACCGTTGATAGAATTCTCCTACAACAACAGCTACCACACTAGTATACAGGCAGCTCCGTTCGAAGCACTGTACGGACGGAAATGCCGTTCACCTCTCTGTTGGCTTGAGGTGGGTGACAGTCAGATCACAGGCCCTGAACTTGTGCTTGAGACATCAGAAAACATTGTGCAGATCCGAAACCGTATGGCCGCAGCTCGCGATCGCCAGAAAAGCTATGCTGACAAGCGTAGTAAACCGTTGGAATTCGAAGTTAATGATCGCGTTATGTTAAAGGTCTCACCCTGGAAGGGTGTGGTGCGTTTTGGGAAACGCGGCAAACTAAACCCTCGTTATGTGGGATCATTCAAAATTCTGGAACGAATTGGAAAGGTGGCCTACAGGTTGGAATTACCTGCTGAGTTGGGTAATGTCCATGATGTGTTTCACGTATCGCAGTTAAAGAAGTGTTTGGCTGATGAGACACTAGTTATACCATTTCAAGAGCTGAAGATAGACGACAAATTGCAGTTTGTCGAAGAACCAATTGAGATTATGGATCGGGAAGTTAAAGTTCGTAAACACAGCCGTATACCGATTGTGAGAGTTCGTTGGAACTCAAGACGTGGCCCAGAGTTCACATGGGAACGCGAGGATCAGATGGAACTTAAGTATCCACATTTGTTCCCCAAAGACAAGACAAAACCTAGCAAACCTAATGTTGATGCAACTAGTGAATTTCGGGACGAAATTCCCATTCAAGTTGGGGAGGATGTGACACCCCAGGCAAACCAGTGAATGATATAACTTACCTAGCTTCCTCAGTGAGTGCGTAGTGCATACCAAGTTTCGGGACGAAATTTCCTTTTAGTTGGGGATACTGTGACAACTCGTAATTCGAACCTACTTTATGTAACGTTACGTGCTTACGTGTACTATGTTAATTGAATTAATGTATGAAGGTTATGTTTTATTATACGTGAATGCGTGTATATGCAACCAAACCGAACCGCACGACACTACACTCAACCGCACAAGTCATCTGGGCTTTGCACTTGTGCGCGGACCCTTAGGGCAGCCCAAGTGGGTTCGGCCCATTCCCTTAGCCGATTTACACAGGAGATGTTGTAAACATCTCACATTTTTATCAAAACACACACAAGTTGCAAACCCTAGCTCTCTCTCGTCTCTCTCTCGGAACCGACGGCACCAAGACCACTTGTTTGGATCAATTCTTGTTTACCATCTTCTTATCGGTTAGTATTTTGTTATTGTTTAATTGTTGAATGATGATGTGATATCATGCTTAGACTATATCGATTAGGAATGTATGTGGAATGATAAGCTAGAACCGATTTGATGATGCTTGTTAAATTATTGATAATATTCATGAAAGAATCGGATTGTCCATGTTGTATGAAGACCGAATGGATACATGTAATCAGCCTGTATGTGTGTTTTGGAATATGCTCATGTAATCGGATGTTATGTCATAGATTCGAGTCTTAGAATTAATCGGCTATGAAGTTGTTAATCAAATGATCCGGTAATCGGCTATGAAGTTGTTAATCAAATGATCCAGTTGCATATTTATGTTGATGATGAATTACTGTTCTTGTTGATGATGATTGAATAAGTGAAACTGTTGAACATGGTGTTTGATCCGATTTGTGAAACCGATAAGTTGTTAGCTGGATTTACGGAGTGATTGTTGCTGTTTAACCATGGAAATCTGTTACACACCTTGTCTCGACAAGAGATTGCGAGTCGAGAACTCCTAGTCTCGACTCGAGACCATAACACCGGCACAAAACAACACAACTCGAGACCACGGTTGCGGGTCCGGTTGCGACTCGAGACCGTGTAGTCTCGGCCAGACCAAGATAACCCGAGAACTCCCTGTTACAACTCGTAATTCGAACCTACTTTATGTAACGTTACGTGCTTACGTGAACTATATTAATTGAATTAATGTATGAAGGTTATGTTTTATTATACGTGAATGCGTGTATATGCAACCAAACCGAACCGCACGACACTACACTCAACCGCACAAGTCATCTGGGCTTTGCACTTGTGCGCGGACCCTTAGGGCAGCCCAAGTGGGTTCGGCCCATTCCCTTAGCCGATTTACACAGGAGATGTTGTAAAAATCTCACATTTTTATCAAAACACACACAAGTTGCAAACCCTAGCTCTCTCTCGTCTCTCTCTCGGAACCGACGGCACCAAGACCACTTGTTTGGATCAATTCTTGTTTACCATCTTCTTATCGGTTAGTATTTTGTTATTGTTTAATTGTTGAATGATGATGTGATATCATGCTTAGACTATATCGATTAGGAATGTATGTGGAATGATAAGCTAGAACCGATTTGATGATGCTTGTTAAATTATTGATAATATTCATGAAAGAATCGGATTGTCCATGTTGTATGAAGACCGAATGGATACATGTAATCGGCCTGTATGTGTGTTTTGGAATATGCTCATGTAATCGGATGTTATGTCATAGATTCGAGTCTTAGAATTAATCGGCTATGAAGTTGTTAATCAAATGATCCGGTTGCATATTTACGTTGATGATGAATTACTGTTCTTGTTGATGATGATTGAATAAGTGAAACTATTGAACATGGTGTTTGATCCGATTTGTGAAACCGATAAGTTGTTAGCTGGATTTACGGAGTGATTGTTGCTGTTTAACCATGGAAATCTGTTACACACCTTGTCTCGACAAAAGATTGCGAGTCGAGAACTCCTAGTCTCGACTCGAGACCATAACACCGGCACAAAACAACACAACTCGAGACCACGGTTGCGGGTCCGGTTGCGACTCGAGACCGTGTAGTCTCGGCCAGACCAAGATGACCCGAGAACTCCCTGTTGCGACTCGAGACTTCGAGATCAATATAACCCGAGACCGACTAGTCTCGACTCGAGATTGCTAGTCTCGACTCGAGACCGAGAACATGCACACCCTGTTGTAGGACTGGCCCACTGTTACCAGCCCAATTGATTGGGCCACGTATTTGGACTTGCTTATGTGAAGTTACTGTAGAACTGCCATGCTTAAACGTGAACATGATGATCAATGCTTGTACACAACTTGTTACTATATGTGCGGAACATACGTGCAATGCTAGTGTACGAATCTGATTGGTATGATAACTGTGATAGGACGTGGTTGATCACTTTGTAGCTTAATTGAACTGTTGTGTATCATACCGAGCAATCCCAGGTGAGTTCATTGCATTTCTCAAGCATGCGTCCCGGTGGTTTGGGACAACTAGTAACCATGTGGAAGGGAATTTTGGGTAAACAGTTGAATTGGGTAAACAGTTGAACATGGAATAAATCAGTATCGGATTGCCTGTAGGGCAATGGGGTAATTAGTTGATAGCGCTATTAGGTGGGAAACCTCACACCGGGCCGTAAGGACGGGCATGAACTAATTATCTGGGCATCATTACCAATGCTTGGTTAGAAGCATTGGGGTTGTTAAGGGGCACACTCCCCGGATACATATGGGCACACTCCCTAGGGTATCTAGCATGAGCAACATCGTATCGCAACGTTGAAACGCATTAACATATATCTGGTAACAAAATACGTTAACAAAACTTTGAACTCACCAGCGTAGTCTGACACACTTGTCTGCATGCTTGCAGGTCGTTAGGGTTGGAGACATGGACTTGCTATCTGGGAGTGCTGGAGTGGTCATGGATCGTGGCTTTTGATTAAACAGTTGACTTGGTGGTTTTGAACTTTAAACAATTGAATATTATTTCACTTATGCTTCCGCTAAACATATCTTTTGGATTTAACGTTGGTATTAGACTTGCTTGGTAATTAATAACATGTTTTATTTAAATGTTTATCATTGGTTCAATGTGATTGGTGGCTCAGACTCTGATGCGTAACACGCCTCGCGGAGTCTCCGCAAGTGGTATTTTGGGGGTGTTACAATAATTACGATTGAGTGTCCGTTTCATTGATTCCGCCTTTGATTCGGATAGAAAACTCTTCTGATTGACTCATTCGGGTTCAACAACAATCTTACAGTTGTTGTGCTTCTTACATAGTTTGTATTTTACACAAAATCATGTGTTTTCATGGTATATAAGATATGCTTACATGTACCGTCTTTAAACATGCTTTCTACATCATTTGTTTAAATGTTTTTATGTTATTCTTGATGTTGTTTTGCACCTTTATTTTTTTTAAATCCAAGGGTGGTAATCATGTGGTTCATGTGTTTATTTGTTTGTGTGTAAAATATGTTTCCTATATGCTTTAATCAGGTAATCCTTTGTTGTTTGCTTGTGTGTTGTTTTGTGTTTAATGATTTGTTTAAAGTTTTGAACATTTCCCTTGTTTCAGTTTTTTTAACAAAAAGTCTTCTGTGTTGTTTTGGTGTTTGAAACATATGTGGTATACTTCAATGTTTTTGTTTTTACAAGGCTATAATGTGTTGGATCCTTTACTATAAGTTCATATTTTTTATTCATCCTATACGGATGTTGCTCATACTCGAGATGAAAACATTGGACCAGACACAGATGCACCACAAATGTACTTTGAGATGTGGTCCTTAACTGAAGAAGGTTTAACATCAACACATTAACATTCTTTTTACAAAAAAAAATATTAAGTTTTGTGCTAACCTGGTTTCTAACCATTGTTCTAGCCATTTTTAGATCAATGGAGTGACGACTATGACGAGGACTTGGTATTATCTCCGCGTACCAATGAAGAACATCTTGCATTACTTGCTTCATTCGTTGGTTCATATGAGAACTAAATTCAGGGAAAGTTATTTGATCCAGCCACATTTGATGAAGATTATGATCAGACTGATCCTGATGATTTAGAAGATATGGATCTATAGTGGCAGATGGCTATGATCTCTAGAAGAGTTAATAGATTCATGAATCGCACGGGTAGAAAGTTTGTTGGGAAGATTTGCCCCAAGAAATCCATCTAGATTAAAAATTCTAAAGTGGTCATCCAACAGGATAAGCCATGAATTGACTATAGTCAGAGCTAATGGAAAAGTGATAAAGACTTCAATGAGTAGTGTCTCAAGCCAGAAAATTGAAGATCTGCAAGACTTACTAAGTCTTCCACTTGAAAGGGATCCAGATCACTCTCTTTGAAAGACTTAAAAATCAATTCAAAGCCCAGATCAGAGAGAAGTTGATGAGAAATAAAGATCGATCAAATAAACATCTGTTCTAGGGAGAGATTTTTGGATGTACAAAAGAACAGATGATAATCAAAAGCCAAAACATGACCAAAGGATCAAGATATAAACAACAAATTGAACCAGCCTCTTACCAAAGATAGTGAATCTTGAACACGTAGATCAGAACATTTGTTGATGCTATGTTATCCAGTGTTTGATGCCTTGGAACCGCTGTTGATGACGAAGAAAAGTTTGTTCAGGGCCAAAGCACTGTTAAAGCAAAGGTCTGCTCATGAAGACCAAACATCTGTTGTGGCCATACTGGTGTTTGGAACAAAACAACAGAGGTTGAAGAATAGGTGTTTCCCGAATGTAATAGTATTAGGCTAATACTGTTACATTCCGAAAACACTTGTTCTTCAACCTCTGTTGTTTTAACAGTTTTTAGCTTAGTTGGATCAGAGATTTAATTCCCACAGATGTTTGCAACATTTGTGGAATCTTTTCTATTAGGAATGTTAGATGCCACTATCAGGGTGTTGTCAGCCAATCACGAACAGACCTTTGTATTTAGTATAAATAGATCTCATATGTTAGAGATCTATTTCATCACTTTACACACATTCTCTTTTGTACGAATGGATTTGTGGGTGATCAGGTTGAGGGGGAGATTGTAGAATCATTACAATGTAATTTGTAATCATTTGATTAAATGGAAAACAAGTGCTGATAATATCTTCTTGCTTGTGAGTTTATTATTTGAATTGCACTCATAATTGCTTGTTTTAACTGGATTTAATTCACAGGTATCAAAATCAGATCCTAACAAGTGTTGGCTTCGACAAGTCCTAGGTTAGATGTTACAACTGTTTAAATTTTGGACACTTTGCGAGGGACTGTTAGGAACCAAAAGCAGTGTCTCGTTCTAACTCATCATTTCAAGATTCTCATGGTTAAGGTTCAAGCAACAAAAGTGCATCTAACAACAGTGGTATAAGAGCTTTGATTTCCACTACATGAGAGGGTTCTTATGACTAAAGTGTTCATTTGGAAGATTCAAAAACTATCTCACAACCATTCATGGCAGAGATTGCAATAGTTGAAAATGTAGAAAAAGAGGTAGATGCTCAGATTAAGATGTAGACTGAAGTTGATATGGTTAATGCTAATCAGACAGAGGTTACAAAAGAGAAAGAAAAGAAAGTTGTAGAGGATAAGAAGAAGTCTGATGAAAAGAAGAATGCTGAAGAAAAGAAGGCGGCCCCTGATTTTGCTGCTTTCATGGTCGACTTAAGCAAAGCTACAGGAGCGGTAATTTTAAATCTGCTAGTTTAGTTTGTTTAAGTTGTAGTGAATTAAAAGGTGATGTTGATAGATTATCAAAACATAATCTAAGTCTTGTAAATGATCTGTCTTGTTTAAAAGAGTCGAACTTTTTGTTGAAAAGAAATGAGTCTTTATATTTGAAGAAAATCAAAGCTTATGAAAAAGATATAAGCATTTTAACAAGTAAAATAAATGAAAAACTCCAAATAATTGACTTGGCTCATGATGCAATGAGTGAGAAAACAAAAGAAATATATGAAAATGCAAGTTTATACAGTCTAAATAAAACGTATTATATTTGACCCGACTTGTTTTAAAACAAAAATTTTGCGAAAACGTAGAACAACTGAAAACGTGCATAAAAAACACAAAAACATATTATATTTGAGCCTACCCATTTTCAATGAAACATACAACTTGAATTTATACCGATATGTACATAAAAAATAAGCGTGTAAAAAGTAATTATAAAGTTTTTAGAAAGTTGAAGAGTTATAAGTGCCAATATTAAATGTTGAAGGGTAAAGGTTAAAAAACCAAAAATACACTAAAAGACCAAAAAAATTGGCCCATGCCTAATTTAAGTTATTGTATATGTAATTTTTTATTCTAACTATATATAATATAGGGTGAGAGTTGGCTACAAAGTCTATTTTTTGCTAGAAAGTGTACAAAGTCATAAAACACCATAATTTCAGCCATAAAACCAATGTTTTAAAAACCGGTAAATACCGGCCGGTTATACCGGTATTACCGTTTCCAGATGTAAATCCGGTACGAAACACCCGGTAAATAAGTGAAATGGCATAAGGTTTGTACCGACGGTAAAATCCGGTATACCGGTCTGAAATGTAATACCGGTACCAGCCCAGGGTTATTTTAGTTTGGGTTGTTACTTTTTTTATTATATATGTTACTTATCTTACGTAATTTTTATATATTATGATTATTCGTAACTAAAAGTTCTTATTTAATATTGTATGAAACAAAAATAGTTATCCTCTAGTTGATGAGGATGACGGTAATAGTGAATTTCATTTTTTATGCGATCGTGAACTTGATGTATTTAACACTCAAATGGCTTAAACATATCGTACACTTTCATTTAAAAGAGCTTGTTGGAAAATTGAATGATTTTCGATTATCTTTTGGATTATTTTTTATTATGGATTTACTTTTGGATCATCTTTTAATATGTAATCATGCATTTTTGGATTAACTTTTGAATTGATGTTGTAATTTATGAAATTATAGAGTTAACTAGTCAATCTGGTTGAACCGCTCGGTACAACCTGGTTCAATTTTTTAGCCTAATCCGGTTTGATTAAAAAACCGGTTTTTAAAACATTGCATAAAACACACTCAATATAGGGTGGGAGTTGGCCCATGCCCAATTTATTGTGTTTTAGTGATCTTCACTATGTTATTTGTGGGTTTTGAGTGTGTTTCATGGTTGAAATTATGGTGTTTATGACTTTGTACACTTTGTAGGAAAAAATGGACTTTGTAGCCAAACCCCACCCAATATAATATAATCACTGGAGATCACGAGAGGTGGGGGTGCTACGTGATGGAGCGTGGTGGCTAGGTGACCACGCGTGGAACACCACCGCCGGTCATGGTGACCACGCCTGAAGACGATGAAAGTTACCTTTGAATGTGAACGTTGGGGACGAGAAAAATAAAAAAATCCATCACTAGTGATAGGCCGGCATTCCTACTAAAATCTATCACTAGTGATGGAATGAAGTTTGATGACGTGGTGGAAGCTAATTGAGTGTGGTGAGTGAGGAAAAGTGGATCACCCTCACCCCTAAATAGTTTTATGTATAATTGAAAACATGATAGATAATGTTGGACGTAGATATTCTTCTTAGTTCTTACATAAACTAAAGAGAAATTTACGAAAATGTCTTTTGACCAACGCACTTTACGAAAATGTCACGTTCATGCGTCTGTGGACGGACTTCTCCACATGGGATGCGTCCGGATGCAAGGGATGCGTCGGGGAGCCATGGGATGCGTCGGGGAGGCATGGGATGCGTCTGGGAGGGCATGGGATGCGTCGGGGAGGCATGGGATGCGTCGGGGATGGACTCTTCAACATTTGAATGGACACGTGTCAGCTCCTCGTTCATGGACTCTTCAAGGTGACACACAGACTCCTCCCATGTGGAGGAGTCCGTCCACGGACGCATAAACGTGACATTTTCGTAAAGTGCGTTGGTCAAAAGACATTTTCGTAATTTTCCCTAAACTAAAACAAAGTGTTGGAACATTTATTTTATTTTATGTACAGATGTATTATATAAAATAATACACGTAAGCTTAAATCTGTAACCAGGTCACGAAATGACCGTGATGGATCCCTTTTTCTAAGTTGATTGACTAATTTGGAAGATTTCTCATATGATAAAAAGGACTAGAACAACCGTTAATCAATATATGCACTTGTTATCAAACAAACATCGAACTATGTTTTAGACAGATTAAAAAAAATCATTTCACACAAATTTGTAAACTACCTACACAGATGCATAAGAGACATTAGCAGGCACAACTTCTTTCTTGTTGATCAGTTTCTGAAATTGTTGTTGGAATTCTTTCAAAATACCTACAGAATTAAAAAAAAAAAAAATATGTTGCAACTCTTAAGAAAACAAATAAAGAATATTGCACATAGATTTAGACAAAAAATGATGAAGAAGGGTGTACTAACATTTCATTTACATCTTGAGGGTGCGGTTCACTTGCAAGTGCGGTTTTTGCAACACAAAGGAATGCTTCATCGACGTTGTAATTTTCTTTTGCAGACGTCTCAAAGTAAGGTATGTTTCCCTTTAAAGCACACCACTCTCGTGCGGTCTTCTCGGAGACCTTCATTTAACACAACTAGTAATCATTAAAACTTACTTAACTGATCCAATAGCCACACATACTTACCGCTCGACTTGCCCCACCGTTTGTGTCGACCTTGTTCCCTAACAACACAAAAGGAAATCTCTCAGGTTCACTTGGATCAGCCTGCAGTAAAATAAAGTGGAATATTGTCATATACACAATCAAAGACTGCATAATACACAATCAACTTGCTCGTTTGGTTTGAATTATTATTATTATACATATATATGTAGGATAAAGATCAAATAAAAATAGAATAAACGTACGAATTGGGGGAAAAAGCAAAAAGTGGCGGTGGCAATCTGGTAATTATTAGCAACTTCAAAATTACTCTAGTAGAGTAATTTTGAGCATCTGTAGAGTAATTTTGGGAAATGTGGGGTAATTATCAAATTACTCTAGTAGAGTAATTTTGACTTCTGTAGAGTAATTTTGGAAAATGTCTTGTAGAGTAATTTTGTTAGCATTTAGTTATGGGGTTTAGCTTTATGGTTTAACTTTTAGCTTTTAGTTTGGGGGGGGGGGGGGGGGTTAGTTTTTTTTTAGGTTTTTGGGGGTGGGGGGGGGGGTTAGTGTAATTTTGATAATTACGTACAATTTTGATAATTACCCTACACGATCAAAATTACTCTGCATGAACATTTACAAAATTACTCTACAGAAGCTCAAAATTACTCTACTAGAGTAATTTTGAAGTTGCTGATAGTTACCAGATTGCCACCGCCACTTTTTGCTTTTTCCCCTAATTCGTACGTTTCGTACATTTATTTTATTTTTACGGGAAGTTAACCCTGTATATGTAATAGGAACATATTTTATACATATTACTCTATTGGCCTACTAGCTAATAACTAGCCAAATAAACAACTATACACTAATGATCTCATTCTTTGGCTCTCTGATTATCTGCTTAAGCCAAAATAAGGCCTTATAAATTATTTTGTATCTTTTTTGTTAGATTGTTAACTTTGAGTAAGAATCCTTGAATGAATGACAATTTGGATATTTTATATTGAAAACATTGTATTAAATTTTAATTTGAAATTGAGGCAAGCTGAGTAGAACTGGGCACCTAAGTTATAAACCAAACGAGTTCAAGCCTTAACATCCTGCACGATATTGTAAATTTAATATGAGCCAGGCCGCTCGTTTTGTAAATGAGCCAACCTCGAGCGGACCCTCGCTTGGTTTGGTCCGGCTCATGAACAACTCTAACAACTAGCATATACATTTTTAAAAATCAATTTTTAAACAACTAAACATATTGAAATCTATATGTATTATTATTATTATTATTATTATTATTATTATTATTATTATTATTATTATTATATAATAAATGGTATAAGAGTTATAACAGTTTAGGCAATTTTTAACAAATTCTGAGTTATGAAATGAATATCCACACACATACATATAATAAGTAAACACATGCACCCATGCATGCATGCATACATACAAATATTATATATATATATATGTGTGTGTGTGTTTGTGTGGAAATAAGAAGCATAGTTTTATACCTGATTTAAAAACTCTTCATGCCAAGTTTGAAGGGTTTCAAAGGTTTTCTGAATGTTGACATCATATACAAGAACACAGCAATCAGCCCCTCTGTAAAAAGCAACCCCAAGACTATGAAACCTCTCTTGCCCAGCTGTGTCCCAAATCTGATCATACAACCATATATTAAATTACTCTTAATTTTTCATTTTAAATTATTTCTTTTTATCGTTTTACTAATTAACCATAAAGGATATCTACATGTTTCTTGTTTATGATCTGTAATTATCCTAGTCCCTAGAAGTTAATGTTTTCACAACTTATACAAGCTCACCCGAAAACCTTAAAGTTATTGGCTAAATACTTACTTGCAAGGTGACAAGCTTGTCATCTATATGCAACTCTTTTGTCACAAAATCAGCACCAATTGTGGCCTTGTATTGTTTGTTGAATCTTTTATAAACATATCTAGAATGACAGTTAATTTGAACTGAAAACTCTTAAAACTCGACGCGATCACCAACATTTCTGCCATTTCGTTTAAACATTCACTTCAAAGTCATTCAACATTAGTATGTTAGCATGATAAAACTACTATATAATTTAACTTTTTAAGGATACTGATTCATCAAAGATGTCTTCCCAACCCTACAAAAACAAAAAACATGAAAGTGTTGGTGAGTCATGCTAAGCTCCATTTCAACAGCTCAAGACGATGAACTAAACCGAACTTGAACAAAAAACAAGTTATTTTAGGCTTATACATAGATCAACATTATATGAGGTCCTAAGAGCTCATGTTCTATATATAAACTCCTAGGAGCTCATGTTATATTTTCGTGAGCTAAATTTTAATATAAATATAAATATAAATATAATGGCGTACCCGCTATCTCCAAGAACAATGACCTTGAGCAGCATACGATCCGACATCAACATCTTTCGAGCGAAGTTGATCGAGCCACACGATCAGCTGTTTGTGGATGTTATATAAACACACCAAAGGAGGAAATTAAAGGGAAAAAGTGACAACCTTTCACGTGGTATGCTTCTCATCTCAATCACTTGTTATCAATTAATATAACCTCTTTTTGATATTTGACTTTAGACTTTTTTAAGTCAATATTTTAAAATTTTAAAGGTGCATCTACTTTTTTCTATAGAAATATTGTTGCGTATATTCAATTATACAACTTTTTTTTTTCTGGAATAAGATGTTTAAGATGACAAAAGTATTTGATTATTTCGACCAATATATGTTTTAGAAAATACCCTTTCATTTCCATATTGAGAAAATAATATATAAAATTGATTTAAGCCATTGTATTTGTAGTTTCTTTTGTGAACTATTGAAATAAAAGTAAGATGGTTAAAATGTAATCAGTTAGTTTTTAATATAATTTAACGATGAGCTTCTAGAGTAGTAAAAATATTTAAATGAAAAATGTTTATCCACCTTTTTATAATATTACTTTTCTAAAAGGTTCAATTAATGGTCGTGCAAGGATGCAACTTCTAGTATATTCATGTGATCTTTATCAATACAGGTGGATGACAGTTTACAATTTTCACAATTTAATTTGGGTTGGTGCATATACAAGTCAATCATTTATGTCTATTCAGTTTACAGAAAATAATACTAATAATTATCTGTAAATGGTATCGTTGTTGATTTCCTATCGTGCGGACGTCTATGGCATCTGTTGGGGTTTGTTATTTAAAAATATATGAACACCTTAATAAAAACTTTCGCTAAACACCTATACATGCATGCACTTAACGAAACCAAAGAAGGAATTAGGGGCGTAGCTTTCAAGGGGCCGGGTCCCTCATTAGTGTTATGTATGTACGTTTCGTATACGTTTTCGACCCCGGTTTTATAAAAAAAAATAGTTATATAGAATTTTTAGGTCCGGTGACTTCCGACCTCCGATGAAAATTTCCAAGCTTCGCAACCGGAAGGAATTAGGGTGTTTAGAGCCTCTAAACAATCAAAGGTTGTTTTGACTTTGGGTCTATAAAGCTAGAACTCGAGATGGATAAATTAAAAAGATGACAATGAAGCAATGGAAAATCTCTATATATATATAGTATAATTCACAACCGACCAATTATTATTATTATTATTAATAATTATAAAAGTGAACTTCACATAAGCTTTTTCTTCAAGATGGAAGAAACCCCTTCTGCCTCTCGTTGGTTGTCAGTTCAATTTGTATTTGTTTCATTAATTAAAAAATGCTTTTCTCACAAGATGGGAAAATGTTAGCTCATAATAGTTAGCTGGCTAATAATGTCGATCAAGTTGCTATAAATTAGAGGTAAAATGTAAATGGATTAACTAACCAAACTAGGGGTTGTTAGCAACTAATTATTAAATTAAGTTGTGAGAATAAAAAAAGTATTGATGATTTGAGTTGAAACTCTCTCTCTCTAATAACGATCCCTAAGGTTATGGTATAGTTTCACACCCCTTAACTACACGTAGGCGTTACATCACCTATTTGACCCTCTTTCACTTCACCTCACAACAAGGAAATGGTTTAACTCCCCATTAACGCCCCTTAAATTAATTAAAATACATACATACATACATACATATATATATATATATATAGCATGTTGTGTGTGTAAGTTTTGCAATGCTTGATTCCCTCACTCTCTCTTCTAGTTAACTTCTTAACATGTGAAGATATTAATGCCTCTTAACATCCTTCAGGAGCGGTATAACAAGTGTTAACGAATGCCAACTAGGATTAACACCTATGGATGTTAAAGTACATCAAGTGGTCTAATAGTATCAGAACCGTTCTTTCCTTAAAACAAGGTTTAGTTTTGAGAGTGATTCACGTTGACACAAAATGATCACCAAATTGGAGCACTAATGATTCACATCATCAATTCAATACTGGCAGCGATTCAATTCACATCAACAATTCAACAACAATCAATTATATCATCGATTCGTGTCACATTAACAATCAACTGAGCAATTAGATCAACAAACAACATGACAACCAAAAATCAAGATTTGAAAAAAAAAAAAAACCAACTATCAAAAATAAAGAAAAATATCACGATTCAATCTGCGGCTGAAAGAACTGAGAAAACCTTTGAAAATAATTAGGGCGACATCATTGAAGCATTGTATGAAGATGAACGAATTAAGAGTTGCATTTGAATCACATTTAGAGTTTGTGCAACTTTAAAATGATTTATTCGAAATGTTAATAGTTAGTTAGCGAAATGTTATAGATGAGGTCCTCGCAAAAGGTGGCTTTTCGTGTAGAGACATTCTGTGCAAAAAGCTTTCCATTTCGCATGGTTTTTTGGTGCGAAAAGTTGATATAGTTTTATGCGAATTTTTAACCATTTGACTTTATGTTCAAGGGTTAGGTTGTATGTTGTAACCAATAAGGAAGCTAACTCCCATTTGAGTTTTAGACGCCTCTCTTTACTATTTTGAGTTGATATCCAAGCTTATGTTCATGAATTGAACCACTGATTGTGACTGTTAGCCGTTACATGCTTAGGCTTGATGTTACATGTTTATGATTGATGTTAACTGTTAACTATCGATGGCTAGCATTTGTTTCTAGAATTATTGAATGTCTAGTATGCTTTCCTAGAAAGGTATTGACGAACCTTGTAAAAGCGACGATGTAGCATGTAATGATGATTGTTGTTGTCTTATGTCAGTATATGTATATATATAGGAACGACGAGACTTCTAATACAAAATGGAAAACTAGGCCAACAAGAAACCAGAACCCTAAAATTACAAGACTACATCCTGAATGTTAAACTCACACCATCTATCCCAATCTTAGTTGACAAATTTTGATCTACTAGCAATTCAAAAAACGCATTTTCTTTGATGGATTCCGTCGTCCGGTTGAAGTGAATGTGGTATATGTTGAAAGTCTTCTCGTTTCTCGCCTTCCAAATTTTCCAAGCCGTGTCCAAAAGAATGCCTCCATTTATTTTTTTCCTATCTTTGGAACCTTTCATCTTCATAGCTAATCCAAGCACATCTTGTATGGGGAGATCCCTGTTAGGAAAAGGAACCTTAACCCATGCCAAAATGTTCCACCATATGTACTTTGCAATCCAACAATCCCATATAACAATTGGGTATATGCCTGCTAGGCTTTGTGACAAGCAGTTGATAGTGAAGTTCGCTTCATAATTTGATGTTTATATCAATGCTTGATGTTAATGTGCATTACTGATGTTTAGTATGATTTAACAATTCTTTTCAAATGTTTTTTTACTCAAAATGATACGTCGGTATTTTGTTTCTTAAAATAAATTAGAACTCCCTCAGTGTAGCTAACGGTCTTTAGCATGTATATCAGGTTAAACATGTATTGGTGGTTGATTGGAAGTCATTTGGCATGGAATGAAAGTTGTCCTACCCTGATGTCTGGCATCCCATCGGCCATAGTTGAATTGTTATGAATATGGTTGTTGTGTTTCTAAATGATCGATAGATGTATTGGACATTTGATGTTTTCCGCTACATATGTAGGACATTTTTTATTTAACAACTATGATTTGATGCTTAAATCCAACTTGAGGTCTCTTGGGTTTGGGGATTTACAAATAGAAAAGATCATTCTGAATCTATAATTGATTCAAGAACAAATAAATGCAATAATTGACTCTCCAAGGTGGAATTTCTAAGATTTTATCGTTGAGATGTTTAGGGTTGGTTATATTGTTGTGATAATTTTATTACTATAGATGATGAGACTCCTGAAAAAAGTTGAAGACGAGATACGTAGGAATTCAACTGGAAGGGAAAGCTCAAAGCATTGCAATGCCATCGATCATTCATGAAAACTCTTTGAGTTTTGATCTTAGAATTTGCATGGAACGGCTATGTTCGAACAATTTTTACAAGGTTCTCAAGCACTATGATAGAGGACACCAATGGAGCACGAGTTGCACTTAACGAATGGGTAATCTTATTGATTATTGCAAGGATTTCGATTTGTTCTGAATAAAGCTACTATATGAGAGTAATACGTGGTAAGCTTATGCATTGATGACTTAGATACAAGAATTCATTGGCAAGTGTGGATGTTTAAACCTAAATGTATTTGGGAGGCTCGTTCTCTATCCATAATGCAAAATGGCTCGTCCTCTATCCAGAATGCAAAACGTGGAAAATTTGTCTATAACAAATTTTCAATCACCGATTAAATCTGGATTAGTTTCAACATTAGTTTCGAGTGTTGCAAATTGTAAGTTCCCATAACCGATTGTCACTGGTAAGAAACTATCAACATCACCAATCTATCAAGTTAATGGAATGAGGATGAGGTCCAAGAAATTGAAAACCAAATAAATGTAGGAAGTCACTCATAAATTAAATAAATAAAACACTTTTTTTTTCTTTTCAAATTACAATACGGAAAATGAAGGAAAGCATTAATTACAATGTGATTACAATTGAAATAAAAATAAAAGACGAGAAATAAGATTACCCACAAGATTTTAGATAAAGACTCCTATTCAACATGGTCCTTTGAAAAACATTACTGGTATCCTAAGAGAATTTGTCTATTTCCCAAGGTACAACATTTGAAACAGTCAGTATTGTAAAGAAAGTCGAAACAACTCTAAAAATTAAAATAGAAAATATATTGCATTGAATGTATTTAAAGCTATTTTGTTTGGTTTTCAATTTTAAGTTGAACCCGCAAACTATTATGTTTCAACTTCTGCTGACCTGCACTACTAGGAAGGAATTGCTGCAACAGTGAGAGGCACATGTTGAACTAGCTGCAAAAACAGGAACTAGCGCACCAGTTTATGTGTGGGTTAGACGCTCGGGCGTGCCATCCCGCTAGCCATGCCCTGATCTGCTTGACCAAACCGGTCGTGCGGACAATGTTGGTTGCCTGGTTTGCACACCTGCATCGTACCACCTTGCGCGCTACACCAAGCCAACATAGGTTGCACCACTAGTTGCACGCACGAATTTGCAGGTCCATGCGATAGATAACTGCTCACTGGTTTATTCGACCAAGTGCGCATGCCTTGTGATCCATCTAGACCACACATGTGCCACTCTGTTTTTGCATGTCCAATCAGGACCTGACGGCCCACATAAGGCTGGCAAATCGTGTCTTAACAGGTTTAACAGGTTTCTGACGGCGCGCACAACATAAGTTTCAAACATGATTACGACTCGTTTAACTATTTTCTACCTCATGTTTATAAAACCGTTTTATGTTTTATGTACAAAGATGAATAAATAATAGATCCTAACATTGTAATTTTAATTATTTTAAAAATTAAAAAAGTCAAAGGGTGTATTTTTCAGTAAGGCTGTTCAAAAAGCTTGCGGCTCGGAGCTCGCTCGAAGCTCGCTCGGATTTAGCTCGGAAAAAGCTCGCTCGATTTGGCTCGGTTTAAAAGTGAGCCGAGCCGGCTCGGCTCGGTTAGAAAGTGAGCCTAGCTCGGCTCGGCTCGTAACGAGCCGAGCTGGCTCGGTTCGGCTCGCTTTGTAGCTCGGCTCGGTTTAGCTCGAATTATTTTACTTATAATAAGTTTTAGTTTTATATACATTATAATATATTACAAAAAAACTGATTATTATTTACATGTATATAGGTTTGTAATTTGATATTTATGGCATATTTGAAGATTGATTACCATACTAATGAACTAATATTGTATTTTATTGAAATTAAAACTTATTTTGCGTTGTTAAACTTGATTTTGGTTTGAATTGTATTAGGTTGAACTTATTTTGAATATATTCTTTTAAATTATGAATAATATTTTAGGCTATTAAATTTTAAGAGGTATATATTAGTTTTTTTTTAATAAAATGGAGCCAAACCAAGCCGAGCCAAGCTAGCTCGGTTTAAAACCAAGCCGAGCCCGAGCTTAGATTTTCAGCTCGGTTTCAAATCTGAGCCGAGCCGAGTCAGCTCGGTTTATAAGCGAGCCGAGCCCGAGCTTGGCCTGGCTCGGCTCGGCTCGGCTCATGAACAGTCCTATTCAGTCAAACATGTCTAATCGTGTCTTAACAGGTACCCAATTGCCCACCCTAGGCCCACACCACACGTGCGCTAAGATCTGCGGAGCTACGCTACAATCTCCTGGACCACGCGCATGAGGTAAAAAATGTAAAGGTAGCTCTTAAGCGGCTCACAGGCATACAGGCATGAAAAGTGCACCAAAAAAGCGCCACGATAGCACACATTGATATGATGACTTGCCTCGGATGGCACACATTCATACAATATTAGGGCTAGTGGTAGTCCACTAGATGTGTACCCGATATTATTCGATTTTTGTTGAATCTTGCACAAGTGTAAGATCCCAAGACATAACATATGACTAAATGACTAATATGTTGGATCAGTTCTGTTTAAACATAATGGAAAACATGAATAATACCTGTTACAGCAGACATGCCAGCAGAGAATCCAGTCAGAGATGCAGCCATGGAGTTTGACATGATTGTCAGGATGATCTGGTTCCTCCTTAGGGTGTAAGATTATGATGGTGATGAAACCGAAGTAGGGTAATTTCGGTTAGGGGAGAGAGTCACGAATTCTTGATGTTAATGAGGGTTGTGATTGTGTAATGTGTGTAACTGTGTAACCCTTTAACTCTCTAATAAGCCCCTTATTTATACACCCAAGAGGAAACCCAATTAGTTAATAAGGGTAATATGGTCCATCAACAATTACCAACTAATTATTAATAGGTTAATAAATATATTTTGATCTAATATAATATAAATGATTATATAGGCTACAAGATTAAATATTACATTTTATATATTTAATCTCACATTCTCCCACTTAGCCAAGTAATCATTTATCATGAGTATTAGGTAAGCCTGGCCAGGAGTTAACACTCATTTTAGCTTTAAACCAAGAACTATAGCAGAGAAATACAGCCGTTGAATCATCATTCGACTCAGGACCCCCATTAGTCATACTATAGCCTCAATTTAAAACCTAATAGTTACGATCAAAATATGTATAAGCCCTTTAGCGTCTGATTTGTATTTATATTTGTCTATATGTCATTACACCGGCAGAACATATGTTAGAGACATACAAAATCAAACTGAGGAAATTTTATTAATTAAAACATAAGCTAGTACAATATGCCATTAAACAAGGTCTTTAGTAAGTCCCATATTCGATACATGTTCTTCGAAAACTTTAGGTGGGAGACCTTTAGTCATCGGATCCGCTAGCATATCTTTAGTACTAATATACTCTATACAAAGATTATTTTCCTCAACACGTTCACGTACGAACAAGTACTTTGTATCGAGATATAAACCAGCTCCAGTCGAACTGTTACTGTTCGAGAAACTAACGGCAGCTGAGTTATCACAGTAAAGCTTCAATGGTCTAGAAATGGAATTAACAATTTTGAGTCCAGTGATCAGATTTCTAAGC
The DNA here is from genome assembly GCF_002127325.2 of Helianthus annuus. NCBI lineage: Eukaryota > Viridiplantae > Streptophyta > Magnoliopsida > Asterales > Asteraceae > Helianthus > Helianthus annuus. The sequence goes on from NC_035441.2 coordinate 131,584,474, forward strand.
AACATTCCATGACAGGTTGCGTTGTAAACAGCAATGTATTCTGCCATCATTGTGGAAGTTGTAGTTAACTGTTGTTTATGACTCTTCCATGAGATAGGTCCGCCTGCTAACATAAAGATGTAGCCCGAAGTGGATTTCTTGTCATCTTTGCATTTGGCAAAGTCAGAATCAGAATAACCTACCACTTCTAAGTGATCACTTCTTCTATAAGTCAGTTTATAGTCTTTCGTCCCTTGCAGATATCTGAGGACCTTCTTAGCTGCTTTCCAGTGATCTAGGCCAGGATTAGTCTGATAACGGCCTAGCATTCCAGCAATATAAGCGATATCTGGGCGAGTACAGACTTGAGCATACATCAGGCTCCCGACTACTGACGCGTAAGGTATCTGGCTCATTTGCTCCTTTTCAACCTCTGTTGTCGGACACTGGAATGAACCGAAAACATCTCCCTTAACTACTGGAGCGACGGAGGGTTTGCACTGTTGCATGTTATAACGTGTAAGGACACGATCTATGTAAGTCTTTTGAGACAATCCTAAGATCCCTTTGTGTCTATCTCGGTGAATTTCGATGCCAATGACGTAAGAAGCATCTCCGAGATCCTTCATGTCGAAGTTATGCGAGAGTAACCGCTTCGACTCATGCAACATGTCTAAACTATTACTTGCCAATAGAATGTCATCTACGTAAAGGACAAGTATAGTAAAGTTACTCCCACTCATCTTGAGGTAGGTGCATTGATCCACTTGATTCTTCATAAAACCTTGCCTCTTCATGACTTCATCAAACTTGAGATACCATTGACGTGATGCTTGTTTTAACCCATAAATGGATTTCTTCAACTTACAGACTAGATGCTCCTGACCTTCAGGTTTAAAGCCTTCAGGTTGTTTCATGTAAACATCTTCGTCTAAGTCTCCGTTAAGGAAAGCAGTTTTGACGTCCATCTGATGCAGCTCTAAATCAAAATGAGCTACTAGGGCCATAACGATCCTTAATGAATCTTTACGAGAGACAGGTGAAAACGTCTCTTGATAATCAATTCCCTCTTTCTGAGTGTAGCCCTTTGCAACCAATCTCGCTTTGTAGCGTTCAACGTTCCCATTCGGATCTAGTTTTGTTTTGAACACCCATTTACAACCTACAGGTTTGACACCGTTGGGTAATTCTACCAAATCCCAAACGTCATTTTTCTTCATGGATTCAAGCTCATCAATCATTGCTTTGTTCCATTCAGAAGACTGATCACTGCTAATGGCTTCATTATAAGAGATAGGATCATTGAGCTTTCCAGCATCCATTTCAGTCAGGTAGGTAATATAATCATCCCAATTAGTAGGCCGTTTTTGCCTAGATGACCTCCTGAGCTGATTTTCGGGTTGAGCGTTGTCTTGGTTTTGAGCGTTTGATGTGCCTTCGTTATGAGGTATAATGGGTTCTGGTTGTGGAGTTGGAGTTTGTGCAGTGACTTCAGGTGCAGTTGCATGTGGTACAAGAGGAGTAAACGGAGTAATGGTAAGCGACGAGTCTCTCCCCCCCGCGTCTTGTACTTCTTGCAATTCTTCGTAAGGGTTAGTACTGCTCCCACTGACCTTGAAATCCTCCAGGAACGCGGCACGCTTGGTTTCAACAATACGGGTGACATGGGAAGGACAATAGAAACGATAACCCTTTGAATGATCAGGATACCCGATAAAGAAACAGGTAACTGTTTTAGGGTCAAGTTTCCTTAGGAAAGGATTATATAATTTTGCTTCAGCAATGCAGCCCCATACTTTCATATATTTAAGACTCGGTTTCCTTCCTGTCCAAAGTTCATAAGGAGTTTTAGGGACAGACTTAGAAGGAACTCTATTGAGTATATGAACAGCTGCTTTTAACGCTTCAGTCCAGAGGAATAACGGTAAATTAGTGTTGGCTAACATACTGCGCACCATGTTCATAAGGGTACGATTTCTTCGTTCAGCGACACCATTCTGCTGAGGTGTACCAGGCATGGTGTATTGGTTCACAATCCCCTGGCCCTTACAAAACTCATAAAATGGACCAGGAGCTTGACCCACATCAGTATGTCTTCCATAATATTCACCGCCTCTGTCTGATCTCACAACTTTAATCTGACGATCTAATTGCTTTTCAACTTCAGCTTTATAATCTTTAAAAGTTGTAAGAGATTCAGACTTTTCCTTTATAAGATACAAGTACATGTAACGAGAATAATCATCAATGAAAGTGATAAATGAAGTATGTCCTGTGATGCCAGCGATTTGATAGGGACCACTAATGTCAGTGTGAATGAGTTCTAATAAATTAGAGCTCCTAGTTGCACCTTTCTTATTCGCTGATGTCATTTTGCCTTTAAGACATTTGACACATGTTCCAAAATCAGTGAAATCGAGAGGAGGTAAGACTTCATCCTTTACGAGACGATTTAATCGTTCTCTTGAGATGTGGCCTAAACGTTGATGCCACAACATAGATGAAGTCTCTAAGTCTCGAATTTGTTTCTTTTCCATCTTTGTGAGTGATTCATTAATATTATATGACAACAAAGATTTGGAAAAATTATCATCGAGTTCTAATCTATAGAGACCACCATCCAGAATGCCAGTACCATAAACAACGGAATCATAGAGAATAGAGAGTTTGCGATGACCATGAGAAACGACAAAACCGTCCATGTCTAACTTTGGTCCTGATACAAGGTTCCGAGTTACCTCAGGAACATATAAGGTATCATAAAGTTTAATACATAAACCAGTTTTCAAAAATAATTGTAATGTTCCTATGGCCTTCACTTCTAATTCCCGATCATCCCCAACTTTAAGTGTTCTTTGGTTTCTTCCCAGCTTCCGGATTGTAAGGAATCCCTGAAGTGAATTGGTTACATGAACCATAGAACCAGAATCAAACCACCAAGAATTAGCAGGAACATTTAAATTAAAGGACTCAAGTATCATGAAAAAATCGTTACCTTTCTTAGCCAGCCACTCCTTAAAGTCAGGGCATTCCTTTTGCTTATGTCCTGTTTTCTTACAGAACTTGCAATAGGGTTTGCCTAAGGAGTTCTTAGAGCTGGAAGGTGCACTTGTATTAGGATTTGGATTTGGCTTTTGAACCTTAGAAGCATCCTTTCTATGATAAGAGTTCTTCCTCTTCTTTGAGCTGGAAGTGGTGAAGTTAGCAACATCAGTAGTGCGATCCATCTTCATACGCTCTTCCTCCTGCACGCACATAGCGATCAGCTCACTCATCGTCCATTTGTCCTTCTGAGTGTTGTAATTGATCTTGAAAGCTTCATAGGACGAAGGAAGCGAAGTGATGATGAAGTGAACGAGAAAACCATCACTGATTTCCATCTCTAGGCCCTTCAGCTTATTGGCCATGTCATGCATCATCATGATGTGTTCGCGAATGCCGCTCCTCCCATCATACTTAGTTGTCACCAGCTTGAGGATAAGAGTGCTAGCGTGTGCTTTTGATGTTCCCTTGAATTGATCCTCCACAGAAGCCAGATAGGTTTTAGCATTTTCAGAATCAGGAATGGCCCCTCTGATTGAGTTATGAATGGATTGCTTCATGAACATGAGAGACATGCGGTTGCACCTAGTCCATTTATCATGGACTATCTGCTCAGCAGCAGTACTGGTGGCGGTAAGGTCCGCTGGCTTATTCTCTCTTAGAGCATAATCAAAGTCCAGCAATCCTAGAGTAAGCATGAGGGCATCCTTCCATTCAGCAAAGTTATCACCAGTCAAAGGTGGAATCCCGCAATTGGGTGCTGGTAGTGGAAATAAGATGAGCAAGTTATGATACAAAAGAAGAAATCCTAATGTGATCTAATGGGCTTGTTACACTAAGGCAGGCATAAATAATGACCATTTTAATTATGAAGCTGTGATAATGTTTCCTGTTTTAATGCTGATCTAAACTTATCAAAATATTTCGAAAATAATAACTGATATCTCTTTAACAGTTTTCGGAATTTTATTAGATAAAAATAAGATCAAAAACAGGAAAAACACCCACTAATCTAAATTATATTCCAAATCTTAGGGAATTTTCGAGTTTTCTTAGAACATTATGATGAACCCTAACAAAATAAGAACATAATCTGGAAATCCGAAACCTGATTTTAATGGTTTTGTAAGGGATTTCGTGATAATAAGTTTAATCTTTATAATTTCGAGTCGGTTTATCAATTAACAGTTTCCGAAAACAGGGATTTCGGCCACAAACAACCCGAAAACAGTTTTTGATTTTAAGGCTTAAAAAACTTCCGTTTTCCAGATTTTGATCCAAGAATAATGGATACGAAAACAGAACTGGTTTATCAACATATGCTCTGATACCACATGTTGGATCAGTTCTGTTTAAACATAATGGAAAACATGAATAATACCTGTTACAGCAGACATGCCAGCAGAGAATCCAGTCAGAGATGCAGCCATGGAGTTTGACATGATTGTCAGGATGATTTGGTTCCTCCTTAGGGTGTAAGATTATGATGGTGATGAAACCGAAGTAGGGTAATTTCGGTTAGGGGAGAGAGTCACGAATTCTTGATGTTAATGAGGGTTGTGATTGTGTAATGTGTGTAACTGTGTAACCCTTTAACTCTCTAATAAGCCCCTTATTTATACACCCAAGAGGAAACCCAATTAGTTAATAAGGGTAATATGGTCCATCAACAATTACCAACTAATTATTAATAGGTTAATAAATATATTTTGATCTAATATAATATAAATGATTATATAGGCTACAAGATTAAATATTACATTTTATATATTTAATCTCACATAATAACACATAAACTATATGGTTGCATAAAAAACAAGTACACACTAATTACAATTAATTGTGATTCAAATATGGTTAACTAAATATTATTACAACAAGTATTGTTTAGGTGAGTGCTTGAATAATATTGTTTAAAAATATCTAATTAAAGTATTATTATTTAGATCGAATAATAATGTTTTCAAATAAACATAGAAGAGAGACAAAACTTGAAATCTTTTGTAAGTGGGAGCCTTCCTTTCTTTTGTTTCCATAGAAAGAGACACACTAAGATTCAACACAATTCTGACAACATGCACTTGCATACCACTGGCCCTAATATTGGATAAATGTGTTCCATCCTATGTAAGTCATCATATCAGTGTGTGAGGCAATTAGTTATTGACTATTCTTTTCTTTTTTGAACATCTTGTGGCATGGATTATCATAAATCCCATATTCCTTTGTAATTAACTAGCACCATTGATCTATCTATATTAGTTTAGCTTGAAAATGTACATGTGTTATAATCAATTCAATCGAAGCCTCATTAATTAAAAGTTCAACCCAAGTAATTTACAATCCAGCCCAGCGCTATTTTAATTACTTATTTGGTTTCGCTACTACCAAGATCCAGCTCCAAAGCCCAGTTCTCTTGACTTCCTTTTGCTTTGCAATGGACCTCTTGTGTTCTGTGGGCTGCAACTCTCTAAATTAATTTGTCCATGTTCACTTGCCGTTTAACTGGATCAACATTTCAGCCCAATTTAATCGGCTCACACCTATTTGATTACACAATTTTGGTTTGGTTTCCCCTTTTTATGAACATTATTATCTTTTGAGTAAACTGCCATTTTGGTCCCTGTGGTTTGGTCAATTTTGCCACTTTAGTCTAAAACTCAAACTTTTTGTATCTGGGTCCCTGTGGTTTCAGTTTTATTGCTATTTTGGTCCAAAAATGAAATTAGGTCATATTTGTCTTATAAAATCCTGTTATTTTGTCATTTTCCGCAGGGGCAAAATGATCATTTCTTTTTTATAAATAAATACCATATTTTATAAGACAAATATGACCTGATTTGCCCCTGAGGAAAATGATAAAATTGCAGGCTTTTATAAGACAAGTATGACCTGATTTCATTTTTGGACCAAAATGGCAATAAAACTGAAACCACAGGGACCCAGATGCAAAAGGTTTGAGTTTTGGACTAAAGTGGCAAAAGTAACCAAACCTCAGGGACCAAAATGGCAGTTTACTCTTATCTTTTTTATCTTATTGTAAGTTAAATATTCTTGTTTGTTTTAGCTCGTTTCCGGCTTAACTTGTAAAATGCAAATGATAGATAACATTATATCGTATAAGAATATCAATGCAATTATATTTTACCTAAAATAAACGGATCAATTAATGACAAGTTACAACAAAATAATATCAATGCTAGGAAACCGAAACTATAGGGGCAAAAAATAACTTTTATGAAAAAAAGAATAAAATATATTTTGCAAATGAAAATGCATGTTAAGATAGTTAAATGTGAACAGTAATAATATCTGAATAGTCTATTTGACTTGTAGGATTACAATATTGTTTTTTTTTTTTTGCTTTTTTCCCAGATTTGTTATTTTTTCATATCTGTTTTGTTATTCTTTTTCTTTTCTTTTCCACAGATTTTAGCTTTCTTTTTATTTCTTATTTTGTATCAACTTTTAATGAGAACTATGACACCGTCATGTAACGCAGGTTAAATACTAGTTTTCATACATATTCAATAAATTGTACCCGTATTGTATCCAATATTTATAAAAGAAAAAAAAAATCATTGCTCAAATAAATTTGTGTTAGCATTGTTATCTTGATACTTGACGTGGGCATGACATCTATTTGATGCTATATGTGCTTGGAAAATTGGGGTTTAATTGTCAGCGAGGTAGAGTAGGAAGAGCATGGTGGGACCATTTATTGGCAAACAAGCATCATATCTTTTTGTCTTCGTCTTCCTGGCTCCTGCCCTCTTATTCCACTCATCTCAAAATTTAATTAATTTGTAGTGCCTGTATAGAACTAAAGAGTAGCTTCTGCAAAATAAAATTTAAATATAACTAGTTCACGACTGGAATATTAAGCCGAATAAAAAGTAAACGTAAAAATGATGAATTAATCACATACGTTACAACATGTTAATTTGATTTCGGCCACCCCGCCACCTAGAATACAAAACTGAACGAGGTACCTTCGGCTTTTTTATATGGTTTTTAGGAGAGAGAGCTATAGAGATGTTAAAAGAGTTTGAAATTTTATGCGTTTTGATGATTTTTTTTTTTTTGCTATTCTAGACTTTAGTAGTATGATTTTGTTGTTTTGATGTTTTTTTTTTGTTGTTCTAGATTTTACTAGGGCTTGAAAATTGAAATTTGAAAATTATTGATCGATTTATATGTGATAGAAACCATGAGTAGGGAAGTTTTGGTGAGCTTCCTCATGAGGAACCATTAGAAAAGTAACTCAAGATGATGTTTTGCATAGATTTCAAAAAATGAAAACCTGTAGGACACAATTTTAAACATGTTTATAATGACGTTTGACATGTTTTTGATTATATAAAATTTATTTTGATGTACATGATCCGACCCGATATGAACCGATTTTTTTATATATACCCAGGGGCCTAAAATCTTTTAAAATATGTAACTCAAGATGATGTTTTGCATAGATTTCAAAAAATGAAAACCTGTAGGACACAATTTTAAACATGTTTATAATGACGTTTGACATGTTTTTGATTATATAAATTTTATTTTGATGTACATGAGCCGACCCGATATGAACCGATTTTTTTATATATACCCAGGGGCCTAAAATCTTTTAAAATATTACGCACCCTCATAGAAAAATTCCTAGGTCCGCCAGCGGAGATGAATATGATCAGAGATGATTCCGCTGGTGACACAATGATACTCCAGTGGTCCATCAGAGATTCAAATTTATCGTTAAAAATAAAATAAAAAATATCATATATGTATGGTACGTATGATGATAATACATTAATTATTAACTGAATTAAAATTGAATGACTTTGATCCATATACCATGATGTATCCACATGTAATTGTATTATTATTATAACTAGGTTTTTTTTACCCGTCGCGCGTTGCGACGGCGTAAAAACTCAAGTAATTTGATCCCGATAGATTTCGTTTTTCAATGAGAAGTCTTCTTCGGCCTCCAGCATGAAAGTTCCATTTCAGGGAAGGACGACGTGCTATGATACTGATCTTTTTTGTTTTCTTTTTCTTTTTCACTTTTCTACAACTTCTTCCATTCGAACGTTCTTTTCCAGTTCTATCTTCTTTTGAAGTTATAATAGAGATCAAGACCCATAAGTATAAAAACACCCTACACCGATGCGGAAGAAGGTGGCAAGAATCGAACGATGCAATCCCAATCGAACGACAACCGACCACCTTCGTCTCTAAATCGTCGGGAACCAATTAAGATGCTTTTGGCTGTTGGTGGTGAGAAGCGTTGACGACAGTGCTGAAGAGAGGTGATCGAGTTGGAGGGTTTGTAGAGAACAAAGGATCTTCTGACCATGCTTTTTTATTAAAACATGAGATCAGAACTATGGGAGGACGAGGTTAAGATACGTGGCTAAAGAAATGGGAGGCATTGCACTACAAGAAATAAAGTGGGAAGAAAAAAAATATGCCATGAATTGAACCTGAGTGCATTAAGAATCCAAACAACTATAGAACCACTTTATAATACACAATAAGATGCTAAACCTTGAAAAAAAATCAATATATATACACTAACAAAAAGGGGTAAAGAAAAAAATAAAAGACCAATAAAGATATGCCATATGTCGCATGACACTATTCACAAAGTATATTTATTAATAGTTTGATAATTGATAATAATTGATAATGATAATATTGATGCTAGTACATTGTGTCCCATACAAGGAACACCCTCTCACTCTTGGTTTTCTGTTCTTGTTCATGCATGATCCCTTTTATGAAGTACAATCTTCCTTTGTGTAAGAGCATGCCCATATATCTGTGATCGAGTGACTTCATTGGATTTAGATAAAGGAAATTACAGGTGGTTTGGCTGGATAGAGAAAGGTACCCACCCTATATCTTGATTCTTTATCTAATCTATCAAGTCGATGTAACAATTACGTGCCTGTAGATCGTTAACATGTCGATCAATACATACATATTCAAGTATCAAACTACATAAGGGTGGAGGGTATAGTCAAACAACTTAGGGTGTTTAAGTGAAATCCTACCCAATAGTATTATGTCATGTCAACTCCCCATTCTACTCCCCATTTTACACTCAATCACTAGGTATAGTCAAACACCCCTCAATTAAAAAAAAAAAAAAACATGATTGGTCCCTTCTCCTCTCTCTCTCTCTCTCCTCTCTCCTCTCCTCTCAAACAAATCGGTGAACACTCACCGAAAATGGCAACATCTCTCCAACTCAAACACCCAACTCAATCAAGTGGGGGTGGTCACCGATTGGTGACCCCCACTCACCGCACAACTCAAACACCCTTATACCCTCCACCCTAAACATATACAGGGGCTCGGAGGTTAATGGTTTCTCGGGGGTGCCCCGGCCCCCACCAATTTTTCCGTTCGTAGTGTTAATATTATCGAAAATTTCCAAAAAATTGTTTTTTTTTCAGCCTCAAATATTGGATTTTTTAAAGTCTCGCCCCACCGATTTGGATTTTGAGAGTCCGGCCTCCACCGACTTTTTATTTAAGCTCCGCCGTATATAATATAATATAATAAATACCGAATACACAAATTATATAAACTTTTAAATAGATAAACAATCATGCATAGTAATGTTATGACCCCCAAATCTATGGACGTAGTTTTTAAAATACTTAGTTTTGCCAGTCAAAACGAGGCAGCGACGCAACTTGTTACCCGTTTACCGTCTATCTTGGTGTAAATTCAAATGTTTATGAATATGATTATTAAAAAAAATATATATTGCCTTAAATGATAAAACAAAAGTATAGATCAAAGTACCATATAGAAATGAATGATAACTAGTAACTAGTAATAAGCCCCCGTGTTGCGGGTGCGTAAAACAGTGTCTAATAGTACTAATGTCACATCACCGTCAATGACCACTAACACTGAAGTTGCGGGTGTTAATTCGAATAAATTAGGCTGAAATGTAAAAAATAGGAAATAATAACTAAGTCAATTTATGACCACGCGTGTTGCGACGAACCTGAAAAAACGAAAAAAGATAGACGACATAGAACATTAAATGATACACGTGTTGTCTTGTGAATAGTCGACTATAAATATTTGGTTTATAGGAATAAATCTAATAATATGTGACTACATCGGTAGAATATAAACATATCTATGTAATTCAAATCTCTCTAGCTAGTAACTAGAACATGCATTGCTAACTTTCTTTCATTGTTTTTGTCCTTTAATTAAAACTTCGTTTTCTCCCCGTAGAAAAACAAAGAAAAAGCTATATAGCTTTTAAGAAAAAAAAAAAAAACCTGAAAATTTTAATTAATATGTTATAATTTCATACTTTACTAGAAAAAGAACTTTAATGATGACACACTAATTTTATAATAGGGTAAATTACATTTTTCGTCCTTTGTGTTTGTACCAGATTGCAATAGATAGTCTTTAATTTCAATAATTACAGTTACAATCATTTATTTGTGAAACCTAATACACCGTAGGTCCTTTGTCACTGACCAGGTTAAAATTTTAAGTCAAGTCTAATTATGTGCTTTACACATGAGGGTAGATAGGTAATTTTACACATTTGTTTACAAAATTTCTTTCTCTGTCTCTTCAACCAACCTCCACAACCACCGTATCATATCCCAGCCACCACCATCGTATCCCAGCCACCACCACCAAATCCATCCATCCACCAAAACATGCCAACAACCACCGTATCATATCCCAGCCACCACCACCACCAAATCCATTCATCCACCAAAACATGCCAACAAACGACATCGTTTAACCCAGCCACTTGTTCCTAGAGAAAAATGTAACACTCCAAAGAAACAAGAGGATTTTTCCAACGACTCACTTGCCTGCACCTCCGTCTCCTGCAACGGCGTCACGCCACCCTCCTCATTTTCCACAGCAGCAACCAGCAACACGTCATCGGACTTTTCAGCAGAACTCTTCTCCGTTACTTTACGTCGTTGACATGTTTCCCCACGCACCTCCGGAGACCTCGATCTCCGAGCCGCAACTTTTATCCGCCCGTTATTCGCCAGCCACACATTCCTGTATCGTGGTGTGTTCATCATAGTTCTAGACGACGAGTGCCGCTTTCTCTTCGGCGAAGGTGCCACGTGTCTCCTAGCCACCGTCACTTTCAAAACCCCAAACCCCAGAATTATTACCTGTAATGGATTTTGACTTTTAAAAACAGGAGATTTTGACTTTGAATTATGGTGTTTGATTTTGAAATAGGGGGCTGGATTGGGGTTCCATGAGGAAGATGCACATATGAAAACCTATATGAGTTAGGGTGTTCTTCGAATAAACAGATAGTAGAGGGTAAAGAGATTTAGATAAGAATGAAAGAGATATATATTATATATATATATATATAAGTTTTAGATTTTGTTTTTGTTTTATTTATAAGATATTTTAATCAGATTGGTAAAAAGACTAAACTGTCCTTGTATGAATAAACCTAACTTAAAATTTTAACCTTGTTAGTGACAAAGGACCTACGGTGTAATGGGTTTCACAAAAAAAGATTGTGACTGTAATTATTGAAGTTAAAGACTGTCCAATGCAATCCAATACAAACATAAAGGACGAAATGTGTAATTTACCCTTTATAATATTCGCTGAGTTCGTACGAGAAAGTGAATATGGGGCTAACTTAGATGCGAAACCCAACAAAACTACACCGTTTTGATAAAATCTAACAAAAATATAATAAAAGCTTCATCATAGGTTGATTCCTATCAGCGCTCCATCAATCTATCACATAGTGTACATATTGTGACAACTGGCACAAAACCGGTAAGTTCCATACAATTTTAATTATTATTTAATGGTTGCAATTATGTGCTTAAGCGTCAACATTGTCTGATTACATGCTATACATGTGAATTCATGCACGTTTTATACTTCAAATATTGCTTTATGCATTACTTTAAGCGTTGCGTCAGAAAGACTAGTAAACTCACCGGTAAGACACTCTGTGTCAGCATTTCTGCAGAAAACAGTAAGATAATAGAACTAGGGCCTAGGAATAGGAATAGGTCTAACACCTAAAATACATTAAAACCCAAGTGTGGATACAAGGGTTAACATATAAACTTTCCGGAAGCTAAACTAGGCACTAAAAGACACCCGAAACGCACTTTACAATTTTGCTAAACTGTCACAAAAGGTGCTTCATACTTTGTGAAACTTCACAATTTAGCACTTTAACGAACCGTAACGAAATGAATACCCGGACATTGCCCGAAATACCAAATTTTCACTAGAAGCATTCTTTTAGTGTTACGAAGCTAGTTATGGTCACCGAACATCATATTACATCTCATAAACACTAAATACACAAAATACCTAACTAATACCATTACATTTCAACTAAACCAAGAAACTAGAATTGAAAATGTTACACTTTACCCCCCCCTTTTAGTTGGAAGGTTGGGACAAGGGTCCCACCTAAGGATTTTAATTGATTTCTTTGTTATATTTTGTAAGATTTGTTGGAGAATATTCCAACATATATGCCATAAGAGATTTGGAAAATTTTATAAAATCCTAAACTAATAACACACTCTCATTCACTTCATCTTCTTCCTTCCCTTCCCTCTAACTCACCGCTCCAACACACCCACTTACCATCACCATTTTCACTTCACTTCCTAGCAATCCAAGGTAATTTAGAGGTGTATGGAGATCATCTAAGAAGGCTTGAAGTGTAGGAACTTGAAGGACCACCTTGTGAAGCTTTTAACTTCTCATTTTCTTCCTTGATCATCATCTTCATTCTTGTGCCACTTCCCTAGCCATTAGAGCTAGTAGTAAGCTTCCTGATCACTAAAATAAGTCATGTTTATGTTATGTACAAGTTTCACCATCTAAACAACTTAACTTTTAATGATAAAAATGAAAAAATCTAACATATTCATGAAGAAATCAAGTGATTACATGAATTTTTGATGTATGAAATGATGTTGTTGATGTTATATTTTATGTTTATGTTTAGATCGAGTATGTTAAAGCTTGGATCTAACAAGTTTAAGCATGGATCTTGAAGGATCCATGGTTAAACTTGAAGATGAACATATGAAGCAAGATGTGAACTTGAAATAAGAATTTATATGCATAATCTTGTAATTTTGAAGTAATAAAGTGTGTGTAGAACTAATTTTTGAAACTAAAATTCATGGAAAGTTTATTAAAAATTTAACATGAAGCTTGTTTTTGAAAGATCTAAAGTTATTAAGCATGGATCTTGAAAGATCCATGGTTAAACATGATGTTAAAAATAATGATCTTTCTAATAAACATAAAAGTGGTTTTAGAACATGATTTACAAACTTTAAAGATCATTAAACTCATGGATGAGTTGGTTAATGAAATAAAGTTTCATAAAAGTTTGTTAAAATACTCAAGAACACTTATTTTTGGAAAGATCATCTTATGAAAAGTGTAGATCTAAGAGACCACACATTTTTAATAAGAAACAAGTTCACCATGATGTTTCATATGGAAAAATTAGTGTATGTTGTGATGAATATTGTTGGAAAATTGTTTTGATGTTGAAAAGAAAATAAACACATGTTTTGAAAACATGGGAAACCTCCATTTATAGGGGAAACTATGTCAAAAATTTTATAAAATTTTGACACATAGAAAAATATAAGTTTTGGTGAAACTTATTCCCTAAAAATTCACCTAAGAATATTTACCAAGGTTTCCCTAATTTTTGTGTAAAATTACAAGTCAAGAAATGGTGATTTCTTCAAGTTAAAATTAATATTAAGTATGTATGTTTTTAGGGAAAAATATATATATTTAGTGATCACCAAATTTTGTGCTAAGTGTATATTATGTGTATTATATATATTAGTGTATTAGAAACTTGAAAATACACTAAATACTCCCATGGAGTATAAATACAAAAACACACATACAAATACATGGGAATACATAAGTATACAAGTATATAAAAATTCCCCACAAGGAAATGCATGGACAAATACAAGAAAATATATTTATGAAAATATATTTCTTAACATATTATTGAATTTGGACACTTTGGGCTTAAAAATATATTTTTGGACAAATATATGACCATTACCAAGTAATGGAATTTATGTAAAAATCGGGTGAATATCAAGAATAACCATATATATTTTATAACATAACAAAAAATATATATTTCATACAAATCTTAAAAATACATTATTTTTAAGAAAAATAATTCCGAAAAGTAATAAAAATCAAAGTATTGATTTTTGGTGAAAAATACAAAATACACAAGTATTCACATAAAATACAAGTATACTTTCCTAAAAATACTTGTACAAAAGTAATATTGAAAATATTATTTCATGAAATATTTATATTTATTTTTGGGAAAATAATATAAGTACCATATATGAAAAGTTAAAAATATAAATTATTTTTAACACTTACTACTTGTAAAAGACTTCATAAACAAATATATATTTTAAGGAGTGAAATATATATTTACAAATAAACAATATATATACTCAACGGGCAAGACCCGACAAATAAGGGCACGACCCTCACTAAGAATGAACATACAACATAAACAAAAGATGGTGACTTGTACTTGTGTGATACAAGTCCAGTGACTAACATTAATAGAACACGTATAGGTCACGACGCTACGAAACCAACCGGTGAAGTTTACGGCGCATGATACGCAAAGTTGTGAGTTCATGCCCCCACTTTTAAACTTTTACTTGTTTTCTAAACTTGGGGAAAATACATGTGCTATGGTATGTTGAATACAAAAACTAAGGAATGATACTTTAGATCATGTCACGAATAGGGTGCCATAAGCACCATTAATCAGTTACATACCAAGACCGCGGAACAAAAGGTTTGATCTAATTGGTTTCAGGCAACCACACTCTTGGCCACTGTTTTACCAAGCAGTGCTTTTGTGTCTCTAGTCGTGAATCGACAAGTAAAAATGCCTATGGTTTGGATGCTTCCTATGTCGTTACATATGTTAGTGGCCTCGCGAACCATTAGCGATCTCGTATTCCTTACATTTACAGAAATACTTGTTTCATACAATTACATACCATGTTTTCTACAACGAATGCTTGAATGTTTTTCACAAAAACTGCATGAATTCACACCAACATATTGTTGACGATTTTCCAAAACTCACATGTATTTCAGGTAAGTAAAGTGGATGTACGCACAGTCTCACTCTTGCTCTTGGATGTCGTCTCTGTTTTTAGTTACTATGTGTCAAGACTCCTATGCCCATTTTGAGGGATTTGGTTGTTATGTCCCATCCTGTGTGGTGATATAAGGATCAAAACCCTTATGTTTGTCTTTTAAATAAAGTTGTAAACTTTTCAGACAATGTTTTATTCTGTGATGTAAACTCTAAACTTAACTTATGTTTTCGATTATCTAATGTTAATGGCATTTGGAGTTATTTTATGATCATGTAGTATGTTTACCATTCGTATGTAATGAGAACCTTTCAAGATCACACCTCGTGCTTCCGCCTTAGAAAGGGGGGTGACAGATTGGTATCATAGCTGCGATTGTAGTGAACCAGGATTCCTTCTCGAGTGTAGACTACAATCTTTAGGATCCTCTCACGAAAACAATTTTTCAAAAGTTTTCATTGCATAAAACTTTCCGCGACATCCACTACCTGAAACTGTTTTCAAAGAGTCATGTAAGGACACTACGGGACTTAGGGTGCACTGGAGTAACACTTGTCTTTGACGGAGAATTACTTGCAACAATGTGTATAATTATTTGTATATTAATTAAGTAATAATTAATATATACATATACTATGAATAAAATATTACAGGTACACATGTCTTCATCTGAAAGCAGTGGCCTATCTGAAGGAAGTGACCCGATGGTAATTCTCTCTGACGACGAGATTTCTGCAGCACAGGAGACATTCACGTCTGACTTCGAGGCCGACCCTGAGATGATAACCGACGATGATGATCTCGACGATATCTTAGCCTTACCTTTACCTCTCCTTGGCCAGCTTATCATAGGACATCCCGTTGAGCCTATTCCCATTCCTGCTATTCCTTTTGCCGCCATCCCTGACAAGGACTGGTCTTTCGATGATGATCTGGATAATGATGTGGCGACTCCTGTTGTGCCCATTGCCAATATCCCTTCAGATTCTAACCTCGAGTATGATGCCGATTCCTTCGATTCAGTGATATCTTTGGCCCTCTTTGCTGCTGGACTGAGAGCTTATTCGACTGGTGATGATGATGACACTATGCCTGTTGTGCCATCCACTCCTACCCGTGTTCCTACACCTCCCCACACTCCTACTCAAGTCAGCTCCCTCATCCGTCGAATTCGTGAGCTCGAGGATGAAGTGACCCATCTTCATAACTTGATCTTCCCTACGACCCCACCCTCTCCCCCAACCCATTAGGTTTCTTTGCAGGTACTCAGTTGGAGTAGTATTTTTGGGTATGAAGACTACAACCGAGCCTTGGGAACAACTTAAACCACCAATGTGAAGAAAGATATTTCATCTTTTATATGTATTAAACTTGTACTATGGGGTGATGTAACCCTTATGCATTTTGTTTTCTTCGCAAACAATGATGTAACAAGTTGTCCTAATATGTATAAAGACTCGGTGAATATCTTATGACACATCCGTATTTATCTGTTTATGCATGCTTGTTGCTGTATGAATTGATTTATATTTTGGCGGATTGTTTGATATTGCTTATGTGTATGCTTATACATATATGTACTACCACTGTCTTGTGTGATGATATCAAACAAATGTCTAACTATGTTGTGTTGTGTTTTGGAAGAACATGGCACCCTGGAGAGCTATGAACGCTCGTAATTCTGATCAACTCCCTACTGGAAGAAAGAATCTCTGGAGCTATCGCCCAGTACGAGGCGAACCGTACTGAACACAGTGGAGGACGGTACTAGACGTAATGGACATGGAGATTCCTCTGGAGGAAACCCAATTCAAGGTAACCTTAAGACGATTTGCTAAAAACCTGATGAAATTTATGAACGGTCTTTGTTTCATTGATTGCTCATGTGTGAATTGGTTGGATAAATTCCAGGCTGCACCTTCAAGCAGTTTCTCGACTACAAGCCACTTAACTACGACGACACTGGAGGTGCAGTGGCTTTCGTGTGCTGGACGGAGAAGACTGGTTCCACTATCCGCATGAGAAAGTGTACCGCAGACCAACAAGTCACTTTTGTTACTGGGCGGTTTGTTGATGAGGCTTTGACTTGGTGGAATTTGCAAGTCCAAACCCTAGGAGATGATGCTGCGTATGGTATGTCTTGGGACGAGTTGAAGGAAAGAATGAGAGAGAAGTAATGCTCTCGTGTTGAACTCCAAAGGTTGGAGACTGAGTTCTGGAACTTGTCCGTGGAAGGTGCGGACATTGTGGGTTACACTCGAAGATTCCATGATCTGTCAAGAATGATCCCCTATCTGGTGACTCCCGAATTTAAGCGCATTGAGCGCTACATCTGGGGATTGGCTCCAGAATTTCGCAGCATGGTGACTGCGGCAAAACCCACAACGATCACTCAGGCTGTAACTCTGGCTGTCAGCCTTACCGAAGATGCTGTCCGTATGAAGAAGTTGTCGCTGAAACCTACTGAGAAAACTGAGACGCATGCTGAGTCGTCTGGTGATAAGAAGAGGAAGCATTCGAGTCTGAATCAAGCAGCGCGTAACATCAAGGGTTCCAGCAATAAGAAACGTGAACCCAATCCACCCAAGGAAACAAAAACACTTGCAGCTGCGAATGACGCTACTACCAGAGGATATCAGGGCACTCTGCCCAAATGCAATCAGTGCAGGCGTCACCATGAAGGAGTTTGTCGCATTCCAAAATGTGATAAGTGTGGAAAACTGGGTCACCGCACCGAGAACTGTTGGGGAAAGGGAAATAGAAGTATTAGTAGGAACGGGACTGGAAACCAAAACGGTGCTGGTAATGGAAACGGTGCTGGAAATGGCAATGGTAATGGTAACCGGAATGGTAATGGAACTAGGCAAAACCAAGGATGCTTTGGATGTAGCAGCAAGGACCATTTCAAGAAAGATTGCCCAAGGGAGAACAACGCTCAGGCTCGAGCATTCGTGATTGGAGCAAGCAACGCATGCGAGGACCCTAACGTGGTCACCGGTACGTTTCTCGTTAACAATCACTTTGCATCCATACTATTTAACACTGGTGCCGATTATAGTTTCACGTCTGTGGAATTTAAATGTATGCTTGGAATAGAATCTAGTAGATTAGATATTCCTTATTCCATATGTAACAACTCTCATTAAAATTAATAATTAGAATGATAATTAGTCAATAAGGAAACCCTAATTGAGACACCCAAGTAATTCCGCACTAACCCTAAAATTTTCAGAACAATCAGAATTAGGATCAGGGCCCCTAAAACTCAGGGGGGGGGGTAAACCCTAATTGATAATTATCAATAAAATCCGTTGTCACAATTGAAATTCGAATTTTTGATGATTCATGCAAGCTAGTCCCGTTTCCAGCTAGTCTAGGTAAATAGACTGCACCCTTTACGGACCGTAAAGGAAAATGCCTTACGGACCGTAAGCATATGTGCTTCCCTTACGGACCGTAAGGGTTGAAGCATACGGTCCGTAAGCGGGGCTATTTTCTGGCTATAAATAGCCGACTTCGGGACTTGAAATTGGGAGTTAAAACGTTGGCCAAAAGCCTTCTGTACGTCGTCTTACAGTTATTATAGTACAAATTAAACACACACTGCACTCGAATCGCTGCCGCAAAACAGGGTAATTACTCGATCGCTATTACGATTCATTTTCTGAGATCAATATATCCAAAGAATGTTTAAGTGCCGCCCACATTAGGGTTATACTTTGTCGTTCGTCGTTAAATCGATGAATGTTTAAGTATTGCACTTTGTCGTTCATTGTGAGAATTTGATCTCGTGAGTTATCGTGACTGCTGTATTGATCACTAACCCAGTTTTGTGTGCATTATTATTACTATTAGGTTAACGAGGCTAAATCATATTCTGTCCGTATTAAATCTGCAATGTGAGTCATTCTCTTTTTATCAACTGTTTTACAATACTCCAATTACAGTGATTAAGTTGATGTAATCACCAAATTACAGCCAGTATGTGGGATATTGTGCACATTACTACAGTTTAAATCATTTTAGGTGGGCGAACCTAATTTTAATTGATTTACGTCATTCATTGGGGCAGCCAATGGTGATATGACCACTGTCACAGATCCGGTCGAGTGACAAATACTGTGGGTAGTTGGTTGATATCAGAAACATGCGTAAAAGATCTTAACACTGTGAATAATAATAAATGTGTCATTTTCAGTAGAATGAATGATTCACTCAGTATTTCCCCGCTGACAAAACCTTTTTCAAACATGTTTCAGGTGATCTACTGTAATTCAGGAAAAGTGCCGAGGAGCATTTCAAGCTTACGATAGTGGCTCAATATAAAATAAAGAAATATGTTTTGAAACAAAGATTATCAGAAAAATCTTATTATTGTAAATTATCGGGGTTTTGTCCCGAATTGTGAAATGAAATAATCGGGAAAAGTTTTTAGCTTTAAAACGATCCTGACGTTAAAATTCCGCTGCTAAACTCAATTAAATAAATATCACGGGATTTCTGTCCCGCGGCTCCTGAAACGGGTTGAACCGGGTCGGGGGCTGTGACAGAAATAAGGTGGTATCAGAGCCACTGAGTTAAGCTAATTAAGTATTTAACAGATACTCAATTTTTCCTGATTACTATTATGTGATTATGTGTTTTATTAAATTGACTATTTGTTAGTTACAGTATGGGTAAGCAAAAGCTGCAAAATATCTATCTTAAATTAGATAGGTCAGTCTATGAAGAGGGAAGTTCATCCAAAACTAAATTTTCAAAGCTCCCTACAATTCCTAAAGAAGGACTATTTGTGCGGAAAGCACAATATGAGAAACCGCTTTCTCCTAGAAAAAGGAGTATGATTATTAAGAAAAGTAAAGAGCAAATCCGAGAAAAGAGGATTAAAAAGGAAACCCAGGAGTTAATCAATAAATCACCTTGGGAAGATAAGCTAGATGAGAAATGGACAAATTTGTATATGCTAGCTACTATAGCCGAACATGCAAATCTTTAAATACCCTAAGTCTAGTAATAACACTTCTCAGTAAATAAATAAATAAATCTGAGTGTGTTCTTTTCTGTTATTTTGTACAAATAGTGTGCAATAAAACTTCGATGTTTATTTGTTAAACTTTGTTCCAAAGTTTTAACTTAGCATTTCTGTGCATTTTGCATATATGCTACACAACATGAGCGAGATATCTGAAGCTTTTCAGAACCTCAATCTTTACCCGGTGAATATAGAAGTTTCCCAAGAGTTTACCGGATACTTTGCTGATGTGGACCAACCTGTAGAATTCCATGCTCCACCTTTGACAAAGCCAAAACGAAAGAAAAAGAAGAATTACGTGTGGGGACATCGTATCCGTAGGAAAAAGCCAGTCCCGAAACTTCCTAAAATAAACAATCCTTTAGAAATAGCAAAAGAAACTGGTAAACAGCCGGAAATGGAAACTGAAGTCGAGAAAGATTCTAGGCAAATGGAGATACAGTTTGAGGAATATTCTAAAGAAATAGAAATGGAAGTAGGACAAGGTTCTAGACCAACTCAGGTAGAAATCGGAGAGAGCTCCAATCAAAACCAAAACCAGGGAATAACTTTTCAGGATGAAATAGATTTTCTATTGGCCAACTGTGAAACTATTCAGCCTGTCAATACGAATGTTTTTACCTATCCTAGTGAAAATCCACTCCCTATGAATTTTACACCAGCAATCCCAGAACCAATAGTCCACGCCCAACCTGTAGAAATGGAAGAATGGTGGACGAATGATTGGCAATTTCAATATATTGTCAACGACCCTTATTCCTTCTTTCCGCAATTCGATCCAGAACCCCTACCTAATCCACCAATGAGCCATGAGAATATGGCTGAACTGCGCCATTTCAGTGAAGAATTGATGGATGCAGGGAACAGAATCAGGGAGATAGGGGGACAAATTGCCTGGAAATATGACGAAAGGGAACTTCGTTTTTAGGATGACGAGTGACGAGGGATAGGAGGATGGTAAAACTATAGTTGTGTAATAGTAAAAGTAAATAGCAAAATCAGTCTGTAACATAACAAATAAAACATTGTAAAATATTGGTGTGTATTGATGCATACTATAACTAATATAAAATCGATAGTTTTGACTTTACGTGCATTATGAATTTTCTGATTGTTTGTATAAATTGCTATTTATCAAGATACTAATTAATATATATTATCAGATGGCTAATAGTGGTAATGAACCGGTAAATGAAGCTAATCAGTCAGAGCAACATACAGGGGATCAATATATGACTAGACAAGATATTGAAAATATTGTTGCTCAAGGGATAGCTAATGCTATTCCAGCATTTGTTGCTGCTGTGAAAAATCCAGTCGAACCGCAACATATTATTCCTAGTAAACATACTATTGAGGATAACTTCAGTAATAGTATAAACGGGGGTAATAATCATGCTAATCATGATAATGAATCCCAGCACACGCCGCTCCCTAAGAAACGAAAGGCTGCAGCACCTGGTTGCACTTTCAAGGAATTTCTTGCTTGTAAACCCACTGAATTTGCAGGCAACGAAGGGGTAACTGCATCGCTGCGTTGGTTCAAGAAAACCGAAGCAGTAATTACAATAAGTAAGTGTGCCAAAGATGATCAGGTCATGTACGCATCGAATCTGTTTAAAGAAGGAGCACTCGAATGGTGGAACACGGTGTTACAAGCTAAAGGAAGAAATAGGGCTTATGCTATGACTTGGGAAGAATTCAAGAATCTGGTAGAAAGAAAATTTTGTCCTGAATATGAAAAGGAACAAATGGCAAATAAGTTCCTAACTCATCGGATGTTAGGTGTGGATTGTCGTGGTTATACTTCGACATTCTTCGAATATGCTAGAGTGGTACCTAACCTGGCTTCGCCAGAACCGGTACTCATTTCTCGCTATATTTGGGGATTAATTAGCGAAATTCGAAATATCGTTAAGGCTGCGAGACCTCGCACTATTGACGATGCAGTAGAATTAGCTAACACCCTAACTGATGAACTGATACGCACAAGGGATGAAGATAGGAAAAAGGAACTAGCTCAGAAGATTACCCAAGGATTTAGGATGGGTAATAGTAGTAATTTCAAGAAGAGAGGAACAGGGCAATCTTCAACTGTGCCATTCTGCAAAATTTGCCGGAAGAACCATTTTGGAAAATGTAATAGAATTTGCAACTTTTGCAAGACAACAGGACATCGTGAAGAAAACTGTAGAAAAAGATCCATAATTTGTTACAATTGTGGAGAAGCCGGACATTTCAAAACAGAATGTCCTAAGTTAGCCAACCCAGTAGATAACAAACCCAAGGCAGCCGAAGGAGCTACTAAGAAGAATGCCAGAGCATTCTAGCTAACTACTCAAGAAGCAGAGCTCATTCCGGATGTCATCGCCGGTACGTTTCTAGTTCACAACGTTTATGCAAAAGTATTATTTGACTCTGGTGCAAACCAAAGTTTTATAAATACTTCATTCTGTCAAGCTCTTAAGTTACCCTTAACTACCGTTAGGCAGATTTTTACAGTCGAAACCGCAGATGGGAATTCAGTAAAAATCAATCAGGTTCTGCAAAAAGTAGAAATAGAACTCTCAGGTCATAAGTTTGTTGCAAACCTATTGCCTATGAAATTAGCTGAGTTCGATGTTGTGTTAGGAATGGATTGGTTAATAGCCAACCATGCTCAAATCATTTGTGATAGAAACTCTATAGAAATTCAAGCATCTACTGGAGAGGTAATTAAGATTTCAGGAGATAAACCTCGGAAGCCACTGAAGTTCATATCAGTAATGAAAGTTGCTAATTATGAACGTAAACAAGGAATAGTATATATGATTTCAGTAATCATTTGTACTAAAGGTAAGGAACTTAAGGAAATTCCTGTAGTCTCAGAATACCCAGATGTATTTCCAGAAGATTTACCTGGATTACCACCAGATAGGGAGGTAGAATTTAGGATTCATCTAATTCCAGGAACTACACCGATAGCCAAGGCACCCTATTGATTAGCTCCTACCGAAATGCTAGAATTGAAAAAGCAATTAGATGAATTACTAAGCAAAGGATTTATACAACCTAGTTCATCCCCTTGGGGTGCACCAGTGTTGTTTGTGAAAAAGAAAGATGGATCGATGAGAATGTGTATCGATTATAGAGAATTGAATAAGGTTACAATTAAGAATCGATACCCATTACCTAGGATTGATGATCTTTTCGATCAATTACAAGGCGCTAAATATTTTTC
This sequence comes from Helianthus annuus, assembly GCF_002127325.2. Classification (NCBI taxonomy): domain Eukaryota; kingdom Viridiplantae; phylum Streptophyta; class Magnoliopsida; order Asterales; family Asteraceae; genus Helianthus; species Helianthus annuus. The sequence goes on from NC_035441.2 coordinate 131,607,944, forward strand.
TAAGATAGATTTGCGCTCCGAATATCATCAATTAAAGGTTCAAGAAGAAGACATACCTAAAACTGCTTTTAGAACTAGGTATGGACATTATGAGTTTACAGTCATGCCCTTTGGATTAACTAACGCACCTGCAGCATTTATGGACATGATGAACAGGATCTGTAAACCATATTTGGATAAATTTGTAATTGTTTTCATAGACGATATACTTATTTATTCAAAAACTCAGGTCGAACATTGTAAGCACTTGCATGCACTCTTAACTTTGTTAAGAAAAGAAAAGTTGTACGCTAAATTCTCAAATGTGAATTTTGGCTACAAGAAGTGCAATTCCTAGGACACATGGTGAATCACGAAGGAATTCATGTAGATCCTGCTAAGATAGAAGCAATTACCAATTGGAAGGTTCCGCAATCTGCAATGGAAATTAGAAGTTTTATAGGTTTAGCAGGGTATTATAGACGGTTTATTAAGGATTTTTCCAAAATAGCTGTACCATTAACTAAGCTAACCTGTAAAGCCACTAAGTTTGAGTGGGGACCTAAACAAGAAAAAGCCTTCAGAATCTTAAAGCAGAAATTAACCAATGCTCCAATCTTAGCCTTACCAGAAGGAACAGAAGATTTTGAGGTATATTGTGATGCTTCAAAATTAGGATACGGATGTGTGTTGATGCAACGCAAAAAGGTAATTGCGTATGCTTCCAGACAATTGAAGAAGCACGAGGAAAACTATACGACTCATGATTTAGAATTAGGAGCTATAGTTTTTGCCCTTAAGATATGGAGACATTATCTGTATGGAAGTAAATTTACTATTTATACAGATCATAAGAGTTTAAGGTATATATTTGGGCAGAAAGAGTTAAACATGAGGCAAAGAAGATGGATGGAAATCCTGAATGATTACGACTGTGATATTCAATATCACGAAGGAAAGGCAAACGTAGTCGCAGACGCCTTAAGTCGTAAGTATCATGAGAAGCAAAGGCGAGTCCGTGCCCTTAGAATAAATCTACAAGTAGATTTAATGGAACAATTAAAGGAAATTCAGGAAACGGCCATCAAGGACGATGCCGAAGGAATGAAAGGTTACCTAAAAGAATTGGAACAAGGAAATGATGGAATATGGAAATTCCACAAAAGCAGAATTTGGGTACCTAAACAGGGAAATTTAAGATCAAAGATTTTAGACGAAGCTCATAAATCTAGGTATACTATACATCCAGGAAACAATAAGATGTACCAAGATTTAAGAAAGAATTTTTGGTGGATAGGAATGAAAAAGGATATAGCCGAATACGTATCTTAGTGTTTAACATGTTCACAAGTTAAAGCCGAACATCAGAAACCCTCAGGTCTACTACAACAGTTAGAAACGCCTGTATGGAAATGGGAACTCATAACAATGGACTTTGTTACTAAGTTACCCAAAACCAGAAAAGGTAATGATGCCATTTGGGTAATCGTGGACCGATTAACCAAATCCGCTCATTTTCTACCAATAAAGGAAACCTTTAGTATGGAAAGGTTAGCCAAGTTGTACGTAGATGAAATAGTATCCTTACATGGAGTTCCACTCTCCATTGTATCGGATAGAGATAGTCGTTTCACTTCCCATTTCTGGACAAGTTTCCAAGAATCAATGGGAACCCGACTCAATTTAAGTACTGCATATCATCCACAAACAGACGGACAAAGTGAAAGGACGATCCAAACTCTAGAAGACATGCTCCGAGCATGTGTAATTGACTTTGGTGGTAATTGGGATAACCATTTACCATTAATCGAATTCTCCTATAATAATAGTTATCATTCAAGCATTGAAGCCGCTCCATTCGAAGTACTGTATGGACGCAAATGCAGAACTCCCGTATGTTGGGCAGAAATAGGAGAAAGTCAATTATCAGGTCCAGAAATCGTGCAAGAAACCACTGACAAGATAACACAAATTAAGGAAAGACTAAAGACAGCTCGAGATCGCCAGAAAAGCTATGCAGACAATCGCCGCAAGCCACTCGAATTCCAGATAGGAGACAAAGTACTTTTGAAAGTATCTCCTTGGAAAGGAGTAGTACGATTTGGTAAGAAGGGAAAACTGAGTCCAAGATATGTTGGACCATTCCCAGTGATTCAACGAATCAGACCAGTTGCTTATCGCTTACAACTACCAGAAGAACTAGCTGGAGTACATGATGTATTTCATGTATCCAATCTCAAGAAGTGTCTATCAGACGAATCCCTGGTAGTACCTCTTCAAGATGTAGAGGTAAATGAAAAGCTGAAATTCATAGAGAAACCTTTACAAATAGAAGATAGGAAAATCAAGTTTCTCAAACACAAACGACTAGTACTGGTGAAAGTAAAATGGGAATCCAAGAGAGGACCGTAATATACTTCGGAACTGGAGTCAGAAATGAAGCGGAAATACCCTCATCTATTTTACTAAATCTCGAGGACGAGATTTTTCCTAAGGTGGGGAGGATGTAACAACTCTCATTAAAATTAATAATTAGAATGATAATTAGTCAATAAGGAAACCCTAATTGAGACACCCAAGTAATTCCGCACTAACCCCAAAATTTTCAGAACAATCAGAATTAGGATCAGGGCCCCTAAAACTCAGGGGGGGTAAACCCTAATTGATAATTATCAATAAAATCCGTTGTCACAATTGAAATTCGAATTTTTGATGATTCATGCAAGCTAGTCCCGTTTCCAGCTAGTCTAGGTAAATAGACTGCACACTTTACGGACCGTAAAGGAAAATGCCTTACGGACCGTAAGCATATGTGCTTCCCTTACGGACCGTAAGGGTTGAAGCATACGGTCCGTAAGCGGGGCTATTTTCTGGCTATAAATAGCCGACTTCGGGACTTGAAATTGGGAGTTAAAACGTTGGCCAAAAGCCTTCTGTACGTCGTCTTACAGTTATTATAGTACAAATTAAACACCCACTGCACTCGAATCGCTGCCGCAAAACAGGGTAATTACTCGATCGCTATTACGATTCATTTTCCGAGATCAATATATCCAAAGAATGTTTAAGTGCCGCCCACATTAGGGTTATACTTTGTCATTCGTCGTTAAATCGATGAATGTTTAAGTATTGCACTTTGTCGTTCATTGTGAGAATTTGATCTCGTGAGTTATCATGACTGCTGTATTGATCACTAACCCAGTTTTGTGTGCATTATTATTACTATTAGGTTAACGAGGCTAAATCATATTCTGTCCGTATTAAATCTGCAATGTGAGTCATTCTCTTTTTATCAACTGTTTTACAATACTCCAAATTATTTTCAGAATTATAATTACAGTGATTAAGTTGATGTAATCACCAAATTACAGCCAGTATGTGGGGTATTGTGCACATTACTACAGTTTAAATCATTTTAGGTGGGCGAACCTAATTTTAATTGATTTACGTCATTCATTGGGGCAGCCAATGGTGATATGACCACTGTCACAGATCCGGTCGAGTGACAAATACTGTGGGTAGTTGGTTGATATCAGAAACATGCGTAAAAGATCTTAACACTGTGAATAATAATAAATGTGTCATTTTCAGTAAAATGAATGATTCACTCAGTATTTCCCCGCTGACAAAACCTTTTTCAAACATGTTTCAGGTGATCTACTGTAATTCAGGAAAAGTGCCGAGGAGCATTTCAAGCTTACGATAGTGGCTCAATATAAAATAAAGAAATATGTTTTGAAACAAAGATTATCAGAAAAATCTTATTATTGTAAATTATCGGGGTTTTGTCCCGAATTGTGAAATGAAATAATCGGGAAAAGTTTTTAGCTTTAAAACGATCCTGACGTTAAAATTCCGCTGCTAAACTCAATTAAATAAATATCACGGGATTTCTGTCCCGCGGCTCCTGAAACGGGTTAAACCGGGTCGGGGGCCGTGACACCATAGAACTAGCCGATGGTAAACTTGTTGAATCGGGCGATGTTGTTAGGGGTTGTACGTTAGAACTTGGTGAGCGAAGGTTTATTATCGACCTCTTACCTGTTCAATTGGGTAGCTTTGTCACACCCCAACTGATAGTGGAAACATCGGGGCATGGCACTGAGTGAAACAGATTGTCCATGAGTATCCATAACAACTATTCATTACTAGATAATTAAACGTCATGTCCCATACCACAACATATCCAAATAAAAACAGTTATTACAAATAATTGTCTCAAAAACAAATACTGTTCCGACGACTCAAATTTTAGCGTGACATAACTAGACCCCTAGCTTGATTCATCAAAGCACAGCGATTCCTAGCAAGTAGCATCCTAAACACCTGTCATATACATAAAGGTCAATACACATAGTGTAAAGGTGAGCATACAAGTTTGATATAGCATAATAGAGTTCGAAATTGTTTACGCATAACCAGCATGTACAACGTATGATGTGAAGCATGTAAGTTATCGACAAAGATTCTATCAATACCAAAGACTGCGATTTGACTGCGAGTAACGGGTGCGCAACACATGTGCACCACTGCGAACACGAGAAGTAATATCCTTAACAACCCCTGTCCATGACAGGTGCTGAGTCCAAACTATAGTACTATCGTTTCTAAGGCAGGTAGACAGCAATCAATGTGTAAACACAACAAACAGGCATTTATCGAGTCACGTATAACATGCATTAGCGGTTAGCGTATAAATAGTGTTTGCGTTGTGTGTCGATTGTGATTTGAATGTAGAGATAATGTATGTAACACCCAAAAGTGCGTAAACCAAAGGGATCGAGTATACTCACAGATTGTGTTTAACAAGTAAACACGCTCTTGGATTGAAAGGAGCGCTGAGAGAGATTAGCCTGAACAGTTAACGATAGCATAAACGATAAGTGGCGCGTAAATCGGTGTAAAGGTAGTAAGTGTCGGATGGTAATCGATCGGATGGCAATCCGATCGGATGGCCAGTCGATTGGATGGTCATCCGATCAGATGGCCACTTGATTGGATTGTCATCTCGTTTGGTGAGGATGTGTTTGTGTATGATGGCTTGTCTTTTGAAGTTTTCGTTGTAGCATTTTGAAAACAGAGAAGTATCTCTACCCTTCAGGTCGATCGATCAAACGGTGGTTCGATCGGGTGGCGATCCGATTAGTAGGATACTTAGTGAGAACAAGTTCACAGCAGTTTGTCACTCGATCGGATTGCAATCCGATCGGGTGGCAATCCGTTTGGAACTGACTATGTATTGAATCATGTTGAAAAATTGTTTAAGTGTTGAAGTCCAAACGTCACATGGTCGGATGGTCGTTCGATCGGATAACAATCCAATCGGACGGCAATCCGTTCGACGTCAAGACTTTGAAAAGTAAAATAATAGTTTAAGTGAGTAACCAAGTGCAGGCCAATCGGACGGCTGTCCGATCGGATGGTAATCCGTCCCGTGACCTGGTCGTCCTTGACACTTTGATTGTTTGCAGGTTTGCGTTTTGTTCGATACGAGACGATGTGATATCGTGCCAAACCACAGAAACCTCATCAAGACCCAAGTGGCCCGATCGGACAGGAACCACCCTAGTCCGTCCAGTCAACTGTTCGAGATGGTGTTTCATGTTTAACCCGGAATCGGTTGTCCCTTGGATAGAATCCAGATCTTGAACCAACACATCACTAAGAAGGAGTAGAAGATCAGAACAAGCTCCTATTCTATCGGTTTTGAGTGCATTGAGTGTAAAAGAGTTGAAAGAAAGTTAGAAAACCATCTTTCAATCCTTTTCACCATGAATGTGTCCATATCTATGCAAGATCTTTGTTTATTCATGTGGAAATCGTTCAGATCTAAGTTGTTCTTGGTGGATTGAAGCCCAAAACATGAAGTTCATAAGAACTCCATGATGACATCATCCTAAAACACCTTAGATCTAGTGATTTCACGGTTAAAAATTAAGATTCAAAAGAGAAAAAGGTGAATGAGTGCGTGTTGATCATGAAAGTATAAGATTTAGGTTGAAAACTTACAAGAATTGCGAGAAATCGAGAGAAAGAAGCTTAAGAGCGGCTGGGTCGAGTGAGAGGAGCTGTCACATCAAGTGATGTGACAGTTGGAGGTATTTATAGGGTTTCCCAAAAAGGAAAGTGTGCAAGGATCGGATGGGCCACTGATCGGATGGTTGTCCGATCGGGTGGCAATCCGATCGGATGGTCACTCGATCGGGTGGCCACTCAATCCGGTGTTCGGCGTGTTGAGTTTTGCGATGCGTTTAAGCGATGCGATAGAATTATCCATTAATCCCAACTACTATATCTAACATACAATCATCCTAAGTAACTTGCGTTTAGCGTTTGCGATAGCGTTGCGATTGCGTTTCGATTAATCACCACAAAACATAAAGTAAGCATGCACAAGTATCACATAAGTAGCACACACACATAAAACAATATCCAGAATGCATAATCCGAGTTGCGAATGCGATTGCGATGCGATAAGCGATAAAACATGCGATAAATAGCGATTAAACCTCGATTGTTAATGAGTACTCCACATAATACAACTAATGCGATAAAACAAATAGATTATTTACAAGTCAAGGAAGTCGAAACAGTAGTTGAGCAAGGAGTGACAGATCGCAATTAGCAATCTTTTCTTCCTTTGACTTCAATGTTGACTTTGACCTTGACTTTCGAAACATGGGGTGTTACAAGCTTCGATGTGGTGGTCAGAATGGACTGGCTGCCCAAGAATAAGGCTGAAGTTGTTTCCCACGAGAAAATTATTCGCATCCTTCTTGCGAATAATGAAACTCTCATCGTGCATGGAGAGAAAAGAGACACACTCTGCGAATCATCAATTGTATGAAGGCACAGAAGTGCTTAAGAAAAGGATGCGTTGCATTCTTGGCGCACGTAGTAGATAAGAAGGCCGAGGAGCCAAAACTCGAAGACATTTCTGTGGTGAAGGAATTTCCTGATGTTTTTCCCAAAGACTTGCCAGGACTACCTCCGCAACAACAAGTCGAATTCCATATTGACTTGGTTCCAGGCGCCGCTCCTGTGGCCAAGGCACCATACTGACTTGCGCCATCCAAGATGTAAGAATTATCTACACAACTCCAGGAGTTGTTGGATAAAGGATTCATAAGGCCGAGCTTCTCGCCTTTGGGGGCTCCAGTTTTGTTCCTGAAAAAGAAGGATGGAACACTGCGGATGTGTATCAATTATAGAGAATTGAATAAGCTTACTGTCAAGAATCGGTATCGACTACCGAGGATTGACGACTTATTCGATCAGTTACAAGGATCGAGTTACTACTCCAAGATCGACCTTCGATCTGGTTATCATCAGTTAAGGATCCAAGAAGAGAGCATACCAAAGACTGTGTTCAGGACTCGTTATGGACATTACGAGTTCCTGGTGGTGCCATTCGAATTGACGAACGCGCCAGCAGTATTTATGGATTTGATGAATCGTGTTTGCGAACCATATCTTGATAAATTCGTGATTGTATTTATCGATGATATTCGGATTTATTCCCGAACGAAAGAGGAGCACGAGCAACACCTCAGGACCATTTTGGAACTACTGAAGAAAGAGAAGCTTTATGCAAATTTCTCAAAGTGTGAATTTTGGATTCGCAAAGTACAGTTCCTTGGTCATGTTGTGAACGAGAAGGGTATCCATGTAGACCCAGCAAAGATAGAAGCAATAAAGAATTAGGAAGCTCCCAAAACACCGACTGAAGTTCGACAATTTTTGGGATTAGCGGGCTATTACCGCCGATTTATCAAGAATTTCTCCAAGATAGCTCAACCGCTGACTTCTCTTACGCAGAAGGACAAGAAGTATGAATGGGGAGATAAACAGGAAGAAGCCTTCCAGCTTCTCAAAAGCAAGCTATGCGATGCACCAATACTATCTTTACCCGAAGGCACCAAAGACTTTGTGGTGTACTGCGATGCTTCGCATCAAGGATTGGGTTGCGTGCTCATGCAACGCCAAAAGGTCATCGCTTACGCTTCTAGACAGTTGAAAGTTCATGAGAAGAATTACACCACACACGACCTGGAGCTAGGCGCGGTGGTGTTTGCCTTGAAGATTTGGCGACATTATTTGTATGGTACTCGATGTACAATCTTCACTGATCACAAAAGCTTACAGCACATATTCGATCAGAAGGAATTAAACATGCGTCAGCGACGATGGGTTGAGTTGCTGAACGACTATGACTGTGAGATTAAGTACCATCCTGGAAAGGCTAACGTTGTAGCAGACGTGTTAAGTCGAAAGGAAAGGGTTAAGACCCTAAGAGTTCGAGCATTGGAAATGACTATTCGAATGAATCTCACTGCACGCATTCATGACGCCCAACAAGAAGCTCTTAAGAAGGAGAATCGTAGAGCTGAATATCTCCGAGGTATGGAGAAGAAATTGGTGCCAAAGGAAGAGGGAACCTTATACTTTATGGGACGCATTTGGGTTCCGCTCTATGGCGGTATTCGAGAAATCATCTTTGATGAAGCTCACAAGTCTAGATACTTGATCCACCCGGGATCGGACAAGATGTATCAAGACTTGAAAGAATACTATTGGTGGCCGAAGCTTAAAAGTGATGTTGCGTTTATGTTGGGAAGTGCCTAACCTGTGCTAAGGTTAAGGCCGAAAATCAGAAACCGTCTGGTCTGCTGCAACAACCCGAGATACCCATGTGGAAGTGGGAGCAAATCTCAATGGACTTCATAACCAAACTACCCAGGACCCCTAGAGGGCATGATATGATATGGGTGATAGTTGATCGATTAACGAAGTCTGCACATTTCCTACCAATCCAAGAGAAGGATAGCACCGGAAAGCTTGCTGAGCTGTATCTTAAAGAAATAGTGGCACATCATGGAGTGCCTATTTCGATTATTTCAGACAGAGATGGACGCTTTGTTTCAAGGATCTGGCAATCCTTCCAGGAGGCCTTTGGATCTCAACTAGATCTAAGCACGACCTTCCATCCGCAAACAGATGGCCAGAGCGAACGGACCATACAAACTCTGGAAGATATGCTTCGCGCATGTGTTATGGATCTAAGCGGCAGCTGGGATACTCATCTACCTTTAGTTGGGTTTTCCTATAATAACAGCTACCATACGAGCATAAAGGCCGCACCGTTCGAGGCTCTATATGGCCGCAAGTGCTGTTCACCTTTGTGTTGGGCAGACGCTGGAGACAAACAGTTGATTGGTCCTGAACTTGTTCAAGAGACAACAGACAAGATTATGCAGATCCGAGAGCGCATTAAGGCGGCTCGTGATCGACAAAAGGGCTACGCTGATAAAAGACGGAAACCCTTAAAATTCGAGGTGGGAGACAGGGTTCTGTTGAAAGTCTCCCCTTGGAAGGCGGTAGCAAGGTTCGGAAAACGTGGAAAGTTGAATCCACGATACATTGGACCATTCAAGATCTTGGAAAGAATTGGTACCGTGGCGTACAAGTTAGAGTTACCGGAAGAACTTAATGGTGTACATGATACGTTCCATGTGTCAAACATGAAAAAGAGTCCAACCTAAGAAACAGTTATCATCCCTGTGGATAAGGTGCATATCGACGACACACTCTGTAACACCCCCAAAAATACCACAAGCGGAAACACGCGGGAGGTGCGACACATCAGAGTACGAGCCACCAATCACATTGAACCACACAAGTATTTAAATAGACATGTCATTAATTAACCAAGCAAGTTCAATTCCAAGCGTTAAACCCAAAAGATATGTTTAGCGGAAGCATAAGTGAAATAATATTCAATTGTTTAAAGTTTCAAAACCACCAAATCAACTGTTTAATTAAAGGCACGACCCATGACCACTCCAGCACTCCCAGATAGCAAGCCCATGTCTCCAACCCTAACGACCTGCAAGCATGCAGACAAGTGTGTCAGACGACGCTGGTGAGTTCAAGGTTTCATTAATGTATTTTGTTACCATATATATGTTAAGCCGATTCAACGTTGCGATACGATGTTGCTCATAACATGCTAGATACCCTAGGGAGTGTGCCCATATGTATCCGGGGAGTGTGCCCCTTAACAACCCCAATGCTCCTAACCAAGCCTTGGTAATGATGCCCAGATAATTAGTTCACGCCCGTCCTTACGGCCCGGTGTGAGGTATCCCACCTAATAGCGCTATCAACTAATTACCCCATTGCCCTACAGGCAATCCGATACTGATTGATTCCGTGTTCAACTGTTTACCCAATTCAACTGTTTACCCAAAATTCCCTTCCACATGTTTACTAGTTGTCCCAAACCACCGGGACGCATGCTTGAGAAATGCAATGAACTCACCTGGGGTTGCTCGGTATGATACACGAAAAGGTTCAGTTAAGCTACAGTGTGATCAACCACGTCCTAACATGTTTATCATACAAGTCAGGTTTGTATACAAGTATTGCACGTATGTTCTACACGTATTGTAACAAGTTGTGTACTAATATTGATCATCATATTCACGTATAGGTAGCAGCAGAACAATTACGTAAACAAGCAGAGTCCAAGTATCCAGCCCAATCAGTTGGGCTCGTAATAGTGTGCAGGCCCAATAACAAAGTGTACGTGTAAATGGTCTCGAGTCGAGACTAAGCTCTCGAGTCGAGACTAAGTGGTCTCGTGTTGTACTGGTTTCGGGGTCTCGAGTCACAACAAAGAGGTCTCGACTTGTGCCTATATCACTCGAGACTGGGTGGTCTCGAGTCAGGTCTCGAGTCGCAACAGGACTCGCAATGCAGGTCTCGGGTTGTGCTGTTTTGTGTCGCTTATGTGGTCTCGAGTCGAGACTAGCAATCTCGACTCGCAACCTTCTCGAGACGATATCTAACAGATTTCCATGATTAAACTGCAACAATCACTCCGTAAATCCAGCTAACAATTTATCAGTTTCACAAATCGGATCAAGCACCATGTGCAACAGTTTCACTTATTCAAATCATCATCAACAAGAACAGTAATCCAATATCAACATAAATATGCAACCGGATCATTTGATTAACAACTTCATAGACTATCATGCAACCTAAATCATACATGCCAAATCAATCAATAACATCACAGCCGAGCACTATAACAAAATCGGTTCTAATTCATCATGTAAATCGCATAATCTGAATTCATAATAACCACCTAGTAATATGCATCATCAACTATCAAATAAGGATAAAGTGCTAACCGGATGTGTGAAGTATCTAGCTAGATCGAGATATGAGCCGAGATCCAAAGGACTTCGATGTTGAAGGTGTTGCCATCGTATTCCAAGGGAAAAACGAGAGAGAAAGAGAGCTCCTAGGGTTTGTGTGTGTAGGGTGTTCTGTAACAAATGAGAAGGTTACCAACACTCTAGGTGTTAATCATTCATGAAGGGTTGGGCCGAACCCATACTTGGGCTGCCCCATTGGTCCGAGTGCAAGTGTAAAGCCCTAATGGTTTGTGCGATCGGGTGTGTGTCGTGTGGTTCGGTTCAAGAAAACACATGCATATTCACATAACATAAAATGCATTAAATCAATTAATACAATTCACGTAACATTCATACAATCATTCACTTGCATAAGATCACATATCGTGCACATACGTTACGTCAAGGTACAAAGATCGGTTTGGAAATACGAGTTGCCACATCATCCCCAACTTGAAAGAAATTTCGTCCTGAAATTTGATACGCACTCACAAACAGAAGTAAATAACAAAACGGTGCGATGCTAATTCAGGATGGTTGTGCATTTTCCGCGGGTGTCACATCATCCCCAACTTGAATGGGAATTTCGTCCCGAAATTCACTAGTTGCATTAACATTAGATTCGCTAGGTTTTGTCTTGTCTTTGGGGAACTAATGTGGATACTTAAGCTCCATCTGGTCCTCGCGTTCCCACGTGAACTCTGGTCCACGTCGCGAGTTCCAACGGACTCTCACAATCGGTATACGGCTGTGCTTACGAACCTTAACTTCCCGATCCATAATCTCAATTGGTTCTTCGACAAACTGTAATTTGTCGTCTATCTTCAGCTCTTGAAATGGTACAACTAGTGTTTCATCAACCAAACACTTCTTTAACTGCGATACGTGGAACACATCATGGACATTACCCAACTCAGCAGGTAATTCCAACCTGTAGGCCACCTTTCCAATTCGTTCCAGAATTTTGAATGGTCCTACATAACGTGGGTTGAGTTTGCCGCGTTTCCCAAAACGCACCACACCCTTCCAGGGTGAGACCTTTAACATGACGCGGTCATCAACTTCGAATTCCAATGGTTTACTACGCTTGTCAGCGTAGCTTTTCTGGCGATCGCGAGCTGCGGCCATACGGTTTCGAATCTACACAATATTTTCTGATGTCTCAAGCACAAGTTCAGGGCCTGTGATCTGACTGTTACCCACCTCAAGCCAACAGAGAGGTGAACGGCATTTCCGTCCGTACAGCGCTTCGAACGGAGCTGCCTGTATACTAGTGTGGTAGCTGTTGTTGTAGGAGAATTCTATCAACGGTAAGTGCTTCTCCCACCCTTTCCCAAAATCGATTACACATGCTCGTAACATATCTTCAAGTGTCTGAATGGTGCGCTCGCTTTGACCATCAGTCTGCGGGTGATAAGCGGTACTCATGTCGAGCCGTGAACCGAACGACTTATGCATTGATTGCCAAAGATCAGAAGTGAAACGTGGATCTCGATCTGAGATGATGGAAGTTGGTACTTCATGTCTAGAGACGACTTCCTTAAGATAAACCGCTGCTAGTTGCGAAAACTTGTCTGTCTCCTTAATTGCTAAGAAATGTGCTGACTTCGTGAGGCGATCAACAATCACCCAAATGGTATCGTTTCCAGCCTGAGTTCTTGGTAGCCCTGTCACGAAATCCATGGCGATCTGTTCCCACTTCCATGTGGGTATCTCTGGTTGCTGCAGTAGACCTGAGGGCTTTTGATGTTCCGTTTTGACTTTAGCACAAGTCAAACATTTGCTGACGTAGGTTGCTATGTGAGCTTTCATGCTAGGCCACCAGTATGTAGTTTTCAAGTCGTGGTACATCTTATCTGATCCAGGATGTACGGAGTAACGTGACTTATGCGCCTCCTCCATTACAAGTTCTCGTAAGTTGCCATAGAGTGGGACCCAGATGCGTCCGGTTACGTAGTAAGCACCGTCTCCCTTTCGTTCTAATCGTTTCCTTGAGCCGCGTAAAGCTTCAGCTCGAACGTTCTCTGGTTTCAACGCTTCTAATTGAGCGTCTCGTATCTGGGAAGGAAGATTGGACTGGATCGTGAGTTGCAATGCTCGCACACGCCTAGGTGCATTATCCTTTCTGCTGAGGGCGTCAGCTACGACGTTCGCCTTGCCCGGATGATACTTGATGGCACATTCATAATCATTTAACAGTTCAACCCATCGTCGTTGCCGCATATTCAATTGTTTCTGGTCGAAGATATGCTGAAGACTCCTATGGTCGGTGTAGATGGTGCATTTGGTACCGTACAGATAGTGCCTCCAGATCTTCAACGCAAACACCACCGCTCCTAATTCCAAATCGTGAGTCGTATAGTTCTTCTCGTGCACCTTCAACTGACGAGAAGCATAAGCTATCACCTTCTCGCGTTGCATCAACACGCAACCGAGACCCTGAATCGAAGCATCACAATAAACCACAAAATCTTCGGTACCCTCTGGTAACGACAAGATCGGTGCACTGCATAGTTTCTGTTTTAACAACTGGAAGGCCTCTTCCTGCTTCGTTCCCCAAGAGTATACCGTGTTCTTCTGTGTCAACGAGGTGAGAGGTTGTGCGATTTTTGAGAAATCTTTGATAAACCTCCGGTAATATCCAGCAAGACCAAGAAATTGGCGCACCTCAGAGGGAGTCTTTGGTGCCGCCCAATTCTTAACCGCATCCACTTTTGCAGGATCAACATGTATCCCTTTTTCATTAACAACGTGGCCAAGGAAATGTACTTCTCGAATCCAAAAATCGCACTTAGAAAACTTCGCATACAGCTGCTCCCTTCTCAAAAGTTCCAAGATGAGACGTAGGTGTTGCTCGTGATCTTCCTTGTTCTTCGAATAGACTAAGATGTCATCGATGAATACTATAACGAATTCATCGAGATAAGGCTTACACACGCGGTTCATGAGATCCATGAAAACCGCTGGTGCATTTGTCAATCCAAATGGCATGACCAAAAACTCATAGTGTCCATAGCGCGTTCGAAAAGCCGTCTTGGGAATATCCTCTTCCCTAACCCTTACCTGGTGATAACCCGGCCTTAAGTCGATCTTCGAATAGAAACTTGACCCCTGTAACTGGTCAAACAAGTCGTCGATCCGGGGTAACGGATAACGGTTCTTGATGGTCACCTTGTTGAGCTCCCGATAATCAATACACATACGGAATGACCCATCTTTCTTCTTTACAAATAGTACTGGGGCTCCCCAAGGCGAAGAACTGGGTCGAATAAAGCCCCTGTCCAACAACTCTTGCAGTTGATTAGACAGTTCTTGCAATTCCCCTGGTGCTAAACGGTAAGGAGCACGTGCAATTGGAGCTGCTCCCAGCGCAAGATCAATCTGGAATTCTACTTGACGGTGAGGAGGTAACCCTGGTAGCTCCTCTGGAAATACATCAGCGAAGTCTCGCACCACTGGTAGGTCTTCGATCTTTCTCTCCTCAGACTGAGCATTAGTAACTAACGCTAACATTGCAGGGTACCCCATTTGTAGATACTGCTGTGCACGCATGGCCGAGATAATCCCAACCATCATCCCACTACGATGCCCTTGAACTGATAATGACTCTCCATCAGGGAGAGGAATGCGCACAATCTTCTCCTTACACAAAATCTCCGCTTGGTGCTTAGACAACCAATCCATGCCTACTACTATGTCGAAACTACCGAGCGTAACGGGAAGAAGATCAATATCAAACACTTGACCCACGAGATCTAGTTTGCACCCGAAAAGAACATTCGAGGCTTCTATCGTTTTACCATCTGCTAGTTCTACTACCTGCTTAACTTCTAAGGGTGTTGGGGTTATCCCTAATCGTCGACTAAATTCTAGGGACACATAACTCCAATCGGCGCCGGAATCAAATAATACAGAAGCAATACGATTGTTTACAGGAAACGTACCAGTTACAACGTTGCCGTCATTCCTGGCATCCCCTGCTCCAAGCTGGAACACTCTGCCTCGAGCACCATTTCCCCCATTGTTGCCGTTGTTGTTGTTGTTCCCCGCATTGTTGTTATTCGGGTGATTGTTGTCGTTAGCGTTTTGATTCAACTGAGGGCAGTCCCGCTTAAAATGACCCTCATCCCCACACTGATAGCACCCCTTCCTGAAACCCTGGTTCTGCTGGGGTGGTTGTCCCTGTTGTCTCTGGTTCTGCTGGTTCTGTTGTTGCTGGTGTTTGGGCTGTGGGGCCCTACAATCCCTGGACTCATGGCCCGCCTTACCACACCTGTTACACATCCGACCACACGGCCCAAAATGATGATAGCCACACTTGTTACACCGTGGCTTCCTCCCTGCATACGAACCCTGGCTTTGGCCACTCCCTTGGCCTTGATTTACGGAAGACGACTGGCTGATGCTACGGTTGTTGTTGTTGTCTGGCCTTTTCTGAGTCTGACCAGCACTGGATGCTTTGTCGTAGTCGCTCCACTTCCATTTGTTATCATTAGCAGATGTAGTAGCAGTGGGTGCCGCAGCAGTAGTGGCTGAAATGCGCGGGGGTAACGAATTGCTCTCTACCTCTTGGTCCACAATCTTATGAGTCAGACGAACAATCTGTGTCAAATCATTGAGATGGGCTGCAGTGACCAAACTCTTCACATGCGGAGCCAACCATTTGATGAATAACTCAATCCTCCGAGACATAGGCCGGGACAAGTTTGGGCACATGTCGGCCAGTTCATACGATCGCTTCACATACGCTTCGACTTCAGATCCAACCATCTTCAAGTCGTAGTACTCGTTTTCCAACTTCTGGACTTCATCCCGAGGACAGTACTCCTCCCTGATTAGTTCTTTAAAGTCATCCCAAGTTGTGGCATTCGCTGCCTCGATGCCCAACAACTGTACCTGGGCATTCCACCACGTTAGGGCACCATCCGCCAAGGTACCCGCAGCATATTTCACCCTGTCCCCAGCGGGACAGTTACAGATAGCAAACACAGACTCTGCTTTCTCGAACCATCTCAGAAGTCCCACAGCCCCTTCAGTCCCGGTGAAGGTTTGTGGTTTACAGTCCATAAACATTTTAAACGTACACGCAGGCTGGTTGGGTTGAGGTTGCACTTGCTGACCTAAAGGACGAAAGGGAACACATTATAGGAGTGAAAAGACGTGTACGCGGTATAAGAGTAAAGAGTACTTGGTACATTCCGTACCAGCTTGATAGGCTGCTAAGGCCTCAGCCACACGGGTATTGATTAAGTCAGTCAACTCAGCCTGAGTCATGTTGATGTTGCCACGTCCGTGTCCTCGTCCACTCATGATTCTATATATAGAGATGAACCGATTCAGGAAATCGAAACGAGATGGAAATCAAGTATCGTGTCGATATCTATGTACTACCAAATTCACACATAATAAGGCAGAACCCTTCTCACGCTCGATAAGCCTCACTGGGACTTGCATGCACCCCACGTTATTATTAAGTGTGCACCCATAATAATAAGGTAATTTGCATGCTTATCTCAGTGCCTCTTAGCTTGCGCTCAAAGTTTCCCCCGTTCACACAACGAATGGTATCACAGGTCTATGATTCACATGAGTCAAAGAGTAGTGTCACACTATCAAGTCACTATAGTATCAAGTGTATCGTGTCATGCAAGTTATGAGTGTGTGACAACTATGGATGTAATGCATAAACTAAACAGAGGACAAACCTTGCGATCTGGAGCTGAGTGTCATGATCGATTCTTCGAAGGTATTCGGCTATAGTCTGGTTTTATAAAACGTTTTAAAACCTAGTTCACTATAACCAGTGGCTCTGATACCAAACTGTAACACCCCCAAAAATACCACAAGCGGAAACACCGCGGGAGGTGCGACACATCAGAGTACGAGCCACCAATCACATTGAACCACACAAGTATTTAAATAGACATGTCATTAATTAACCAAGCAAGTTCAATTCCAAGCGTTAAACCCAAAAGATATGTTTAGCCGAAGCATAAGTGAAATAATATTCAATTTTTTAAAGTTTCAAAACCACCAAATCAACTGTTTAATTAAAGGCACGACCCATGACCACTCCAGCACTCCCAGATAGCAAGCCCATGTCTCCAACCCTAACGACCTGCAAGCATGCAGACAAGTGTGTCAGACGACGCTGGTGAGTTCAAGGTTTCGTTAGTGTATTTTGTTACCATATGTATGTTAAGCCGATTCAACGTTGCGATACGATGTTGCTCATAACATGCTAGATACCCTAGGGAGTGTGCCCATATGTATCCGGGGAGTGTGCCCCTTAACAACCCCAATGCTCCTAACCAAGCCTTGGTAATGATGCCCAGATAATTAGTTCACGCCCGTCCTTACGGCCCGGTGTGAGGTATCCCACCTAATAGCGCTATCAACTAATTACCCCATTGCCCTACAGGCAATCCGATACTGATTGATTCCGTGTTCAACTGTTTACCCAATTCAACTGTTTACCCAAAATTCCCTTCCACATGTTTACTAGTTGTCCCAAACCACCGGGACGCATGCTTGAGAAATGCAATGAACTCACCTGGGGTTGCTCGGTATGATACACGAAAAGGTTCAGTTAAGCTACAGTGTGATCAACCACGTCCTAACATGTTTATCATACAAGTCAGGTTTGTATACAAGTATTGCACGTATGTTCTACACGTATAGTAACAAGTTGTGTACTAATATTGATCATCATATTCACGTATAGGTAGCAGCAGAACAATTACGTAAACAAGCAGAGTCCAAGTATCCAGCCCAATCAGTTGGGCTCGTAACTGTGTGCAGGCCCAATAACAAAGTGTACGTGTAAATGGTCTCGAGTCGAGACTAAGCTCTCGAGTCGAGACTAAGTGGTCTCGTGTTGTACTGGTTTCGGGGTCTCGAGTCACAACAAAGAGGTCTCGACTTGTGCCTATATCACTCGAGACTGGGTGGTCTCGAGTCAGGTCTCGAGTCGCAACAGGACTCGCAATGCAGGTCTCGGGTTGTGCTGTTTTGTGTCGCTTATGTGGTCGCGAGTCGAGACTAGCAATCTCGACTCGCAACCTTCTCGAGACGATATGTAACAGTTTTCCATGATTAAACTGCAAAAATCACTCCGTAAATCCAGCTAACAATTTATCAGTTTCACAAATCGGATCAAGCACCATGTGCAACAGTTTCACTTATTCAAATCATCATCAACAAGAACAGTAATCCAATATCAACATAAATATGCAACCGGATCATTTGATTAACAACTTCATAGACTATCATGCAACCTAAATCATACATGCCAAATCAATCAATAACATCACAGCCGAGCACTATAACAAAATCGGTTCTAATTCATCATGTAAATCGCATAATCTGAATTCATAATAACCACCTAGTAATATGCATCATCAACTATCAAATAAGGATAAAGTGCTAACCGGATGTGTGAAGTATCTAGCTAGATCGAGATATGAGCCGAGATCCAAAGGACTTCGATGTTGAAGGTGTTGCCGTCGTATTCCAAGGGAAAAACGAGAGAGAAAGAGAGCTCCTAGGGTTTGTGTGTGTGTGTAGGGTGTTTTGTAACAAATGAGAAGGTTACCAACACTCTAGGTGTTAATCATTCATGAAGGGTTGGGCCGAACCCATACTTGGGCTGCCCCATTGGTCCGAGTGCAAGTGTAAAGCCCTAATGGTTTGTGCGATCGGGTGTGTGTCGTGTGGTTCGGTTCAAGAAAACACATGCATATTCACATAACATAACATGCATTAAATCAATTAATACAATTCACGTAACATTCTTACAATCATTCACTTGCATAAGATCACATATCGTGCACATACGTTACGTCAAGGTACAAAGATCGGTTTGGAAATACGAGTTGTCACACACTCCGATTTACAGAACAACCTGTTGAGGTGACGGATTGGAAGATCCATAAAACAAGGAGAAATCGCATTAAGCGTGTCAAAGTACGTTGGAACTCTAAGCACGGACCTGAATTCACGTGGGAACGTGAAGACCGGTTCAAAGCCAAGTACCCCCATATGTTCGAGAAAGCTCCTGTGGGAGATAACTCAGCCTGAATTTCGGGACGAAATTCTTTTAACGGGGGGAGACTGTGACAACTGGCACAAACCAGTAAGTTCCGTACAATTTTAATTATTATTTAATGATTGCAATTATGTGCTTAAGCATCAACATTGTCTGATTACATGCTATACATGTGAATTCATGCACGTTTTATACTTCAAATATTGCTTTATGCATTACTTTAAGTGTTGCGTCAGAAAGACTGGTAAACCCACCGGTAAGACACTCTGTGTCAGCATTTCTGCAGCAAAATAGTCAGATAATAGAATTAGGGCCTAGGAATAGGTCCAACACCTAAAATACATTAAAACCCAAGTGTGGATACAAGGGTTAACATATAAACTTTCCGAAAGCTAAACTAGGCACTAAAAGACACCCGAAACGCACTTTAAATGCAGAATCCAGCATAAATCAGCACTAATTCAGCTATAATCAGCTTTTAGACACTAAAATATCATGCAAAATTTATGTTTTATTATCCAAATTAACTTACAAAGTGTCGGGAATAAAAACTGTCACAAAAGGTGCTTCATACTTTGTGAAACTGCGCAATTTAGCACTTTAACGAACCGTAACGAAATGAATAACCGGACACTACCCGAAATACCAAATTTTCACTAGAAGCATTGTTTTAGTGTTACGAATCTAGTTATGGTCACCGAACATCATATTACATCACATAAACACTAAATACACAAAATACCTAACTAATACCATTACATTTCAACTAAACCAAGAAACTAGAATTGAAAATGTTACACTTTACCCCCTCCCCTTTAGTTGGACGGTTGGGACAATGGTCCCATCTAAGGATTTTAATTGATTTCTTTGTTATATTTTATAAGATTTGTTGGAGAATATTCCAACATATATGCCATAAGAGATTTGGAAAATCTTATAAAATCCTAAACTAATAACACACTCTCATTCACTTCATCTTCTTCCTTCCCTTCCCTCTAACTCACGGCTCCAACACACCCACTAACCATCACCATTTTCACTCCACTTACTAGCAATCCAAGGTAATTTAGAGGTGTATGGAGATCATCTAAGAAGGATTGAAGTGTAGGAACTTGAAGGACCACCTTGTGAAGCTTTTAACCTCTCATTTTCTTCCTTGATCATCATCTTCATTCTTGTGCCACTTCCCTAGTCATTAGAGCTAGTAGTAAGCTTCTTGATCACTAAAATAAGTCATGTTTATGTTATGTACAAGTTTCACCATCTAAACAACTTAACTTTTAATGATAAAAATGAGAAAATCTAACATATTTATGAAGAAATCAAGTGATTACATGAATTTTTGATGTATGAAATGATGTTGTTGATGTTATATTTTGTGTTTATGTTTAGATCAAGTATGTTAAAGCTTGGATCTAACAAGTTTAAGCATGGATCTTGAAGGATCCATGGTTAAACTTGAAGATGAACGTATGAAGCATGATGTGAACTTGAAATAAGAATTTCTATGCATAATCTTGTAATTTTGAAGTAATAAAGTGTGTGTAGAACTAATTTTTGAAACTAAAATTCATGGAAAGTTTGTTAAAAATTTAACATAAAGCTTGTTTTTGAAAGATCTAAAGTTATTAAGCATGGATCTTGAAAGATCCATGGTTAAACATGATGTTAAAAATAATGATCTTTCTAATAAACATAAAAGTGGTTTTAGAACATGATTTACAAACTTTAAAGATCATTAAACTCATGGATGAGTTGGTTAATGAAATAAAGTTTCATAAAAGTTTGTTAAAATACTCAAGAACACTTATTTTTGGAAAGATCATCTTATGAAAAGTGTAGATCTAAAAGACTACACATTTTTAACAAGAAACAAGTTCACCATGATATTTCATATGGAAAAATTAGTGTATGTTGTGATGAATATTGTTGGAAAATTGTTTTGATATTGAAAAGAAAATAAACACATGTTTTGAAAACATGGGAAACCTCCATTTTAAGGGAAACTATGTCAAAATTTTAATAAAATTTTGACACTTAGAAAACTATAAGTTTTGGTGAAACTTATTCCCTAAAAATTCACCTAAGAATATTTACCAAGGTTTCCCTAATTTTTGTGTAAAATTACAAGTCAAGAAATGGTGATTTCTTCAAGTTAAAATTAATATTAAGTATGTATGTTTTAGGGAAAAATATATATATATTTAGTGATAATCAAATTTTGTGCTAAGTGTATATTATGTGTATTATATATATTAGTGTATTAGGAACTTGAAAATACACTAAATACTCCCATGGAGTATGTAGCACCTCGCAAAATCATGTCCAATATAATAAAGACACGTGTCATGAACTCTAAACGTGTAATGAATTGATTTCGAGGGACTAAAGTTGACAAACGAAGAAAGTATGTATGTGGAAGGATCCAAAGTGTAACCATTTGAAAATTTTGCTTTTTAACAACCTTACACGATGTTTATACTCTTAAACAAAGGAATTATGAAACGTATAAAGCCGTTTGTGAAAGAAAGTGAAAGTTTACAGGACACAGTGGTTAAACGTGTCAACATGTTAAATTACTACCTCTGAGTGACCTTTTAGATAACCCGGGGCTTTGTAACGATTAATTATACTCTCAAGAATAAGTGACGAAAAATTCACGAGGTTTCGATATCATTTGATATTAAATACGTTAACCTTCGTAAATAAAGGGTTAAAAGCGTCAACGAGGCAAAACTAGTGTTTTCGTTTATCATTCAACGAAACCGGACCTAACGGTGTTTGAGTATATCCTAAAGATCATCCAAATATAAACTTTATGGGTTAAAAGTGCTTGAAATAGAAGTTATTACGTTTTAAAAGGTCAAGGGGTTGATTCTGCCATGTTTGAAACTTAATGTGTTGGTCCCCCTAGGGGTCGCGCTGCGCAACACCAACACCCCACTGCCATCGCGCGACGCGACGACCTGAATTTGGCAGAATGCATGCACAGGTGCAGGTCCTCCGCAATTCTTCACCATTTTCAGCTTTAATCACTTAAAATTCGAAACTATGGACTGTTTGCTAGTTTCGAATACCACCTAGGACACTTGTTATCATGTGAATACAACAAAGAACACCTGGGAAGATCTGGTGATGGCCTCTTGTAGTATAAATAGGGGCTTGGTGTTGCTTCATTCATTGCACAAGTTCAAATTTCTTACTCTCACAATTTCTAAAGCTTTGGTGCATTCTCTGGAGCATCCTAAGCATTAAGGAAGCTCTCTTAAGTTTAATCTTCATGCTACGGACCCCTGTAAGCATTCTTAGCTCCTGTAGTTAAGTTTTTATTAGCTTAATGACCGAAAGTCAAAGATATCGTAATGATACTTTGACTTTGTGATTAATCACTAACGGTCCAGCTATTATTCGAATTGAAAGTGGCTATGTGTTGGTAATTAAGTAGGTGATAATCCCTCAAAAGGGCACCTCCTAATTATCTCGTTTACTCAGTCAATTATCGGGTCAAAGTTATGAACAGAAAAGTCAAACAAGTCAGTTTTTACAAAATAATTCATAACTGATAATGTAGGAACTATAAAATACGTTTTATCCCTTAAATAACTTGGTAAATAATATAAGAACATGTTTAGGCATGTTCAACCCGACAATTCTGAGTATTAGGCTCGGTTCGCAACCGAAAATCGCAAAAGTAGACTTTTGCTTTGACTTTTAGTTCTGACTCGAATTAGCTTAGTTTAGTTATGCCTTAGAGTTCCTTTGTGACCATATTATATGTTAGTATAACCCTTTGAGGTCATACTACATGGTCCCTTAGAAATCATAGATCATTTGCATGTTTCCGTTAAATGCTTAAAAATTGACCATTATGCCCTTATGTTATAAAAACGAGATTTTTGAAAATGTGAGAGGACAAAAAGCTTTATTACTAATTTAGAAGTATGTCATAAAAATTTGACATCCGTTTCTGGCCTCAAATAAAAGTTATGCAAGATATCGTAAAACAAAACTTTTTGTTAATTAAATTGCATTTCATAAATCATATTTAAACCCAATTTTTGGCACCAAACTTGCTACCTACTATTTTGATATAATATTTAGGGACTTTTGGAAAATTTTTTCAAATTTTATACTGACCATAACATGGCGTTCTTGCATGAACTCGGTAATTGACGATAATGCCCTTTTCATTAATAAAATGAGTTTTACACATCATTTACATGTCAAACCTTTTCCTACTGATGTTATATATTAAATAAAATATTTTAAGCATTCAAGACTGATAAAAATCTCAGAAATTCATAAACATCTCAAATATCGCCAAATACCGACTTTTACGCTATTAGGCGCATAGTATGGTTTAAAACCATATTTAACGCCTAAGACTTGTTACCTACTGATTTTATAAATAAATTTTTATACTTTAACAGTAAGTAAAAGTCTTGAACTCAGACTTCCAAATTTGACCTTAAAAGCATATGTGAAATGACCAAAATGCCCCTACGATGCATAGTTTGGCCATAAGTGATAAACCTCACATATGTATGATATCTTACTGATGTAACTTGATAAAATAAATATTTTTACTGAATATTTTAGACCAGAACCTCAGTTTGCTATTAAACCTCTTTTATAAACTTTAAAATGACCAAATTACCCTTTCGGGGCCTAAATTTGTTTTAAATTCGTTTTGGGCATAATTGAAGATATCCTACTCATATCACAACATTTTTTAAGCATAATAAATTATGGAACTTGTACATGACTCACTTGGTTACCCGTTGTGCCTATACGCGTTCGGTACGGTTTATGTAACTAGTTTGCATAAATTAGCCGAAACGGGTCAAACCTTATCATTTTTACTTCAAAATCCAGAATGTATTTAGTTTACCCATTTTGTACAAGTCTTCATACTTGTCGGGTCTAGATCACATTCCAATCCGGTCACCGCTTAATCTAGCGTTTCGTGCCGTAAACTTTTCTTTAAAACTAACCGGTCTGAGTTATAACTTAAATAAGACCTGTTAGGAATCTAATAGGTTATTAAAACCTTCGTTCCAGATTAGGAGCCATACCTGCACTTGCAGATTAGAATATACGACTGAGTATAATTTACATTTTGGCTCAGCTAAATACTTTTAAATTATTTTCCCGTATACGGGCTTGGGATATGGTAAATTATTACCGCTTGGTCGGGTGTAGAAACCTTTTAATTGAATATGTTTAAATTGTATAATCCCATTTTAATCAGTGTTGCTTGATAACAAATAACATTGGGGGTTAACGATCGTGTCCTGGATATCCTTGGCTCATTCAAAATGCGTGAATGACCACGACTTAAGCACGGGGTGTAGGCATACACTTGACTGTTGCGTATGTAAAAGATATACTCACTCGTGAGAAAACTTCTTGTGAGTTTATATTTGTGGTGTGTCGATTAATCTTGTTCGGCTTTTATACCGGCCCTAAATGTTGGACAAACATGTAAATCTGATACCAGATTGTTATTAATATAATTGTCCCAAGTTATAAAATGTTTGTGCCTTGAGCATTTAAACCAATTTTCATAAACACTTTTCAAAATAGTCGGCTAATTGTATTTACCAGTGTAAACTGGCGTATTTTTCCAAAAAGACTAAGTGACAGGTACCTTACGTAATTGGCTGTGAGTTCGGGGCGTTAATAAAGAATCTCGCAAGTTCTAAACGTCTAAAGTCTGTTGTACAATATTTATATTTCTGTTTTAAGATCCGTCTGTGGATCCATATACAACCGTTTGTATAGTATTTAATTATACTTTGCATTTCGGTTTGTAATATTATTTTCATCCAAGACTTCCGCTGTGCATTAAACTGTATACATTTGACTATGACGATACCAACTATGTCACGATATTCCCCGCCGGGCCACCGGTAATACGTGGAAATATCGGGGCGTGACAAGTTGGTATCAGAGCCAACATTGAGTGAATAAAACACTAGCCTTTTGTGTTTAATCTCAATGACACAGTTGCATATTCCTTGACTTCCAAGTCTAGGAAAAAGACCTAGGATTAATCCTAATCTTAATTGGTTTATATCTTTTTGTTGTTTTTCTTGTTTTGACAGGATTACAAGCAAACATGCCACCTAGAGTGAGAGGACGTGGAGGACGAGGAAAAGCACCGATCTTAACTAGGAACGACCACGAAGCTGGGCCATCTCACCAGCGCACACCATCCGCATCACTTGGATCGAGTCCTCATGAAGACTGGAGGACATACCTTGAGCCTGCGAGACGCTCTGTCTCGCTCAGCTCCTCACCATCTTATCACCATTCCTTTGGGTCGCAGTAGGAGGATGAGCCCAATGACTCTCACCATTCTTACATTCCTCTACAACGATCGGGTTCACACCATTACTTTCAGAACCTGACACCTTACTTTCAGAGCAGGTTCAACCCGATGAACTAGGTTGAAGAACCAAAGGGTCAAAACCCTTTGGGACCGGTTGACCATTTTCCGGAATATCAAAACATGGATGTGGACGAAGATCCAGATCCTGAGATGCCGCCATCTAGGACGCTGACGCATCCCATTGAAATTTCTATCGGATCATCTTTCATGGTTCGCCTTACAGGGGCCCTGATATCTGGGCCGAAAGATGGGCTTCATATAAGTGGGAGTATACTCCCCCTCACCGCAACTCGCCACCACACCAGCAGGTCCCTTCTGAGGACCCACATTTCCAGGCGGTCACGCCGCCGCCACCACCAGCGCCAGAGCAGCCACCGCCTCCCGAACCATCGAGGCGACGAAGAACTGCACGGATGTCCGTGCGTGGGGGTTTCCATTTCAGCACCCCCCAACACTCCAGCAACAACAAATACCCGCCACTCTATGAAGACCCGCAAATGGGTGGGCCTTCAAATGCAGTTTCTGAAGTCAACTATGCACCAGTCGCACCAGCACCACCCATGGGTTATGAAAACCCAATTCCTTCTTACCCAGGTGCAGCTGGGTACAACCCGTTTGAGCAGCAAGCTTATTCGGGTTATAACTACAACAATGCCCCTGTCGTTGACCCGTACATCGAGGCAGCGAACTACAATGCTCTCTACCCTGGACCCTTTCCAGCTACGTACCCAACTGGGTACCCTGCATATGGGTATCAATACCCACCGCCTCCTCAACCTCAGCAGCAGCAGCCGCCGCAGCCACCATAAATTCAACCACCGCAGCAGCAAGAAATCCTCTAGAGGTTGCACGAGATGGAACAAAGGGTAGACGAAGAGCGTAGGAGCCGCTGTGGTCTACTAAAGGGTTTGGCAAGTCTTATTAAGGGGAAGAAGAAAATGGACTATTAGAAATCCCTATTTATTGTTTTGTAATTTTTAAAATTTCAATTAAGTCCCTGCGTGGACATTTTATTTATGTATTCAGTCCCTGCATGGACTTGTCTTTCTTATTTTAGTCCCTGCGTGGAGAATGTTATTTCTTTAAAGACCCGTTTAGGGCATTATTATAATTTTTAGGACTTATTATGAAGTTTCCTTTTTGAAATTACATCTGGCATTAAAATATACATATATATTAAAATCACATCAAAAATAACAATTCAATTTTAATTGATCTGTCATTAAATCTTAAAAGAAAACCTTAAAGGTATAACCTAGCCTATGTGTCACTAAGACATGGCCATGATGGTAAAACCTTTTTAAGATAATAAATCCTTGTTAACACCTGAGAACGTTTTACCATTCTAGAGACGTGTGGTTCGAGAAAATCACACTAGTCATCCTTATATTGGATTCTTCCAATCCCTTATCTAGCCTAATGATCTAGAAATCATGGCTTAAATCATCAAATAAGGTGATCATATTATAAACATCCATTAGTGATGAAATGCCTACGGGCTATACCTATTGTCCTAAAAGACAAAAGACAGTTGTAGTCTATGACTCCCTGTCAAGAAAAGTAATGAACTATGTTCAAACCTTAATGCCTCAATCCTATAAAGATCATGGCTCATAAATTCAAAACAGTCCTCGTGATAAAGCCTTTTTGTGCCATTTTAATATCCTTAATACTTTATAACTGGATTAACTATAATGAAAAGTTTAAAATAAAGATGATTATCAAATTAACCAAATATGGTCTATTTTATACCATGGTTAATGAATCATCGAAAATGATGATTTCATAATAGACTTCTAAACAAATTAATGTCAATTGTTTTATAGAAAACAAGCTTCAGCATGCCTTAATCAGACGAGGTTAACAGTCATCCCAATATGAGGAATGACAATACAAGAATGAATGTAATGGGTGCAGATTTACAAGAAATGATAGATAATGCTGTCACTCGAGCCATTGACAGACAATTCAAAGAACCAAGTGGTGCTCGCACTAGGACCCAATCTGTACCTCATAAAAAAACCACCTTCCAAAACACATACGTCTCATAAGGACGATTCACATCATTCGTCGAATTAGAAGAGTATCCCATCCAAACAAATTGTGCTTAATCAGGAGCCACGTGTCAAGACTTGCTCTTACAAACACTTTGTCTCTTGCAAACCAAGGGACTTTACAGGCGAAAAAGGAGCCATTGACTGTATGACATGGCTTGATGAGATGGATATTGTAGTAGATATCAGTGGTTGTGCGGAACAGGATATCGTGAAGTTTGTTTCACAATCGTTTAAAGGAGAAGCATTGGCATGGTGGAGATCATTGATCCAAGCCACGGGGAAAATCCCGCTTTATAACTTGTCTTGGGAACAATTTGTGGCACTGATCAAGGAAAACTTCTGTCCTCAGCATGAGGTAGAAAAGATTGAAACAGACTTCTTGACTCTGGTCATGAAGAATTTGGACTGTCAGACGTAGGTGACGAGTTTCAACACCATGTCCCGTTTGGTTCCCTATTTGGTCACACCGGAACCAAAGCGCATAACGCGTTTTATTGGAGGCCTGGCACCAGAAATCAAAGGAAATGTTAAAGCATCCAGGCCTACCACTTATAGGTCCCTGGTAGACTTGTCCTTATCCCTCACTTTAGATGCAATCAGGAATAAGTCTGTTAAGACTTCTGATGAGGGAAAGAGGAAAAGAGAAGAGGAGAGCTCTCATCGTTCTGACAAGAAGAAAAAGGGGAATTCCGAGCATAAGAAAGGTTCCGAGTTCAAGAAAAACTCGAGTCAGTCTGATAACAGACCCAAGTGCAGGAACTACAGAAAGCGTCATTCTGGAAAGTGTACGATCGACCCATATGCTAAACTTTGTGGAATTTGCAAGACCAAGGGTCACAAGACTTTAGAATGCCAGGAGTTAAAGAACACAACTTGTTACAACTGTAACGAGAAAGGGCATATCAAAACCAACTGCCCAAAACTTGCAAAGAAGCCTGAAGAGGCCAAAAAGACAAACGCACGAGTCTTCCAGATGAACGCCCAGGAGGCAGTACAGAATGATAATGTTATAATAGGTACTTTCCTTATCAATGATGTTTATGCTAGAGTTTTGTTTGATTCTGGCACTGATAAGTCTTTTATAGACAATAAATTTTGTAAACTGTTAAATCTGCCTGTTAAAACTCTAAGCATAAAATATGTGGTAGAATTGGCCGATGGTACCATAGAGACTGCTTCAACAGTCTTAGATGGATGTTCTATGTCCATTAGGAATTTCTCTTTTCCGTTGTCTTTGCTTCCGTTGAAATTGGAAGGATTCGATATAGTGATAGGCATGGATTGGTTATCTTTTAACCAAGCCCAAATTGTATGTGATAAGAAGCAAGTGGTTATCAAGACCCCTTATGGTGAGCCACTTACAATTCAAGGAGATACGCAGTACGGATTGCCTAAGCAAGTGTCTATGCTTAAGGCATCAAAGTGTTTGAAGAAAGGTTGTGTCATTTACATGGCACAGGTGACTATAGACGAGCCAAAGCCAAAGATCAAAGATATTCCTGTTATTTCTGAATAGGGTAAATTACTTTTTGAGTCCCTGTGTTTTGGGGGTTTTAACTACTTGAGTCCAAAATCAAAATGTTTAACGCCCTGAGTCCCTATAAGCAATTTTCTTAACCATTTGAGTCCAATTTTCTAACACAGTTAGAATTCTGTAGTTAAGTTTTGTTAAATGACCAAATTACCCCTATAATTAAAAAATAAAAAACTAATTTATTTTGGATTTCTCTCTCTTCTTATCTCTATCTCTCTCAATGAAGCTCATACAACTTCATGAAGCTCAGTGGCTGCTGTAGTTAGTTAATGGTTGCAACTTGATCTTCCAATTGCTTCCTTAATTCCTACATGTCGATTACATGTAATGAGTCAAATATCTATTTCATCAATGATAATTTACAAACTAAAATAACAATACCGTGTTTGATCGTTGAAGTTTCGGGAAGTCATCAAGGGAAATAGGACCGTCAGAAGCACCAATACCAATTCCTTTTAGCCTCTTGGTTTTGGAGCCAAACTCATCTTTGTACCACAAAAAAAAGTCAGTTAAGAAAAAAGTGTGTGTACAGCTTAAAAAATAATGAAACTTGTCGATGTGAATACAAATAAAAGGATTAAACTGAACCTACTAAACATACAACTCTCATACAGGGTACTACACTGGTTTTATACACTTTTTCACACTAATCTCCAAGTAACCCTTCTATATTCTAAATTCTGGATTGACCCTCCGCATCTTCTGAATCACCAGCCCCCCATATCTGAATCACCACCGCCCCCTAAAATCCCCAAAACCAGATCTATAATCTTTCACATCCCTAAAATCTTTAATCTGAATCACATCCCCAAAAATTTTATGATTTGAAAAGCAAACTTCAACAGCAAATAGTGCAGGTAAATGGTGGCTGACAACAATGATGTAAGGTAGTAGTCACAGGTGAGCTTTAATCATCTCCGATTTGGCTTTCATTCTTCGTTAGCATTTTCCGATGTGGTGCAGCGGTGGTGGAGCGGCTACAATGGTGGTGGTGATGCGGTGTTGGTGGAGGTGGTGGTGCTGCGGTGTTGGTACGGTGATGACGGTGGTGGTTGTTTTTTTGAGAGAGAAGATAAGAGAGAGAAAGTGATTAGATATAGAGAGAGAGAGAGAGAGAGAGAGATCTGAATCTGGAGATAATGGATGGAATTTGTTTATATATTTAATAATAGTTTTAATAATAATAAAATGGTTTTTTTAAGTATAAGGGTAATTTGGTCATTTAACAAAAGTTAACAGAATAATTCTAACAGTGTTAAAAATTTGGACTCAAATGGTTAAAGAAAATGCTTATGGGGACTTAGGTTGTTAAACTTTTTGCTTTTGGACTCAAGTGGTTAAAACCCATAAAACACAGGGACTCAAAAAGTAATTTACCCTTCTGAATATTCAGACGTATTCCCTGAAGAACTACCTGGGTTACCACCAGACAGGCAAGTGGAACTTAGAATCGATATTATACCTGGAGCAGCACCAGTTGCAAGAGCTCCTTATCGGTTGGCACCAACTGAAATGAAAGAATTAAGAACACAGTTGGATGATTTATTAGAAAAGGGTTTTATTCGACCTAGCTCGTCCCCTTGGGGAGCGCCGATTCTATTTGTGAAAAAGAAGGATGGATCAATGCGTCTATGCATTGATTATGGTGAGCTGAACAAAGTTACAATCAAGAACCGATATCCATTACCCAGGATCGACGATCTGTTCGATCAACTTCGAGGGGCAAGTTACTTTTCAAAGATCGACTTGAGGTCAGGATACCATCAGCTGAAGGTCAGAACCGAAGATGTGCATAAGACGGCATTCAGGACTCGATATGGCCACTACGAGTTCTTAGTGATGCCTTTCGGGCTCACTAATGCACCTGCAGCATTCATGGATCTCATGAATCGCGTTTGCAAGCCGTATCTAGACAAGTTTGTCATTGATTTTATTGATGACATACTTATCCGATCATGAAAAGCATCTCCGGTGTATTCTTGAACTTCTGCAACAAGAGAAGCTTTACGAGAAGTTCTCTAAATGTGAATTCTGGCTTCGAGAAGTCCAATTTCTTGGACATGTAGTAAGTGAGCGTGGTATCCAGGTGGATCCCGCTAAGATTGAAGCGATTATGAATCGGCAGGCACCAAAAACACCTACTGAGATTCACAGCTTTTTGGGTCTAGCAGGATACTACAGGCGTTTCATTGAAAACTTTTCTAGAATCGCTGCACCTCTAACTTCGTTAACTCGCAAGAATGTAAAGTTTGACTGGGGTCCCAAGCAACAAGAATCTTTTGAGATCCTCAAGCAGAAATTAAGCAATGCTCCTGTGTTGACATTGCTAGAAGGGATTGAAGAGTTTGTTGTTTACTGCGATGCATCGCACACAGGTATGGGTTGTATGCTTATGCAGAGAGGCTAGGTTATTGCCTATGCTTCACGTCAGTTAAAAGTGCACGAAAAGAACTACACCACCCATGATTTGGAGTTGGGTGCCATTGTATTTGCACTAAAGCTTTGGAGGCATTATCTATATGGAACCAAGTGTGTAATCTATTCAGATCATAAAAGCCTTCAACATCTATTTAACCAGAAAGATCTTAACATGAGGCAGCGTCGTTGGATGGAGACATTGAATGATTATAATTGCGAAATTCGCTACCATCTAGGCAAAGCAAATGTTGTTGCTGATGCTTTGAGCAGAAAGGAAGGATTAAGCCAATAAGGATCAACGCTAAAAGCATTGAGTTAAGGAACAGCTTGAATGAAAGGTTGTTAGCTACTCAAAAGGAAGTTGTATTAGAAACTAACTTCCCGAACGAGAAGTTAGGCATAACTGCTGATCAATTGTCTTATGGCAAGGATGGAATCCTTAGATTAAATGGTCGAATCTAGGTTCCAATCCATGGAGGACTTAGAGATGTGATACTTCAAGAAGCTCATAGTTCAAAATATTCAGTCCATCCAGGCAGTGATAAGATGTACCGGGATCTAAAGGCAAATTACTGGTGGATAGGTTTGAAGAAATCTATAGCCACTTATGTGGCTAAATGTCTGACGTGCACATAGGTTAAAGCCGAGCATCAAAAGCCATGAGGTTTACTGCAACAGCCTGAACTTCCCACTTGGAAGTGGGAAATGGTAACTATGGACTTCATTACAAAGTTACCAAGGACGAAGCACGGGAATGATACGATTTGGGTTATAGTCGACAGGCTGACCAAGTCAGCTCACTTCTTGCCTATTAAAGAAATGCACAGCTCCGATAAGCTAGCTCAGCTGTACGTGGATGAGATAGTATCTCTCCACGGAGTGCCAGTATCTATTATCTCTGATAGGCATACTAGATACACATCTCATTTTTGGAAAAGCTTTCAGCAATCTCTAGGCACTCGTTTAAACTTCAGCATTGCTTACCATCCTCAGACAGATGGCCAAAGCGAGTGTACGATTCAAACGCTTGAGGATATGCTCAGGGCTTGTGTTATTGACTTTGGTGGAAGTTGGGATGACCATCTTCCTTTGATTGAATTTTCATACAATAATAGTTATCATTCGAGTATCCAAGCCGCACCTTTTGCGGCCGTGTATGGAAGAAAGTGCAGAACGCCAATTTGTTGGGCGGAAGTTGGAGAAACCCAACTGTCAGGACCTGATATAGTCCTCGAGACGACGGATAAGATTGTTCAAATCCGCGATCGTCTCAAAGCTTCCAGGGATAGGCAGAAAAGCTATTTAGATAAAAGGCGTAAACCTATGAAATTCGAGGTAGGTGACAAAGTGCTACTCAAGGTGTCACCCTCGAAAGGGGTGATGCGTTTTGCCAAAAAGGGCAAGTTGAGCCCAAGATACATAGGACCATTCGAGATCATCGAATGTGTTGGAACATTTGAAAATTTTGCTTTTTAACAACCCTACACGATGTTTATACTCTTAAACGAAGGAATTATGAAACGTATGAAGCCGTTTGTGAAAGAAAGTGAAAGTTTACAAGACACGGGGGTTAAACATGTCAACATGTTAAATTACTACCTTTGAGTGACCTTTTAGCGAACCCGGGGCTTTGTAACGATTAATTATACTCTCAAGAATAAGTGACGAAAAATTCACGAGGTTTCGATATCATTTGATATTAAATACGTTAACCTTCGTAAATAAAGGGTTAAAAGCGTCAACGAGGAAAAACTAGTGTTTTCGGTTATCATTCAACGAAACCAGACCTAACGATGTTTGAGTATATCCTAAAGATCATCCAAATATAAACTTTATGGGTTAAAAGTGCTTGAAATAGAAGTTATTACGTTTTAAAAGGTCCAGGGGTTTATTCTGCCATGTTTGAAACTTAATGTGCTGGTCCCCCTAGGGGTCGCACTGCGCGACACCAACACCCCTCTGCCATCGCGCGACGCGACGGCCTCAATTTGGCAGAATGCATGCACAGGTGCAGGTCCTGCGCAATTCTTCACCATTTTCAGCTTTAGTCACTTAAAATTCGAAACTATGGACTGTTTGCTGGTTTCTAATACCACCTAGGACACTTGTTATCATCTGAATATAACAAAGAACACCTAGGAAGATCTGGTGATGGCCTCTTGTAGTATAAATAGGGGCTTGGTGTTGCTTCTTTCATTGCACAAGTTTAAATTTCTTACTCTCACAATTTCTAACGCTTTGGAGAATTCTCTGGAGCATCCTAAGCATTAAGGAAGCTCTCTTAAGTTTAATCTTCGTGCTAAGGACCCTTGTAAGCGTTCTTAGCTCCTGTAGTTAAGTTTTTATTAGCTTAATGACCGAAAGTCAAAGATATCGTAATGATACTTTGACTTTGTGATTAATCACTAACGGTCCAACCATTATTAGAATTGAAAGTGGCTATGTGTTGGTAATTAAGTAGGTGATAATCCCTCAAAAGGGCACCTCCTAATTATCTCGTTTACTCAGTCAATTGTCGGGTCAAAGTTATGAACATAAAAGTCAAACAAATCAGTTTTTACAAAATAATTCATAATTGATAATGTAGGAACTATAAAATACGTTTTATCACTTAAATAACTTGGTAAATAATATAAGAACATGTTTAGGCATGTTCAACCCGACAATTCTGAGTATTAGGCTCGGTTCGCAACCGAAAGTCGCAAAAGTAGACTTTTGCTTTGACTTTTAGTTTTGACCCGAATTAGCTTAGTTTAGTTATGCCTTAGGGTTCCTTTGTGACCATATTAAATGTTAGTATACCATCTGAGGTCATACTACATGGTCCCTTAGAAATCATAGATCATTTGCATGTTTCCGTTAAATGCTTAAAAATTGACCATTATGCCCTTATGTTATAAAAACGAGATTTTTTGAAAATGTGAGAGGACAAAAAGCTTTATTACTGATTTATAAGTATTTCATAAAAATTTGACATCCGTTTCTTGTCTCAAATAAAAGTTATGCAAGATATCGTAAAAAAAACTTTTTGTTAATTAAATTGCATTTTTAGCATAAATCATATTTAAACCCAATTTTTGGCACCAAAATTTCTACCTACTGTTTTGATATAATATTTAGGGATTTTTGGAAATTTTTGTTAAATTTTATACTGACCATAACATGGGGTTCTTGCATGAACTCGGTAATTGACGATAATGCCCTTTTCATTAATAAAATGAGTTTTACACATCATTTACATGTCAAACCTTTTCCTATTGATTTTATATATTAAATAGAATATTTTAAACATTCAAGACTGATAAAAATCTCAGAAATTCATAAACATCTCAAATATCGTCAAATACCGACTTTTACGCTAATCAGGCGCATAGTATGGTTTAAAACCATATTTAACGCCTAAGACTTGTTATCTACTGATTTTATAAATAAATTTTTATACTTTAATAGTAAGTAAAAGTCTTGAACTCAGACTTCCAAATTTGAGCTTAAAAGCATATGTGAAATGACCAAAATGCCCCTACGGTACATAGTTTGGCCATAAATGATAAACCTCGCATATGTATGATATCTTACTGATGTAACTTGATAAAATAAATATTTTTACCGAATATTTTAGACCAGAACCTCAGTTTGCTATTAAACATCTTTTATAAACTTTAAAATGACCAAATTACCCTTTCGGGGCCTAAATTTGTTTTAAATTCGTTTTGGGTATAATTGAAGATATCCTACTGATATCACAACATATTTTAAGCATAATAACTTATGGAACTTGTACATGACTCACTCGGTTACCCATTGTGCCTATACGCGTTCGGTACGGTTTGTGTAACTAGTTTGCATAAATTAGCCGAAACGGGTCAAAACTTATCATTTTTACTTCAAAATCCAGAATGTATTTTGTTTACCCATTTTATACATGTCTTCATACTTGTCGGGTCTAAATCACATTCCAATCCGGTCACCGCTTAATCTAGCGTTTTGTGCCGTAAACTTTTCTTTAAAACTAACCGGTCTGAGTTATAACTTAAATAAGGCCCGTTAGTAATCTAATAGGTTATTAAAACCTTTGTTTCAGATTAGGAGCCCAGTAAAAGCTATCTGCACTTGCTGATTAGAATATATGGCTGAGAATAATTTACATTTTAGCTCAGGTATATACTTTTAACTTATTTTCCCTTATACGGGCTTGGGGTACGGTAAATTATTACCGCTTAGTCGGGTGTAGAAACCTTTTAATCAAATATGTTAAAATTGTATAATCCCGTTTTAATCAGTGTTGCTTGATAACAAATAACATTGGGGGTTAACGACCGTGTCCTGGATATCCTTGGCTCATTCAAAAAGCGTGAATGGCCACGACTTAAGCACGAGGTGTAGGCATACACCTGACTGTTGCGTATGTAAAAGATATACTCACTCGTGAGGAAACTTCTTGTGAGTTTATATTTGTGGTGTGTCGATTAATCTTGTTCGGCTTTTATACCGACCCTAAATTTTGGACAAACATGTAAATCTGATACAAGATTGTTATTAATATAATTATCCCAAGTTATAAAATGTTTGTGCCTTGTTCATTTAAACCATATTTTCATAAACAGTTTTCAAAAGAGTCGGTTAATTGTATTTACCAGTGTAAACTGACGTATTTTTCCAAAAAGACTAAGTGGCAGGTGCCTTACGTAATTGGCTGGGAGCTCGGGGCGTTAATAAAGAATCTTGCAAGTTCTAAACGTCTAAAGTCCGTTAAACAATATTTATATTTATGTTTTAAGATCCGCCTGTGGATCCATATACAACCGTTTGTATAACATTTAATTATACTTTGCATTTCGGTTTGTAATATTATTTTCATCCAAGACTTCCGCTGTGCATTAAACTGTATACATTTGACTATGACGATATCAACTACGTCACGATACTCCCCGTTGGGCCCACCGGTAATACGTGGAAATATCGGGGTGTGGCAGAGTATAAATACAAAAATACACATACAAATACATGGGAAAACATAAGTATACAAGTATACAAAAATTTCCCACAAGGAAATACATGGACAAATACAAGAAAATATATTTATGAAAATATATTTCTTAACATATTATTGAATTTGGACACTTTGGGCTTTAAAATATATTTTTGGACAAATATATGACCGTTACTAAGTAATGGAATTTATGTAAAAATCGGGTGAATATCAAGAATAACCATATATATTTTATAACATGACAAAATATATATATTTCATACAAATCTTAAAAATACATTATTTTTAAGAAAAATAATTCCGGAAAGTAATAAAAATCAAAGTACTAATTTTTGGTGAAAAATACAAAATACACAAGTATTCACATAAAATACAAGTATACTTTCCTAAGAATACTTGTACAAAAATAATATTGAAAATATTATTTCACGAAATACTTATATTTATTTTTGGAAAATAATATAAGTAACATATATGAAAAGTTAAAAATATAAATTATTTTTAACACTTACTACTTGTAAAAGACTTCATAAACAAATATATATTTTAAGGAGTGAAATATATATTTACAAATAAACAATATATACTCAACGGGCAAGACCCGACAAATAAGGGCACGACACTCACTAAGAATGAACATACAAATAACATATACATAAATAAAAGATGGTGACTTGTACTTGTGCGATACAAGTCTAGTGACTAACACTAATAGAACACGTATAGGTCACGATGCTACGAAACCAACTGGTGAAGTTTACGGCGCAGGATACGCAAAGTTGTGAGTTCATGCCCCCACTTTTAAATTCTTACTTGTTTTCTAAACTTGGGGAAAATACATGTGCTATGGTATGTTGAATATAAAAACTAGAGAACGATACTTTAGATCATGTCACGAATAGGGTGCCATAAGCACCATTAATCAGTTACATACTAAGACCGCGGAACAAAAGGTTAGATCTAATGGGTTTCAGGCAACCACACTCTTGGCCACTCTTTTACCAAGCAGTGCTTTTGTGTCTCTAGTCGTGAATCGACAGTCATGAATCGACAAGTAAAAATGCCTATGGTTTGGATGCTTCCTATGTCGTTACATATGTTAGTGGCCTCGCGAACCATTGGCGATCTCGTATTCCTTACATTTACAGAAATACTTGTTTCATACAATTACATACCATGTTTTCTACAATGAATGCTTGAATGTTTTTCACAAAAACTGCATAAATTCACACCAACATATTGTTGACGATTTTTCAAAACTCACATGTATTTCAGGTAACTAAAGTGGATGTACGCGCAGTCTCACTCTTGCGCTTGGATGTCGTCTCTGTTTTTAGTTACTATGTGTCAAGACTCCTATTCCCATTTTGCGGGATTTGGTTGTTATATCCCATCCTGTGTGGTGATATAAGGATCAAAACCCTTATGTTTGTCTTTTAAATAAAGTTGTAAACTTTTCAGACAATGTTTTATGCTGTGATGTAAACTCTAAACTTAACTTATGTTTTCGATTATGTAATGTTAATGGCATTTGGAGTTATTTTATGATCATGTAGTATGTTTACCATTCATATGCAATGAGAACCTTTCAAGATCACACCTCATGCTTCCGCCTTAGAAAGGGGTGTGACACATATAGTTGATGTTCTTTTCCCATCTTTCGTCGTAGGTTGATCACAATTAAAAATAATCATAGGTGAGATCACTTATGTATACATATATATTGGGTATAGAAACTTTTTCATCTCATTTACAAAGGGAACCTTAATGATCTAAACATAAACAATCTTCTGCAGTTCAATGAAAACAATCTTCTTTTTCCCAATCAGTAATTTTGGATATTCAGTTTTTAATCCCTAATCAAATAGGTTATATTAATATAGATGATGTTCAAACATATGTGATTAACGGTGAACTGTATAGTTCTGAACGAGAGGCCTCAACGTAAATTAGAAAAAAAAGTTCTCACATTTTTGAATTGGTGGGAGGAAGAGGGAGCTCTGAATATGATAATGAATGATGGACGAAAAAGACAATGTGCAACGATGAGAGTTAATATGAATTCAAACGATATGAATTATTTTCTAATTAGATTTAATCAAAACGACGTAGTTTTGATGGGTTTCACATATAAGTTAGATGTGTAACAGCCTCATATTCGCTTTCCACGAGTTTATAAGGAGCTGAGTTCAAAAGACATTAGTTGTAGTTCAGAAAAGATTAGTTGCATCTAAACTTAATCAAAACTTAGCAAGACTTATCTGGATATTAATTGGAACTTAAGAGAATTATTTGAACTTAATTGAAACTTAACATAAGTCATCTTAACTTAATTAGAACTTAACAAAAGTCATCTTAACTTAATTGGAACTTAACAAAAGTCATTTGAACGTAACTGGAACTTAACAGAAGTCATTTGAGCTTAACTTGAATTTAGCATAAGTCATCTGAACTTAATTAGAACTTACAAAAATCATCTCAACTTAATTGGAACTTAATAGAAGTCATCAGAACTTGTCAGAACTAGTTTAGACATTTTAAAATTAGTTAACCAAACTTATGAAACAGTTAAAAAGACTTGACTTGAGTTCAAAATTACGTCCAGAGTTGACCAAATAAGCCAAAAGAGAATGTTTAGTGATATTTTGAAGTTCTTATCTTTAATATTTATTCATCAAGTTTTTAATCGATATTTCAAAGCGTGTATTTATTATTATTTGTGTTATTTTCAACAATGTATGTATTATGATTACTAATATTATTCTTATTACTAGTATTATAATTATTACTACTATGTAGTGGTAAAAATAATTAGTTTGGAAATACCTAGGTGGTTGCCGATAAGGTATTTGGTCTCGTTTGGTATCGCCGAAACCGAATCTTCTTTGTTGAGATGAAACGAGTAGAAAACAGAGTAGAAGGAGAGAGGAGTGGGGTATAAAGAAGATTGGATGCGGGGAATGGTTAAATTGGGTCTCCGTTTATAGTGGATAAAGGGGGTTCTAGTAGGTGCAACTTGGCAAATGGTTAGTTGCGTGAAGATTAGTTTTCAGATGATGTCTAAAATCTACATATTAAAATAATAAAATAAAATAGATAGGCATGCAGACACAAGTGATTTTATCAAAATTGCGAGTCACTTTCTTTTTACCCACATACCGAATGTAGTACATGTATACGTAGCAATATAGATATAGAATATTGTTTTATTTATTACAAGTTCATTTATTAGAAGTTGGAATAGTGGACTAGGGAAAGAGGTGTCACATCCCAACTGACGGTGGAAACATCGGGGCGGGACGAGGACGGGATTGCTCGAGACTTCATAACACTAATAGTGACAATAATTAACAAAACCGATTTCATTTGATAATAATTCAAGTACATCATTTGAAATCAAAGTACAACATTTAACTCAAAATACAGAAAGTACAACAAGAAGCAAAATACAACATGGTTCTCAAAACAAATACAACAACAAAACTAGATTTCTAGAGTGTGTATCTAGTCAACCTACTAACTTTCATCATCATCAACGTCATCAATTTCATGTAACGTGTTCAAAGTATAGTTCAATACAAAGATGTATTGGCAAGTATACAAGTTTAAATAATAGAATAAGTATAAAAAGAGTTTAAACGATCAACATGGCATAAATGTTATCTAAAATTAACAAACGATTGGCATGCAACTATAAATGTCAACCCTGACCAAGATTACCGCTAGCGTAATCCTATGGTAGCAACGACAGACCATTCTATTTTAACTTAACATGACCTCAAGAATACGGGCGGTGCGTTATTCCTATAGCGCTATACATGTTAAGGGTGGCTCGTACGAAGTTAATGACAAGTATACCACATAAGAATGTTCCAACATGTATGAATCAAGGAATAACATATTAAGCATGTATGGATGATTGTTTGTTTGTGATTGCATAAAGTATGTGTGTTTGTGTAAGTTGGATAATGTAAACATGTTGCACCTAAAAGTGTAAAACGTAAGAAGGGTGTCGAGTATACTCACAGTTTTGCAAGCTTTCCTTTTTAAATCCGCGAGTCAACGAATGAGAGGGTTGGAACACCGAAGTTACCCTACATTGGGGAAACGAAGGTGTGTAAGTATTCGGATTTTTGACGAAGGATTCGGATTGGAATTTAAGTACAAAAAGTATGTATTCATAAAAATATATCTTGTCTAAGTACTCGTTTTGACACTAAGTTTTTATGAGATTTCATGGGTCCTAACTTGCCCATTGGAATCGAAACGAGGAACTTAGAACAAAAATAAAATAACCTAAGTTCATAACACATAACCATAACTCGATTAGCATCATGAATTCGGCTACACACACACACACATCCCTATATATATAGTATACCTAATACTAAGACCATCATGAATGTCATAGATATCATAGAAGTCAAGCATGGAGGTAAGGTTAACCTCATTGTATGAATTCACCAATGCACAAATCATCACAAGGATGATTCAGATGGTCATGAATGAAAATGGAAATACAACTATCTAACAAGTTCATCAAGTAGTCAAGTAAGATCAACCCGGGGGTTTCATACCCATCATGGAAAATGTTGGAGATGCGGTGGGGTTGTGTTACTTTAGGACTAGGAAACTATTTGGAATATCAGGATAAAACATCAAGTGAGGTGGTGGAACAAGTTAGGATAGCCATGGCTTCTAAGGTTCACACCTTCACCAAAACACAAGTCTTGCCATATGAACTATGGTAGACTTGGATAGTTTCAACACTTGTGGGTTGTCTAAACCCTATCAAAATAAAAAGTTTAGAGGGTGTTTGCACCTCTAAGAATCAACCATACACAAGCTCTCAAACCATAGACTTAATCAGAGGCAAGGTAGGTACAAGATTGTATAAGTTTTAACATGTTTATAAAGATTTAAATCAAAGCTCTTCCAAAACAAAAAGTTTGGACCTTAAAGTGGTGATGTTCCACCCTAGTTTACCATGGTAAACTTGTGGAAACACTCCTAGAGGTGTTCCAAGCTTTGTAGAGGAAGAAAAGATGGAGAAAAGGTGAAGAAAAGTGAGTTTGAACTCACTTTAGAACTTAGAAGATTCTGCCTTGTTTTTGCAATTACAACAGGTTTGAGAGAGTTTGAGGAGTGTAGAGGAGCTTGGAAAGTGAAAATGGGAGGTTGGAGGCTTGTTTATATAGTAATGAGGAAGGATTTGTGTTAAAGGAGCTTGAATGGTGATTGGGGAATGAGAAAATGGCCAATACATGAGCTAATAACATGTTTCTACGGATTAAGGGGCTTGGCACTACGCCAAGGTGAATTGGGTTTTCGACCGCGTAGCGTCGCGCCTCTTTTTGCCAAATTTTTTAGTTTATTGCAATTTAGTCCTTGAACTTTGATTTTTCAACCTTTTATGCTAAAACTATGTATTTTAACATGTTTTAAAGTATATAAAATGTATGTAAGTATAATTCAGGTATCGCAAATGCATGTATAGGTATTTGTACGTATAATAAGTATCAAAACACGTATTTAAGTGACTCGTTGCGTGTATAACAAATATGTATAAAGAATTAATTTCATTATGATCAAAGTGTCGGATTACAAAGTTGGAAACGAAATACAAATATGATACGAATACAAGTTTCCATAAATAGAAATACGATTACACTTTCTAAATAAGGAAAGTACTAAAAGGGAAGCGTTGCCTTCTCCCCTACATTAGGAAATTTTGTCCCCGAAATTTATTCAAGAGGAAGACTCAACGAATAGATGCGGGTACTTAGTCTTCATTTCACTTTCGAGTTCCCAAGTAAATTCAGCACCACGTTTTCCTTCCCATCGTACCTTAACTATGGGAATTCGACTGCACCTTAGTTGCTTGACTCCTTGGTCTATGATTTCGACCGGTTTCTCCACGAAGTGTAAAGTCTCATTGATTTGAAAATCTTCGAGTGGAACTTGAAGTCCTTCTTCAGCTAAGCATTTCTTCAAGTTTGAGACATGAAATGTTGGGTGAACGTTGTCGAGTTCTTGAGGTAGGTCCAGTCGATACGCTACCTTGCCAATCCTTTCGAGAATCTTGAAAGGACCTACATAGCGAGGAACGAGTTTTCCTTTCTTACCAAAACAAACTACACCCTTCCAAGGGGATACCTTGAGAAGTACATGATCACCAACGTTGAATTCCAAAGGCTTGCGTTGCTTGTCGGCTTCTGGCTTTAAGCAGGTTGTCACGAATCTGCAAGATCTTGTTCGTTGTCTCTTGTATAAGCTCGGGACCGGTGATTTGTGCTTCTCTGATCTCGTGCCAACAAATAGGCGAACAACACTTACCACCATACAATGCTTCGAATGGTGCCATTTGAATACTCGCGTGGTAACTGTTATTGTACGAGAATTCGATCAAAGGCAAGTGCATATACCAGTTGCCACCAAAATCGATTACACATGAACGAAGCATATCCTCTAAAGTTTGGATAGTGTGCTCAGTTTGACCGCTGGACTGAGTATGGAAAGCGGTACTAAGATTAAGATGAGTACTAAGAGCGGAGTGAAACGTTTGCCAAAGACGAGAGGTAAAACGACCATCACGGACCGAGATAATGTCAATGGGGATACCATGACGTCAAATGACTTCATCCGTGTAGATACGAGGTGTAATTACTTGAATCTACTTGATGAAACTTTGGTCACTGATGGATTTGTTAAAGCTGATGACTTGAATCTACTAGATGACCTAAATAGTACATTATCTGTTTATAACATTTAAGAAAAACGAAGATAAAAATGTTGGTGGGCCAAAAAAAGGTTTTGGATTGCTATGATTTTACTTCTGTATATGTTGTTGGTTAATTGTGTAAATGGGTTGATTTTGAGTAATTCGTGTCCTTTAAATATGCAACAATAACTTGCTTCAAAAGTTTAAGTTTTTTTTTTTTTTTTGGAATTCAGACCTATATGGATTGCCATATGGTAGATA
Organism: Helianthus annuus; assembly: GCF_002127325.2. Lineage (NCBI taxonomy): Eukaryota > Viridiplantae > Streptophyta > Magnoliopsida > Asterales > Asteraceae > Helianthus > Helianthus annuus. The sequence continues at coordinate 131,651,549 of NC_035441.2, forward strand.
CCTAATATATTAAGGATGGCGATAGAGTCTGTGTGACAACCCGTAATTTTAGGTTAATAATTTAACCTAACCATAGTTAACTTAGTGATACATTCAGAGCACTACATTTAGCTATGGTTAGTTAATTGAGTCTACTTTGGTAATTCGGGGAATTACCATAACACACAGCATTCAACTATGGTTAGTCAAATGAGTCTACATTGGTAATTCAGGGAATTACCGGAACACACACATACAAGTTAACTCCCGAACGTTGATGACTAACATGAATAATAATTATTAACGAACGGTTTATACGAAACTCATGCGCTGCATGACAAATACGTGAACTACATGCTTTAATTGTAAATTACATGTTGTTATGTGCTTTATGTGAAAGTTGCATAGTTAGGGGTGCTTTATGGATAAATTAGAAACCTTAATAACCCTAAAACCTCTCAAATCAATCATACAGCAATTTCTATCATTTCTCTAATCATCATCTCCAATCATTCCTCTAATCAATTGGCTACACCAAGTTCTCCAATATTTGATCCTTCAATCCTTCAAGAACAAACCCTAGAATCAATCTAAGGTAAGTGGTTACGATTACACGTTGTTGTCCTTGTTTTCTTCATTTTATGCAAACCCTAGACATCCAAACAGTGGTTTTGTGATTAGTTGTTAACATCTAACTGAATATGCAATGGTTCATGGGTGATTGTGTAGTTGTTTGCTTGATGATTAGTGATGTATTGACTTGTTAGAAATGCTAAACTGTTATCTTGGTTCGTAATATTGTTGATTTAGGGTTTTATCGTACTGTAAATGTTTCATTGAAAATTGTGAATTTGTGTTGGCAATCTGAGGAATATTTATTAGTCCGAATATAGTTGTCAGACCTTGTGAAGTCACAAAGTCCGTGGTTATCAAGAATCCAAGTTTATATGTAATACTATGAGTCAGAACTTATATAGGTTAGGTATAAAAATCAAGTGTCGAGTTTATGTATGATCCTATAGTCCGGGTTATGTATAAAAGAGACCTGTCCGAGTTTAGATAGGATATTACCAAACTCCAAGTTTTTATATACATACAAAATACATGTGATGTCCGAGTTACCAAATGAACATGATTTCCGAGTTAGCAAGGTGTATATGGTCCGAGTTTAATTGGGATTGTCTATGTGTGCATGTAACAAGTCAGGATTTGATGTACATATGTATAGGGTGGTCCGAGTTTCTTACAGTGTATCAGGTATATGATGTTAAGTGTTAGTTTAAACCGGGTTTACTATATAATCCAAGAGTCCGAATTTGTGTAAGTTCCATGAAGAGTCCGAGGTTATTTCATACTAAAGGTGGTTCGAACTTAAGAGGGATTAAAGGGGTCCGGGTATGGGGTTCTGGGATAATCCGGATATACATAAACATCTCAAGATGTCTGAATTTAAAAGAAGGAAATGATAAGTTCTGAATGATATTGATGATGTCTGAATTTAAAAGAAGGAATGATAAGTTCTGAATGAATGCTAAAAATTTATAACAATGTGAGGTGTCCGATTTTCCTATTAATTGGGCCACAATATCTGAATGAATAAATGAGTAGGGTTGCTGCTAATAAACTCTGAATCCATGTGTATTAAATAAAATGGGTCTGAAATTGTAATTCAAATTTGTCCGAGTTAGACAAAGGAGGGGGAGTCCGGGTCCTGTATGTTCTGAATAAAAGTGTAAACTGGGCCAAGTCTAATAGTTTGATTGGGTTGGGCTTGTGTAAGTTATTAGATTCCAACATCACTTGGCGACCTATATAATTTATATTTGGATATGGGTTTGAATGTAATATATAGTATTAAGCCAAAGCTTGATTCCGTATACCAATTTTATTGGCGTATATCCAAGTTTAATGATGGTTATGCGTACCGAATTTATTTAAGTTAAATGCATGTTTTGAATGGGTTTCGAATTTAGTTAAATGATTAATAGATAAATGTGATTGTTCTGAATATATACGTGACGTCCGTGTTTCTTAAAATTAACTACATGTCACCAACTAGAGATTCCACTTTGTATTACTGCATATTAACCTGTTAGCTTGATTTCGCTGAACACTTGATTGTTTGGATACACTAGGGTATTGCAAAACCCTACTCGTATACTCACTTATATGACATGATACCTTAGGTCGTGTGTAACGGACCTAACAATTAATTAACGCTAGAAGTACGTTATCATACCAAGCAAACTAAGGTGAGTTCACTACTCTTTCACAAGCATGCGCCCTGGGGGGATAAACAAACAAACAAACTACTATTCCTGGGAGGAATACTTTTTAAACTATTATTCCTCGGAGGAATACTTTTTATATATGTTGTAGTTTAAATTCGATGTTGGTTAATAAACTCAAACTCTATCACGAAAGTCCCTACCTACATACCAAGCTAGTTGTCTGGGAGGCAACATGGTATTAGTTGATAGCGCTATTAGGCCAGACAAACCTCACACCGTGCTGGGAGCCAGGCGTGAACTAATGACCTTAAAGACTTTGATCCATGCTGATAGACATTGATGAGGGCACAACAAACAGAACAGTCAATCGGTACCGAGTTTATTATTCGCGACATGTCTTTGAACTAAACACTTACTTGATTTACGTTAAACAAAACTGTGAACTCGCCAACTTTATGTTGACACACTTTTCTGCATGGTTGCAGGTCGTTAGATACATTATGCTTTGGAACTTGCAGTCTGGGGAGCTAATTGTAGTCTCAAGCATGTACAAATTATTGAAAGGATAAGGGATTAGCACCTGGATTTGATCATGTTCCATCTTACTCCATTAGTCATGCATTTTCTTTTCAAATAAAAGTGCATAAATTTGGTTTCTGTTTTAAGCAATCGACTTGATATTCTTTTTCACTTTTTTGATATATATTAACATGTTATTGGTTCATAATTCATATTAGCATTATTTATAAACATGTTAGAATATTTGGACAAACGATGTTTCATACGGTACTAAAATTATTCAAAATCATATGATCCGCCTATTTTACCGGATCTATTATTTGAAATTTAAAAGTTGTCATTATGGTGCATAAGCATCTTGGTCAAACCTAGTATATATATATATATATATATATATATATATATATAGAGAGAGAGAGAGAGAGAGAGAGAGAGAAAGAGAGAGAGAGGAAGTGTAGATACAAATACCCTTCCCATACATTACGTACGCTATATCCATGGCCGTACACGTGTCGTGATTCATTTTTCTTTCATAAGGTTAAATCAGACAATTCATTCAATTAGATGAGGGCATATTAGTCTATTCATTCAATCAGCGAGAAGTTCGTTACACCACTATCCTGGTAATTATGATTCGTATTAGTTTCAAATTTTCATAATTCGCAAACAATACATTGCAGTTTCGTTTTTCTGCGTTAGGGTTTGAATCAATTGTTGTTTTCAATGGATCCACAGAGCAGTGCCGGACGAAACACAGATGTTGAGTTTGAAGACACTCGATCGGTCGGTGATCAAGTTCAATTATCTGCTTATCAGAGAGTTACGATTGATGAAGTTATAAATCCTCTGCAAATGCAAATGCAAATACAAGTGGTGTAAATGAGTTTTCGAATGGTAATTTTTGTTAATTCAGATGTTTAAATTGTTCGCAGATGTTTGTGTGTAATCGTTTTAATGATTTTGTATGATTATAACTTATTGGAATGTGTTGTGTCACACCCCCAAAATCCACCTGCGGATGACACCCGCCTTGAGGGCGTGACTGACCAGGATCCAGCCACCAATTATACTGAATAATTAAGTTGATAACGAAAACAATACTTACTAACCATACGATTAGCAAGTGTTAAGTTCAGTGTTTAAAGTTTTAAGTTCAGAGTAAATGTAGCGGAAGCATAATTAACAGTTTTAAACAATGTTCATAAAGTAAGCATAATAAATGCCCAACACACGGGCAGACGACCACTACACATCCCAAGCAGCTGCTCCAGTCACTGGCCACCTGCAAAGCATGCAGTAAAGGGGGTCAACAATAATGCTGAGTGAGTTCACTGGTTGTCCAGTTTTAATTACCAAAAACTTGTTTCACCAGTTAATTTATCCGTTTATACATGCCATGGGGAGCTACCCCAAAAGTTAGCGACTAAACTGTTTTTCCAATACCGAACACTAGGTAACCGTTTGCGTTTCCGCAGGATGCCCCGATGTCAATGTTCTATCATCATTGACGGATGCCTGAGTACATTAGTTCACGACCGATCCCATACCATGGCACGGTGTGAGGCTGGTAAGACCTAAATAGCGCTATCAACTAATAACCCGTTCGCCTGGCACCGGCGACTAATCGGTATTATGTAGTAGGGACTTGAGTGATAGAGTTGCGTTTAGTGCCGTTAGTTGCATTCCGTATAAACAGTAATTAACTAAAAAGGTTTCCCAATACAAGGGAAGATAAAGTGAGTTTGTTCCCAATAACTAGGGAAGGAATGTAGACGGTATCCCCTTTACAAGGGGATAGGGTTGTTTTAGTCTCGTGTCCCAAACCACCGGGACGCATGCTTTTAAGTTGTGAACTCACCTTGGGTTGCTCGGTATGATACGTTACTTGGTTAAGTATGTTGGTCACCACGTCCTAGTATGGTTACCAAGTATGGGTCAAGTTGGGTACAAGTAAACACGTATAAGACACACTTAACATAAATGCAAATAACCACAGTAGCAGGTGTATATGCAGCCCAGTCAACAGAAAGACCAACACACAACAGTGGGGTTATTGGGCCTAAACAGTAACAGATACACAAGCAGTCCAGTTAGCAGACAATCCAACAAGTACATTGGCCCAATAACAGCCCAGTCGAGACAAGGGTGACTCGCAACCAAGGTTGCGACTCGCAACCGAGGTCTCGGTTCGTCATGCTTTGGTTGCGACTCGCAATCAGAGATTCCGACTCGCAACCGGCAGTTCCGACATAGCAGTTGTGGTTACGACTCGCAATCGGATCGATACGCGTTGATTACGACTCGCAACCGGGAGGTCTCGACAAATCCTGCTGTGGTTTCGAGTAGCAACCAAAGGTTGCGACTCGCAACCGTGATTACGTGCACATGAAGACCTTCTAGAACCTGTCATTTGTACGAACCAATAGAGATGCATTTTCATGAAAATTATGTACCATTTCCACTAAAACATGTTTGTTTGTCTGATCATTAGCCAAAACAGATCAAATATACACATTTCAAAAATATTTCAAAGGCATTCAAATTGTTCTTCATGTTCATCATCATCATTTTACATAACATTCAAGCAATAAGCTGAAAATCATTCAAACAAAGACATACTACTAAAACCCAAAACCGTGCACTTAAAACCTCATAATCAAGCCCTTGATATGATCATTCAAGCAATTAGCACATATCCGAAACATACATTTATAATGACCACAATCTATCTAAACTTCTTAACAAACTGAGATACACACAAACCGGAATCAACAATAATTTGCAAAACAACAAGCATCTTTTTAATCATCAACATCAACAAGCACAAACCAATAAGGATCATATTAAAGCCAAACACTAACCGGTTACTCGAGAATGGGGTGTTCGGGTAGAAATCGATCCGGCCGATCCTCCTTGTTGATAGCTCACTTGATCCGAGAAGGATGAAGGAATGGGGAGATGATTTTGGTTGCTAGAAACTTAGGGTTTTAGGGTTTTAGTGAGAGAGATGAGAGGAGAGTGTGAGAGTGTTGTGAGATTTGTAAAAATGGTTAAGGGAGGGGAGGGTTGGTTTATATAATGTACCGAGTTGGGCTAGGGGGGTTCCGGGTTGGGTTTTTCGGCTACAAGGCCTTAACCGGCCCAAGTGCTATTGTTCACTCGAGACCATTCCGGGTCTCGAGTCGGGTCGAGGTTTCGGTTCACATATATAACACTTATATATATATACATACACATAAGTAAATCGGCATATAACACATAATAACAAATAGTTTTTCATACATTTTTACTGTTAGTCGATTACGTACACGTTTGTTACATCGAAAGGTTATCCGGAAAGATCCGAGGTGTCACATTATCCCCAAGTTTTAGGAACTTTCGCCCCGAAAGTTAAGGCAGCGACTGTCAAGCTAGCGTGAGTGAAAGCGTTTCAACGGGGTGTCACATCATCCCCCCGTTAGTTTGGAATTTCGTCCCGAAATTCGGCTGTAGCTTCAGTGCTGGGGTTTTCGTTAGGGAACAACTGGGGATACTTGTGCTTCATCTGGTCTTCCCGCTCCCAGGTATACTCTGGGCCACGTCGCGAGTTCCAGCGAACTCGTACAAGAGGTATCTGGCTACGTTTGAGGATTTTGATCTCTCGATCAGTGATCTCAATCGGTTTCTCAGTAAAGTGTAGCTGTTCGTCAATCGTCAGTTCCTTAAAAGGAATCACAAGTGTTTCATCCGACAAACACTTCTTCAGGTTGGATACGTGGAAAACGTTATGTACCGCACTCAGTTCTTCAGGCAGGTTCAATCTATAAGCGACCTTACCGATCTTCTCGGAAATTTCGAATGGTCCGATATATCGCGGATTAAGCTTGCCCCGTTTACCAAAGCGAACCACACCCTTCCAGGGTGAGACTTTAAGTAGAACCCGGTCACCGACCTGGAATTCCAAGGGTTTCCTACGCTTATCAGCGTAGCTCTTCTGACGGTCACGTGCTGCCGCCATGCGTTGTCTGATCTGGGCAATCTTTTCCGTTGTATCTACCACCATCTCTAGGCCCATGATTTGACTATCACCGATTTCTGCCCAGCAGAGAGGTGACCGGCATTTACGACCGTACAATGCCTCAAAAGGTGCTGCCTGAATACTAGTGTGGTAGCTGTTGTTGTAAGAGAACTCTACTAGCGGTAGATGCTTCTCCCAATTCTTGCCAAAATCGATCACACACGCTCTAAGCATGTCTTCTAGAGTTTGGATGGTGCATTCGGATTGTCCATCCGTTTGCGGGTGATAAGCAGTGCTCATGTCCAAACGTGAGCCAAAGCATTTGTGCATAGCTTGCCACAATTCCGAAGTAAAACGAGCGTCTCGGTCTGAAATAATTGAGGTTGGCACTCCGTGCCTCGAAACTACTTCTTTTAAGTAAATCTCCGCCAGGGTAGAAAACTTGTCTGTTTCCTTAATAGCCAGAAAGTGCGCGGACTTGGTCAACCGATCTACTATTACCCAAATAGCATCATTTCCGCGTTGAGATCTAGGTAGCCCTGTAACAAAATCCATGGAAATTTGCTCCCATTTCCATTTCGGGATTTCTGGTTGTTGGAGTAGACCTGCTGGCTTCTGGTATTCTGTCTTGACTCTCGCGCAAGTCAAGCATTTGCTGACGTATGTTGCTATGTGGGCCTTCATACCAGGCCACCAATACGTAGTCTTCAAGTCATGGTACATCTTGTCCGAACCAGGATGTACTGAGTAGCGGGACTTGTGGGCTTCATCCATCACGAGTTCACGTAAATCTCCGTAGAGTGGAACCCAGATACGCCCTGTTACATAGTAAGCACCATCTTCTTTCTGTTCTAGTTGCTGTCTCGATCCTCGCAGAGACTCAGCCCTGATGTTTTCCGGCTTCAATGCTTCGACTTGAGCATTTCGAATCTGGGTAGGGAGGTTAGACTGGATGGTAAGTTGCAGTGCTCGCACGCGCTTTGGTATAGTGTCCTTTCGGCTGAGGGCGTCTGCCACGACATTGGCTTTGCCCGGATGGTATTTGATGGCGCATTCGTAGTCATTCAAGAGTTCGACCCATCGACGTTGTCTCATGTTCAATTCCTTTTGCCTAAAGATATGCTCGAGACTCCTGTGATCGGTGTAAATAGTGCACTTGGTACCGTACAGGTAATGTCTCCATATCTTAAGAGCAAAGATCACTGCTCCCAGTTCCAAGTCATGCGTCGTGTAGTTCTTTTCATGCGTCTTGAGTTGTCGAGAGGCGTAGGCAATAACTTTCTCGCGTTGCATTAGCACGCAACCGAGCCCATGAATGGACGCATCGCAGTAAACCACAAAGTCGTCAGTGCCTTCAGGTAACGAGAGAATAGGAGCGCTACAGAGGTTATCCTTAAGCCTCTGAAAAGCAGATTCCTGCGCTGCATTCCACTTGTAGGCGATGCCTTTTTGAGTGAGTGTAGTGAGGGGTTGTGCAATCTTCGAGAATCCCTGAATGAATCTGCGGTAGTAGCCTGCCAAACCCAAAAATTGGCGAACTTCAGTGGGAGTCTTAGGCGTAGGCCAGTTCTTTATCGATTCGATCTTAGCGGGGTCGACGTGAATTCCGTTCTTATTAACTACATGGCCGAGGAAATGGACTTCTCGAAGCCAGAAGTCACATTTAGAGAATTTGGCGTACAGTTGCTCGTTGCGAAGGAGTTCCAGAATAAGACGTAGGTGCTGTTCATGCTCTTCTTGACTTTTCGAATAAATCAGAATGTCGTCGATGAACACGATCACAAATTTGTCGAGGTAAGGCTTACATACGCGGTTCATAAGATCCATGAACACTGCAGGTGCGTTAGTCATTCCAAAAGGCATGACGAGGAACTCGTAATGACCATAACGAGTCCTGAATGCAGTCTTGGAAATATCTTCATTACGAACTCTCAACTGATGATAGCCTGATCGTAGGTCAATCTTAGAATAGTAGCTCGATCCTTGCAGCTGATCGAATAAGTCGTCGATGCGCGGGAGAGGATAACGATTCTTGATGGTAACCTTGTTCAACTCACGATAGTCGATGCACATTCGGAATGTGCCATCCTTCTTCTTAACAAAAAGCACTGGTGCTCCCCAGGGTGATGAACTAGGACGGATAAATCCTTTATCCAGTAGTTCTTGTAGTTGCGTAGAGAGTTCTTTCAGTTCTGCAGGGGCTAAACGGTACGGTGCACGAGCTATGGGTGCTGCTCCGGGAGCTAGCTCGATTTGGAATTCGACCTGACGGTGGGGAGGGAGTCCAGGTAGTTCCTCAGGAAATACCTCGGGATAATCGCGTACTACAGGAAAATCTTCAATCCTCTTTTCCTTCTCGTGGGTGTTGGTGACAAGTGCTAGGATAGCGGTGTGCCCTTTTTGCAAACACTTCTGGGCTTTTAAAAGCGAGATAATGCCTGTGACTTCTCCACCTTTGTTGCCTTTAACGATGAGGGGTTGACCAGATTGGCGAGGTATACGAACTGCTTTCTCTTGACAGAGGATCTCAGCGCGATGTCTGGATAACCAATCCATACCAATGACGACGTCGAAGCTTCCAAGTTTAACAGGGAAAAGATCGATACTAAACGTGTGGCCAGACAATTCTAGGGTGCAGTCGTGGATCATGTGCGTGGCCTCGATGTTCTTACCATTAGCTATCTCGACGATGTGCTTAGAACTTAATAATGCGGGCGAGTGCTTAAGTTTCTTACTAATGCGAAGGGATACATAACTGGCATCGGCACCGGAATCAAATAACACAGAAACATAACGATCATCAAGTAGGAACTTACCCGCCACGACGTTGGGATCGTTCCTTGCCTCTCCAGCTCCAATCACGAAAGCTCTGCCCCTTGCATTTCCAGCATTGTTGTTTTGCTCATTGTTCCCAGCTCCCTGATTGTTGTTGCGATTCTGATTCAGTTCAGGGCAATCCTTTCGCATGTGCCCTGTTGCCCCGCATTTAAAACATGCTCTGTTGTTTCCCTGCTGCTGTTGCTGTTGAGGTTGTTGCTGATTCTGCCTTGCTGGGAACTGACTCCTACAATCCTTGGCTTCGTGCCCCATCTTGTGGCATCGCTGACACTGACCCTTGTTGCATGCCCCATTGTGGTGCCTGTTACACTTGTTGCACTTAGGGTAGTTTCCCCGGTAGCCACCCTGTTGCTGAGTGCCTTTGTTGTTGTCAGTTTTCCTTTGCTGAGCTGGGGCTTGAGTAGGGTTAGCATCCTTGCCCTGATTTCCATCCCACTTTCGTTTGCCATCACTAGAAGTTCCTTCCGCAGCACTGATCCTTTTGGGCAACCTGCCCTCTTCCACAGCCTGATCAGTGAGTTTGTGAGCAAGTCGAACGATCGGCTGAATGGTAGTGTGATTGGCTGAAGTTACATGGCTTCGGATTTCTGGAGCCAGACCCTTGATGTACAGTTCGATTCTTCGATACATAGGTCGAGACATGTTCGGACAAAGAGCAGCATAGTCGTTGGACAGCTTGGTGTAGGTCTCAATCTCTGACCCAACCATCTTGAGTTCATAGTACTCATTTTCAAGCTTGTGGATGTCATCCCTGTGACAGTACTCTTCCTTGATCATATCCTTGAAATCTTCCCACGCAGTAGCGTTAGCAGTCTCCAAACCAAGCATTTGAATTTGCGCCTTCCACCATGAAAGTGCGCTTCCCTCAAGAGTACCAGTAGCAAACTTCACCCAATTAGCAGGGGGACATTCGCAGACAGCGAAGACAGCTTCGACCTTCTCGATCCAGTGTAGAAGACCTATGGCACCCTCAGTGCCACTGAACGGAAGAGGCTTGCAGTCCATGAAGGTCTTGAAGGTACAAACACGTGGTTGCACAGGTGCAGGCTGACCTGTTGTGAGGAGTGAAGCGAAATAGGTTTAGAGGCGAAAAGACGATGTGGCGGTAGGATCTAAACATCCTAAAGCATCGAGTTTACCTATAGGGTGAGCTGCGAAAGCTGCAGCCACAGTGTTGAGCAGGCTAGTGAACTGAGCCTGAGTCATGTTGATGTTTCCTCGTCCGCGTCCACTCATTGTCTTCATAACCAGAAAACATAGTATGAGTGTGGTGTCGTAACATAGCGAGAATGAGATAGAAGAGAGAAGATGTATTTATCTAATCAGGCAAACCAGTACGTATAGCAAAGCAGAAGCATAAGACAATTAAGCAAGTAACTATGGGTCCGAGCTATGAGGTCAGATAAGTCGAGCCTTGTACTTGGAGTGTAGTGTCGTCACGAGTCACGGGTTATAGTCTGGTTTTTCTCAAAAAGATTTTTCCCCTTTTTAAAACCAAGTTCACTATAACCAATGGCTCTGATACCAATCTGTCACACCCCCAAAATCCACCTGCGGATGACACCCGCCTTGAGGGCGTGACTGACCAGGATCCAGCCACCAATTATACTGAATAATTAAGTTGATAACGAAAACAATACTTACTAACCATACGATTAGCAAGTGTTAAGTTCAGTGTTTAAAGTTTTAAGTTCAGAGTAAATGTAGCGGAAGCATAATTAACAGTTTTAAACAATGTTCATAAAGTAAGCATAATAAATGCCCAACACACGGGCAGACGACCACTACACATCCCAAGCAGCTGCTCCAGTCACTGGCCACCTGCAAAGCATGCAGTAAAGGGGGTCAACAATAATGCTGAGTGAGTTCACTGGTTGTCCAGTTTTAATTACCAAAAACTTGTTTCACCAGTTAATTTATCCGTTTATACATGCCATGGGGAGCTACCCCAAAAGTTAGCGACTAAACTGTTTTTCCAATACCGAACACTAGGTAACCGTTTGCGTTTCCGCAGGATGCCCCGATGTCAATGTTCTATCATCATTGACGGATGCCTGAGTACATTAGTTCACGACCGATCCCATACCATGGCACGGTGTGAGGCTGGTAAGACCTAAATAGCGCTATCAACTAATAACCCGTTCGCCTGGCACCGGCGACTAATCGGTATTATGTAGTAGGGACTTGAGTGATAGAGTTGCGTTTAGTGCCGTTAGTTGCATTCCGTATAAACAGTAATTAACTAAAAAGGTTTCCCAATACAAGGGAAGATAAAGTGAGTTTGTTCCCAATAACTAGGGAAGGAATGTAGACGGTATCCCCTTTACAAGGGGATAGGGTTGTTTTAGTCTCGTGTCCCAAACCACCGGGACGCATGCTTTTAAGTTGTGAACTCACCTTGGGTTGCTCGGTATGATACGTTACTTGGTTAAGTATGTTGGTCACCACGTCCTAGTATGGTTACCAAGTATGGGTCAAGTTGGGTACAAGTAAACACGTATAAGACACACTTAACATAAATGCAAATAACCACAGTAGCAGGTGTATATGCAGCCCAGTCAACAGAAAGACCAACACACAACAGTGGGGTTATTGGGCCTAAACAGTAACAGATACACAAGCAGTCCAGTTAGCAGACAATCCAACAAGTACATTGGCCCAATAACAGCCCAGTCGAGACAAGGGTGACTCGCAACCAAGGTTGCGACTCGCAACCGAGGTCTCGGTTCGTCATGCTTTGGTTGCGACTCGCAATCAGAGATTCCGACTCGCAACCGGCAGTTCCGACATAGCAGTTGTGGTTACGACTCGCAATCGGATCGATACGCGTTGATTACGACTCGCAACCGGGAGGTCTCGACAAATCCTGCTGTGGTTTCGAGTAGCAACCAAAGGTTGCGACTCGCAACCGTGATTACGTGCACATGAAGACCTTCTAGAACCTGTCATTTGTACGAACCAATAGAGATGCATTTTCATGAAAATTATGTACCATTTCCACTAAAACATGTTTGTTTGTCTGATCATTAGCCAAAACAGATCAAATATACACATTTCAAAAATATTTCAAAGGCATTCAAATTGTTCTTCATGTTCATCATCATCATTTTACATAACATTCAAGCAATAAGCTGAAAATCATTCAAACAAAGACATACTACTAAAACCCAAAACCGTGCACTTAAAACCTCATAATCAAGCCCTTGATATGATCATTCAAGCAATTAGCACATATCCGAAACATACATTTATAATGACCACAATCTATCTAAACTTCTTAACAAACTGAGATACACACAAACCGGAATCAACAATAATTTGCAAAACAACAAGCATCTTTTTAATCATCAACATCAACAAGCACAAACCAATAAGGATCATATTAAAGCCAAACACTAACCGGTTACTCGAGAATGGGGTGTTCGGGTAGAAATCGATCCGGCCGATCCTCCTTGTTGATAGCTCACTTGATCCGAGAAGGATGAAGGAATGGGGAGATGATTTTGGTTGCTAGAAACTTAGGGTTTTAGGGTTTTAGTGAGAGAGATGAGAGGAGAGTGTGAGAGTGTTGTGAGATTTGTAAAAATGGTTAAGGGAGGGGAGGGTTGGTTTATATAATGTACCGAGTTGGGCTAGGGGGGTTCCGGGTTGGGTTTTTCGGCTACAAGGCCTTAACCGGCCCAAGTGCTATTGTTCACTCGAGACCATTCCGGGTCTCGAGTCGGGTCGAGGTTTCGGTTCACATATATAACACTTATATATATATACATACACATAAGTAAATCGGCATATAACACATAATAACAAATAGTTTTTCATACATTTTTACTGTTAGTCGATTACGTACACGTTTGTTACATCGAAAGGTTATCCGGAAAGATCCGAGGTGTCACATGTTGAATGTTTATTAGAGGATAATTGATATGAAAGCAAAGTGTTTAGGTTCGCATGTTATGAGTCTGACATTTCGCATGTGATGTTAATTCTAAATGCTGATTTCGCATGTCATGATATCATAAATCGCATGTGTAAAACATATTATCAAAATGGTCAATTTCGCATGTTATGAGTCCAACAATTCGCACATTCTTATGATTAAATTTTGGAGTTTTGAATATATCGCATGTTATGAGTCCGATAAGTCGCATGTGTTGTCTCTTTTTTATTTGATTATGTAGATGAAAGGCTTTATATTCCGGAGGTTGTAGCATCAGCTACACCTATGGTTGGAATGCAATTTGATTCTCTCGAACAAGCATACGTGTTTTACCAAACATATGATAAGTTAGCTGGTTTTTCTACTCGCAAAGGTGGTGAAGTACACAGTGGTGGTATAACCAAAACTAAGTATTTTGTTAGTTCTAAAGAGGGACATAAGCCACTGTTTATTGACGATGCTTATTCAAAGTCCAAAAAGCCATTCAAATCAAGGAACATAGGGACCATTAAAACTGGGTGCAAAGCTCAACTTATGATTTGTTCGGTGGATGGCAGATCATATAGAGTCAAGAAATTTGTTGATGGCCATAATCATAAGTTTGTATGTCCGCATGATATTCATATGTTGCCAGCTTACAGGCAATTTTCAGAAGTCCAGGAGGAAATGATATGGGAACTAGGTACTCTAAACTTTGGCCCTGTCAAAGCTTTTCATATAATGAGGAAACGATACGGTGGTTTCGAGAATGTTGGCACCACGGTCGATGATTACAAAAACTTTAAAACTCGAATTAATAGCTATATAGGAGAATATGACGCTAACATGGTGATCAATAGGTTGACTGACAAAAAAGAATATTTAGTTGATTTTTCGTTTGAATATTCTGTTGATGAGGACAAACAGTTAACTAGTTTGTTCTGGGCCGATGGGTTATGCAAGCGTAACTTTATGGAGTTTGGGGATGTGATATCATTTGATGCTACTTTCAAAACAAACAAGTAAGTGTTAGATTAATGTTTTTTAATATTTTCGCATGCTATATGATTTTGTAAACTGGCAATATCGCATGTTAATATACATTGAAATTTAGGTGTTAAATATATCGCATGTTATAATGTCTATTTCGCATGTTACACTGTCTACTTCGCACGTTACTAAATCTTGAATTATTTTTGAATTTCAGGTATAAGATGGTGTTTGTTCTGTTCACTGGGATTGACAACCACTGTCGAAATGTAACCCTTGGAGCTGGGTTGTTGGCATCAGAGAGCATTAACTCTTATAAATGGCTTCTCAATTCATTTGTAATTCATTTGGACGCCAACCAAAGGTTGTAGTGACAGACCAAGACCCTGCCATGAAACAGACTATCGAGGGTGTTTTTACTACCAGCAAACACAGATTGTGCATGTGGCACATAATGAAAAAGTGGCAGATAAGGTATACTATTATATATTGTGTGTCATTAGCAATTTTTTACACTATGTATCCGTTACATGCTGATATGGAAACCATTTATCGGTGTAGGTTGGACACGAGTTGTGCAACAATGATGAGTTTAAAAGGAAGATGTGCGATATTGTATGGACTGATTCTATTGAGCCAGAAGTATTTGAGACACAGTGGAAGTTGGTAATGATTAAGTACGGTCTTACACAAAATAAATGGATTGATGATATGTTTGTGATGAGATCCATGTGGATCCCGGCTTTTTACCGGCACGAGCCAATGTCTGGACTTATGAGAACAACTTCAAGATCAGAGAGTGAGAACCATTTTTTTGCCAGGAGCCTAATTCATAACTCACTCTTGTAGAGTTTATGAATCATTTTGACGGTTCAATGGATGTCCAAAGGTTCAATCATAGAAAGAATGATCATATTTCAAGATATACTGAGCCTGATGATTGGAGCAAAACTACTTTGGAAAAAGATGCTGCTAAGATATACACCAGGTCTATATTCTTCGATCAGCAGACAGAGATATATGAAACTATTACCGAATGTCTGCCAATGGACACCAAAATCGAGGGTGCCTAGATAAGGATATCGTTGAAAGACTTAAAAGCTCATGGAGAAGGGTTTTCAGAGGTAATACATAATATATTTTAAAACATGCGATTTTGAAAACCCCCATGCGAATTTAATACAGAAAATGATTTACAACATGCGATTTTGAGGAACACATGAGAATTTAAATTATTTTCAAGAAAATGATTTTTTTAGACATGCGATTTTGTTCACATACACATGCGATTTTAGTTTTTTATTTTGTTTTTTTTTTTGTTTTTGTAGGTGTGTTTCAAGAATCTTGAAGAAGATGTAACTACACAATGTAGCTGTCTGCGTTTTGAACAGTAGGGGCTGCTATATAAACACATCTATTTTCTTTTCAAGAAGTTTGGTGTTGAAGAAATACCAAACAAATATGTTATGAAGAGATGGACAAAAGACGTAGTTCCAAATGAATTAAACTCCATTTCTGATGTAAAGGTCGATGCTAAGGATGAGCAATACAAGGCTAAACAGATTGCTCGTGAAATCATGTATACAGGGGAGTATTTGGTTAGCAATTTGATTACTGACCTTGATCAACTTGTTACAGTCAGGGGTCAAAGGAAGCAGATTAAAGAAAAAGTTGACCAAAGTCGTATAACCAAGCAACTTGATCCAAAGTTTGACCGGTTTTCAAAGTTGATTGGTTATCAACAACCAGTAACTAATGCACCTCCTAATGTCCGTGTCCCAACTGGTATAAGAAACAAAGGTTGTGGCTCGCATAAAAGGATTAAATCAAAGAAGGACCAAATGATCAGCCGCAAAGGGAAGAGGACAAGGACATGTAGTGTATGCAATGAAAAAAGGTCATGATATTCGGACTTGCGAGATACTGAAAGGCAAAAAACAAACGAAGATGAAGGGGGTCCAGATTGAAAAAGATCCCAACCACAAAGTCAATGAGGTCAAAGACGAAGTTGATGAAGAGGAATATGAGTTCGAAGATTATAGTGGAGGGAGTGATGATGGCAGTGAAGAAGATGTTTGGGTAGAGGTTTCAGAGGATGAAGATTAATTTTTTTAATTGTACATGCGATTTTACACGAGAAACATGCGATTTAATATACATGAGATTTTAGTATACTAACATGCGATTTTAGTATATAAACATGCGATTTCATATACATCAGTTTATAAGTAGTGTAACATGCGATTTTATTGTGTTTCCATTTTATGACATGCGATTTGTGTTATCTTGTATTTGTTACAAACATGCGATATATATGTAATTCATTCATGCGATATATATAATAATTAACCATCAGATGTTTTCAAAATATGTATACAAAATAAGTAGAATACAATATAATAAACATAAAGTTATTATTATTGTTTAACACAACAAAAGACTATAAAATGATAAAGAGAAACCTAGTTACTTGAAGCAAAGATTTTGTCACGTTCTGCCGAGCTGAACTCCATCTTCTCTTTTACTGTACTCAGAGCATCATTTAGAAAAGAGAAGACTAAGTCATCAGCTTGAGACTGTTCCTTGATGTGCTCCAATGCGGCGTCTCTAAAGCTTGATGGTGGTTCTTCAGGGAGTCTCTCCCACATGTCTTGATTTTTCTTGATTTCTGCAAGAATCTTCCCCTGCATATCAAAAATCAAGTGAGAAGAGTTGACATTGGTGCTAATTTCTGTCAATGTGCGAGTTGATAGTTCCTTTATTGCAATGTTCTTTAATTGTTTCGAATCTTCAGAAGACATTTTTTTTGTTATTTATCTCGTATTTTTTCCTTTTGTGTGTGTTTGTGTTTGGTGTCTTAATATGGAAGGTTGTTATGCCTGGGTATTATACATTAAAATAGTAAATTTATTATGTAGGTAGGGAGGTAAGTTCAGAGGTATTTATGTTAAAAGTGATCATTACAAGTCACTTTACAGTCACATCGGTATTAAATTCATTTTTTTATATAAAATAGTAAATTTATATTTATTTTAATTATCAATTCATAATTTCTTATTGTGCATTTTAATCAACGTGGAAATAGTTATATGAAATCATCAGCATCAATTTTTTTTTAAAATCGCATGTGGCTCGAAACAAAATCCGCACACTATAACAAACCACAAACAATATCCCTTTTTTTAAAATCGCATGTGTCTCGAAACAAAATTCGCACACTATAACAAACCACAAACAATATCACCTTTTTAAAATCGCATGTGGCTGGATACAGATTTCACACACTATAACAAACCACAAACAATTCTTTTTCGCATGTTTTTAAAAATCAACAACCTTTCTTTGTTTTCAATTGTTTTCGCATGTTCAAAATGCATTTCGCATGGCCTACCAAACCTTTATTTGAAAACACTAAATTCGCATATTATAATGATCATCCTGTATCATCTTTTTCGATCGATCGATGGTCGATCGATGTTATTGTAGTTCAGAACTCCCATATCAGCAGCTATGAAATCGCAGCATGGAAAAGGAGGTTGTGAATAAGAATCTTACGTTGTTTATTTGATTCAGGGTTCGATTTTTGATTCAGGGTTCGATTTTGAACTATTCTTCCGTCAGTTACAGAGATTACGATCTCGTAATGACGATTTTAACCTCTTCTATAAGATTTGAATATATTAATATGATTAATTTAATGATTTAAATTAGTTTGATGGATTGAAAATCCTACGGCTGTGGATATCGCGTACGTAATATAGTATAAGTGGAATTGTACGTTAACCGGCCAATATATATACATATATATAACAAAGTTCTCTCTTTCTCACCCCTTTTCTCTCTCCCTCTCCACCTACAGCCACTACAACCACCTGCCACCATAAACAACCATTGGAAACCATCCTCCACCATCTTCGAATCAATCACATGCAAAGTAACCACCACAATACCACTGTCATCATCGTTTGATCCTCGTTCGAGGTAAGTTTTACATCAATAGACTCGTATCCTCGTTCTGATCAAAAGCCTAAAACATCAGTTTGTAATTCGAAAAAAAAACTTAACTCTGTTAAGTGTTTTAACTGAGGACCGATGGAGGAAAAATAGTTGAAAGGTGTGACTGACAGGGAGAATAAAAAAAGGTGGGACTGCCAATTGCCAATGACGTTAACTTACGATTATTAGAGACCAATATCCCTACTAGTTTTATGATTATTTAATATTATTTTTGTATATAGTTTTATGTACATGCTTCACAACATGTAAATCTAAATAATATTATCAAATATATAGCCGAAAAGAAGATCTAATTTTCCACAAAATGAACATAACAAAATAAAGCACAAATAGAAAAGGGTCAAACGAGAATAAAAATAGAAAGTTTTCGGGTACATGTTTCAAATGTATAGATGGGTTAATGCGTATGTGGTTTCAGGCAATCGGGGCAGGGTATCACATAATCTCACACTCACGAAAACTTTCAAAACTAATCCTATAGACCCGAGCTTCAAGTATACTTGTCCCAGATGTTCTGAGTATACCCGCTGTCTTGGGTTTCATTACCAGCCCTATTTAGATTCGAGTATTTACCGTCTATATTCGATATCTAATAAAATGTATTTTTTTTTCAATTAATATATCAAAGTAAATGAGTTGATTAGAATATCTATCTCTTTTATATAACTCATTATTTTTGTACTATTACACGACAAAAGATAATACACTAGTAAGTAAATAGACGGCTATAGAGCCACATTTCTTATTAGCATATATTTAAATATGATTTAATTATCATGAAAGATGGAGCCAAATTCCTTATTAGCATATCTTTAAATATGATTTAATTATCATAAAGTATAAAAATAATCAAAAATTAATTATTTTCTATAATTTCTTTTGTTTATGTTCTATTATTTTAGTTTTTATATGAAAATGAACAAGTATAAACATTTTCTCCTGTAGAAATTCTATCGTGGGGCTTGAAATGTTGATTGAGTGATATAAGGCCATTGATTACGAATTGGTGGTGGCATTGTAATTATGGTTGTTTTTTGCTCTTTTTTGATGTCTTATTTTTTGGATGTTGATTTGATGGGATAATCACCTTAACATGATTGGTTCTCCATACATCTTTTTCTTAACTTTCAAAAAATTTCAAATTGCAAATTCACCTTCGTTTCTTAGACAATTAATCGGGGAGAAAATGCATTGAAAAGTTGGTTTTGTCTAGTTAGTTTAAGAAGAATTATGAAGATGATATATGATAACTTTTAGACCACCCGTAGTGGGGCATTTTTTTAAAAAAAATTGAAAAAAAACGCCCCAAAACGCCCCCCACCCCATTACACCAGGCGTTTTGAGGCGTTATTTTCAAATAAAATGGAAGTGGGCGTGATTTTTAAAACGCTGAAGTTTACTTAATGTGGCCAATGAGAGTCTGACAACCCTACTTTTTGCATGTGCTTGTGTTTGACTAGCCAATCCATTTGTTTCCTTTTTTTTATTGATTGAATGGGGGTTATTGGCATAATGCCCCACTACGCCACTTTTTCTATAATGCCCCAACGCTGACTAGGACGCCATGTGTCGGATAATGCCCCATGGTGGGGGCATTATAACCCACTACCACTACACATGGTCTTATAGGTAGAATCGAATGGATTTTAATCCTAAAACACAAACTCTTACCCTCAGTGGTAGACTTACAATATAATGAGGGGTATTACAGGCTATGGCTCAACCATGTTTTCGTAGTTTATAAAAAAGATACCATTGAACAAATACGGGAATACCCCCAAAAAATAGGATACTTTAATTTATTACAATTCCAAATTTTTAAGTACAAACCTTTTACAACACCAAACTTGTATAATAATTAAGCACAGATTAATTATAATATAATTGAAAGATGTCCAATTGATAAACATAGCCCAAACCCCAAAACAAATTTATTTTTTTATTATTATATGATTGCTCGGTAAAAATTTCTTTTTGGGATACCCATAAATTAATGGGCTAGGCCCGCCACTGCTTACCCTTTTGTTTTCTAAAATTATAATACAAAAAATATTGTACAAAAAAATTAGCACAAAATAATTTAGTAAAAGAAAATGTATCACAAAAAAATCAACACAAAAATGTAATACAAAAAAATCAGCAAAAAACATAGCACAAAAAAAAAATCAGCACAAAAATGTAACATAAAAATCTTGTACAAAAAAATCAACACAAAACTTTTATACAACATAGAAATCTAAGACAATTTTTAGGTTTTTTTTGGTTCTCATATTTTTTATAGCAATACAGTGCTTAAATTAAATAAAAAATGCTCAGTCTTATTGTCTTATGAAAAAGTGATTAATGTTTAATAAGGGGAAACTAGTAGTGATACACGTGTGCAAACACGGGTGGTTTTTAGAAATTCATGCATACCACATTTTAATAAAAAGTATAGATATTGTAATTTTTAGTTTACTTTTTCATTTGATTAATATTAAAATAGTCATGAGTTATTCTCACAAATCTATGCGGCCACACTTTTCATCAAAATACAAACCGTTTTGTACAAAGACTTTCTCTTAGATAATATATTTTAAATACCTCTCCTTTTGAGTTATTCAAACGTGTTTAAAGCTCGCTATGCCTATACACACATGCACGTTTAATTTATGCTTGATGCCTCAAGTCATCTTAGTCAAACAAACTCTTTTTACAAACCTATCATTTCGTTCCCCAACAATTTTATGCATTTCAACACGTCTCAAACTCCCAAATCTCGATTTTATTCAAACTACTAGCCAAAATGTCTTTTACAAAGACTTCCCCTTGAATAAATTTCGGAACAAAATTTCTTAAAGGAGGGGAGACTGTAATGCCTCGCTTTTCGCAGCCTTCCGTTCGTAAAAAGATTGTATCGTGATTCTATTTTCGGAAACTCGTTTCCTTTGTAATATCTCATTTCAAATCATAGTAAATCCGAGACTTTGATCGTAATAAAATCGATCTTCTATATGAAATATACATCGTTTATACATATTTATACCTTGATACATACATTCGTTTAATGCGTGATTCGTGGTTCTCGTAAACGTAAGTTAAACTCGTAAACAACTATCGCGTATTCATAATCTTAAACCTTCCATACATACAAATGCTTGATCATTCAATTATAAGACTAACTTATATATTTTTGTCACTCGATTGGTACCTAAACACCTATTATACAAATTGTTTGTTGCGTATTAGTCAGTCACATGTCTTCTTCTACTTTGCTGCATATTAGTCAATCACATGTCTTCTTCTACTTGGCTGCGTATTAGTCAATCACATGTCTTCTTCTACTTCATTCACTTAAAACATATTTATTTCACATAATAGGCCCTGTACATGTCAGATAAACTTTGTCACATCACTAAAACATAATACACATCATAACTATACATCTTCATATGTTAGAAAAAAAATGAAAAAGGTTTTGGCAGCTTGAAATTGCAGCTTTCAAAGCTGTGTTTAATTGTCCTTTTAATGTGTAACACCCACCTAATCATATTAAATGCACACCTAACCCAAACCATAATCCTTCCCCTATAAATACAACTTATATTCAGCTTCCTTACCACTTTTACAACACTAGAACCTCTCTAAAACACTAAAAAACACAGCTGAGTTTTCAGCAAGTTCATCAGAAACTTCCAGCCATAAAAATTGAGTTTTAACTCACTTCTACTTCGATTTTCTTCTTATTTCTTTCTTCTTAACACTTGGATAACCTCTAGGAAGGTTTTCACAAGTTTGCTTGGGCAAACTAAGGTGAAACCTCATCATTTTTGAGGTCCAAAGTGTGATATAGTTTCTGCTTGTTTTTTTTGTTGTATGTTCATTTTCTTGTTGATAACTTGATGGAATCTGTTCCCATCAAGCTCACAATCAAGTCTATGATTGTGGGTTGGTATTAGGGTGATTATCATCCAAGTTATGAGTTCAAACACTCGCTTATTTTCTGTTTAAACTTGATAATCAAGTGATGAAAACAAGCACAAGTCATCATCTTCTATATGATGAACTTGTGACTTGTGAAGTGTGAACAAATTGAAGCTTTGGCTTTCCAAACTAAGTTCCACTCCTTCATTTGAACATTTTTATAACTTGTTAGTTTAGATTTACTTTCTTATTATTCATGACCCTCCCACCATCTTCAAAATGATGTGTGTAGTGATGAATCATACAATGATGTTTCAAACCTCCATGCTTGACAATACATTGTATTACATGACAATACTTGATTGGACATAGTTTAGGATATATTATTACCTTTTACATATACCTATTATTATATAAAAACATGGCTGAGTTTGTGGTATTAATCAAGCTATGATTAATCACCATAAACCTAAGCTAGCATATCAAAGATTCTAGAGTACTTGTTATGATTCCAATGGGTAATTTGGGACCCATGAAACCACTTGATATGGTGTCATAAACAAACTCTTAGAACTTAGATATTACTTTCATATATACATACTTTCACTACTTTAAATTCCTAATTCCGATTCTAAACACCCCCATAAACTCCATCACCGAACACATTCATTCTCCTATTCTCATTAACTCGTCAATACATGGATAATCGGAAGACTTAGCAATTTTGTGAGTACACTTGACCCCTTTTGCTTTTAATACACTTTAGGTGCATGTCACACCCCTAATTTCCACGTGTCACCGGTGGGCCCGGTGGGGAGTATAGTGACGTAGTTGGCATCATCATAGACAAGCAACACAATATATAAATGCACAGCGGAAGCAAAGATAGATTCATTTCAACTTTAATAAAGTGTATTATCAAATTTCACTAATAGTTGAAACGGATCCACAGGCGGATCAAAAATAAAATAAGATATTGTGCAACAGATTTATTGTCATCCAAGCTTGCGAGACTTATTGTGGACGCTCTAGAAGACAGCCAGCCTATTACGTGTAGTACCTGCACTTAACCTTTTGGGAAAATACGTCAGTTTACACTGGTAAATACAATTTAACGGACTCATTTTGAAAACGGTTGAAAATTGATTTAAATGCACATGGCATAAAAATATTTTTATAACGTGGGATAATTATTTACAATAATCTTGTAAGGGATTTACATGTTACTTATGCGTTCAGTAGCCCGATCCGTAGACCGGGTTAAAGATTAATAGACACACCACAATATAGAGTTATACACTGACGGGTGTACGCCTACACCCCGTGCTCAGGTCGTGGCCATCTCGTAAGATGATGCCAAGGATATCCGGGACATGGTCATTATCCCCCCAAAGGCTTTAAGCAATAAAACACATTCAAAACAAGGCATCTCAATAAATTTAACCTCTATCCGATTAAAGAATTCGATACCGGACCAAGCGGTATATTATATACCGTACCCCAAGCCCGTATAGGGAAAATAAGTTAAAAGTATTTACCTTGGTAAGTATAAATCACAACTAGCAAGTGAAGGTAGCTTTTACTGGTTCTTCTATTCTGGAACAAAGGTTTATAATAACCTATTAGATTCCTAACGGATCTTTATTTAAGCCTAAGCTTAGACCGGTTAGTTTTAAGGACGATACGGTTCAAACGCACGATTAAGCGAAGACCGAATAGAACGTGATTTAGACCCGACAAGTTTGAATACTTGTATAATATGGGTATGCTAAATACATTCTGGATTTTGAGACAAAAATGATAATGTTTGACCCGTTTCGGTCAATTTATGCAAACTAGTTACATAAACCGAACCGAACGCTAAAAGAGCGTTACGGGTAACCATAAGAGTCATATGCAAGTTCCCTGAGATAATATGCTCTAAATATGTCATAATATCAGTAAGTTATGTTCTATTATGCCCCGAATGAATTTAAACTCAACTTATGCCTTATAAGGGCATTTTGGTCATTTAAAAGATTATAAAAGAGTTAAATTTGTAAATCTGAGTTGTAGGTCTGATTCATACAGTAAATATACTTAATTTAACATATTATAACAGTAGGGTATGACCCATATATGAAATTTATCATTTAAAATCAAACTATGCACTTTAGGGGTATTTTGGTAATTTCACAAGGGCTAAAAGTGTCAAAACTGGAAACCTGAGTTCAAAAACTTATACTTACTGTTATTTTATAAAAATATACTAAGAATATCAATAGGTATCAACCTTATATGTTTAATATGGTTATAGTGCATACTAGGCGTTAAAAACGCTTAAAAAGGCGATTTAGAGCCGTTTCCGGATTTTCAAAAGAAAGCTGATATTTTTATGTTTCCAGAATGCTCAAAATAATTTATTTAACAAATGAAATCAGTGGAAAAAGGTTTGGGGTCAAAAAGATTTATAAAACTCATTTTATGGCTTAAAAGGGTAAATTCGGTATTTACCGAATTAAACTTAGAGACCTATGATACGATCAGCCAAAAATTAAATAAAAATCATCAAAAATCCCAAAATATTATATAACATCAGTGGGTAAAAAGTTTGATATTAAAAAGTGGGTTTAAATAGGCTATCCGTTAATTACGCCGTTTACTTAACATAAAGCTTTCAAATTACGATATTGAGCATAACTCTAAATCTGGATCTCAAACTGATATCAAATTTTTGGTGCAAGTTTATAAATCAGTAACAAACGTTTCTACTCTTTCACTTTTTCAAAAATCGCGTTTTATAGCAAAAAGGGCAAAATAGTCATATTTAAGCATAAACCGGTAACATGCATATGAATCGGATAAGAGTAGAACTAAGTTGTAAAATCTCAGAGAGTTGTACATATATAAAAATGCTCCAAAATAAGCTCTAAGGCAGATCTCAAACATGCATGCATGGATCCTAATCGAGAGTCAAAGAAAAAGTCATTTTATGAGACTTTCGGTTCCGATCCGGGTTTAACTAAAAATTGTCGAGTTGATCATGATGAAATAAGTTCTTACATTAATTATAAAGTTATTTTGATGATCAAACAGGTTGCATGTAACCTACATTACTATTTATGCTAGATTTTGCAAAAACACGTTCTGTTGACTTTTTAAGAACAACTTTGACTCGACAATAATCATGCTTAGAGTGGGAATCAGAAAATACCCTTTTGAGGGTTTGTTACCCACATAAATACCAACTTGTAGGTACTTTCAATTTGAGAAATGATTGAGCCATTCTCGTTTAGTCGTAAAGTCAAACTACATTTACGACGGATTGACTTTCGGTTGAATAACTAAGCTAGAACGAATTAGAGAAGGGTATGAACACTTACAAGAGTCCTAATAAAGCTTAGAGATCACTAGGAAGGTGTCTTGTCGTCCAGAAAGCTCCAGGAGTTGATCTTGTGAAATTTGAAAATGCAAGTGTTCTTGGTTACAACTTCAAGTCCCCATTTATGAAGATTTTGATCTGATTTAAGGTGATGCAGGTGTTGTAAGAAGGTTACAAGTGTCCTCAATTGCATGTAAGCCCATTGGTGAGCTTAGGAGGTGATAACAGCTGTAAACAACTCGCAAAACAGACCTGAAACTGGCATTTGTGGGTTTTCTGTCGCTGGGCAGGTCACGCGGCCTGCTTAAGGGTCCCCAGGCGGGCCGCCTGGGTCTTCTGATCCACCAAAACCTTTTCAAAGTTTGCGTTTTGGTCCCTGGTCCTTGGTTACGAGGTTTTGGCCATCTATCTTGCTCATTAGACCTTCAAACTTGATTTTTAAGGACCTTGGGACATTTACAAACATAGTAAAGTCCTCGGTTAACTTTGCGCTCACCCGAAAAGTCATGAATTTTGACGTTGACGCATTTAGCCCTTCGTGCACGGTTTTGGTCATAACTTTCTCATACGATAACGAAACTTCATGAAATTTTTATCATATATTCTAGTGAGTATATTTTATCATTACAAAGCTTCGGGTTTTCCAAAAGATCACTCAGAGGTATAAATTCAACATGTTGACATGTTTAGCCCCTGTAGTTTGTAATTCCTCACTTTCTTACGTTTTCTGCTTCGTATGATCCATGATTTATCCGTTTAGGATTATAAACACCATGTAGGGTTATTGTAGAGCCTATCTTTCCATTGTTGACACTTTGGACCCTTATATTTCCATAGTTTCACTGTTTGTCAACTTTAGTCCCTCTAAAGTTTATTTTCACATATCCGAAGGCTATGCCACGTGTCATTGCATTATTGGACGTAAATTTCCGAGGTGTTACATCCTCACCCCCTTAAAAGAAATCTCGACCTCGAGATTTACTGGAACAAATGAGGGTACTTTTCTTTCATCGTAGATTCTACCTCCCATGTGTATTCGGGACCTCTACGGGCATCCCATTCGACCTTAACAATAGGTATGTACTTTCTTCGGAGCTTCTTCACCTGTCGATCCTCAATCGACAATGGTTTTTCCACAAACTTCAAGCTTTCATCAATGTGTATATCTGTATGCGGTATGATTAGTGATTCGTCAGCGAAACACTTCTTCAAATTACAGATGTGGAACACATTGTGTATACTACTAAGTTCTTCAGGTAAGTTTAGCTTATAGGCAACTGATCCGATGCGTTCGATAACCTCAAAAGGTCCTATGTATCTCGGGCTCAGCTTACCTTTCTTACCAAATCGCATCACTCCTTTCCAGGGTGATACCTTAAGCAATACTTTGTCACCTACTTCGAAGTGAAAAGGCTTACGCTTTGGATCCGCATAACTTTTCTGCCTATCCCTGGCAGCTTTCAAACGATTGCGAATTTGGACAATCTTGTCCATCGTCTCAAAAATAATCTCTGGTCCTGTTAGTTGGACATCTCCAACTTCCGCCCAACAAATAGGCGATCTACACTTTCTACCGTATAGGGCCTCAAAAGGCGCAGCTTTTATGCTGGTGTGGTAGCTATTGTTGTAGGAGAATTCAATTAGTGGTAGGTTCTTATCCCAACTACCACCCAAATCGATCGCGCATGCACGTAACATGTCTTCCAAGGTTTGAATAGTACGCTCACTCTGGCCATCAGTCTGTGGATGATAAGCCTTACTAAAATTCAAACGAGTGCCCAAAGATTGTTGGAAACTCTTCCAAAAATGTGACGTATATCTAGTATCTCTATCAGAGATAATGGACACAGGTATACCATGCAGCGCTACAATCTTATCAACGTATAATTGAGCTAACATGTCAGAGCTGTAAGTTTCCTTTATGGGAAGAAAATGTGCTGACTTGGTTAGCCTATCTACTATAACCCATATAGTATCGTTTCCCTTCCTTGTCTTGGGTAATTTGGTGATAAAATCCATTGTCACCATCTCCCACTTCCATGTGGGAATTTCAGGTTGTTGAAGCAAACCTGACGGCTTCTGGTGCTCAGCTTTGACTTGCGCACAAGTTAGACATTTAGCTACATGTTCAGCTACAGACTTCTTCAAACCAATCCACCAGTAGTTTGCCTTTAGATCCTGGTACATCTTATCAGCTCCAGGATGAACGGAATATTTGGAGCTGTGGGCTTCCTGGAGGATAACATCCCGAAGTCCTCCATAAACTGGAACCCATATTCGCCCATTCAGTCTTAGCATTCCATCCTTGTCATAGGATAACTGCTCCTCAGTTACTCCTAGCTTTTCTTCAGGATAGTTAGCTTCCAACACAGCTTCCTTCTGTGCAGCTAACACCCTTTCGTTCAAATTATTCCTTATTTCTATGCGCTTGGCATTTATTCTTATCGGCTTTACCCTTTCTTTTCTGCTCAAGGCGTCAGCAACTACATTTGCCTTGCCTGGATGGTATCTTATCTCACAGTCGTAATCATTTAAAGTTTCCATCCATCGTCTTTGTCGCATGTTCAATTCCTTCTGATTGAACAAATGTTGAAGGCTCTTGTGATCCGAATAGATCACACACTTTGTTCCATACAAGTAGTGTCTCCAAAGCTTCAATGCAAATACGACGGCACCCAGTTCCAGGTCGTGGGTGGTGTAGTTTTTCTCGTGCACCTTTAGTTGCCGTGAAGCGTAGGCAATGACCTTGCCTCTCTGCATGAGTACACAGCCCATGCCAGTGTGTGACGCATCGCAATACACCACAAATTCTTCTATACCATCGGGCAATGTTAACACTGGTGCATTGCTCAACTTCTTCTTCAGAATGTCAAAGGATTCCTGCTGCTTAGGGCCCCAATCAAACTTGATCTTCTTATGCGTCAACGAAGTTAGGGGCGCAGCAATCCTTGAAAAATTTTCGATGAATCGCCTATAGTATCCTGTTAATCCTAGAAAACTGCGAATCTCGGTAGGTGTCTTTGGCTCTTGCCAATTCATAACTGCTTCTACTTTAGCGGGATCTACTTGGATACCTCGCTCACTTACCACATGCCCAAGGAATTGGACTTCTCGAAGCCAAAATTCGCACTTTGAAAATTTGGCATATAGTTCCTCATGATGTAGAAGTTTGAGAATACAAACGAAGGTGTTTCTCGTGGTCAGCCTGGTTCTTTGAGTAGATAAGGATGTCGTCAATGAAGACGATGACGAATTTATCCAGATAAGGCTTGCAGACGCGATTCATGAGATCCATGAATGCGGCTGGCGCGTTAGTGAGCCCAAAAGGCATCACTAGGAACTCGTAATGTCCATAACGAGTCCTAAACGCTGTCTTGTGTACATCTTCATCCTTGACCTTCAACTGGTGATAGCCTGACCTCAAGTCGATCTTTGAAAAGTAGCTTGCCCCTTGTAATTGATCGAACAGGTCGTCGATCCTAGGCAAAGGATACCTATTCTTGATAGTGACCTTGTTAAGCTCGCGGTAATCGATGCACAGACGCATCGATCCATCCTTCTTTTTGACAAACAAAATCGGTGCTCCCCAAGGAGACAAGCCAGGTCTAATAAAACCCTTAGCTAACAGATCATCTAACTGCGTCCTTAACTCCTTCATCTCCGTTGGTGCCAACCTATATGGTGCTCTCGCTACTGGCGCCGCACCCGGAATGATGTCAATTCGAAACTCCACTTGCCTATCCGGCGGTAAGCCAGGTAGTTCTTCCGGAAACACTTCAGGGTATTCCGAAATGACAGGGATTTCTTCAATCTTCGGCTTTGGCTCATCTACAGTAACTTGTGCCATGTAAATGACACAACCTTTCTGCAGACATCTGGATGCCTTGAGCATGGACACTTGCTCAGGCAAACCATGCTGGGTATCTCCTTGAATAGTGAGTGACTCACCAGACGGAGTTTTAACTACCACTTGCTTTCTGTTGCACACAATCTGGGCTTGGTTATGTGACAACCAATCCATACCTATCACTACGTCAAAACCGGCTAGCTTAAAGGGAAGTAAGGATAATGGAAAAGAGTGATTCCTAATGGATATAACACATCCATCTAAAACAGTTGAGGCGGTTTCTATGGTCCCATCAGCTAATTCCACCTCATACTTCACACTTAAGGCTTTTACAGGTAATTTTAACAACTCACAGAACTTATTATCTACAAAAGACTTATCTGCTCCAGAATCAAACAATACTCTAGCAAAAATATCGTTTACAAGAAAGGTACCTGTAATCACGTTGTCATCTTGAACAGCTTCCTTAGCGTCCATCTTGAAGACTCTTGCATTGGTCTTCTTTCCATCATCGGCTTTCTTAGCGTTCTTTGGGCAATTAGACTTTATGTGCCCTTTCTCGTTGCAACCGTAACATGTTGCATCCTTCAGACCCTTACACTTCAAAGTCGTATGGTCAGTAGATTTGCAGATTCCACAGGGTCTCGTGTGGGACTGCGATTTCGACTCTAAGCGACATTTCCCAAAATGATTTTTCTTGCAGGTTTTGCATTTGGGCTTATCCCCTGATTGTTGCTCATCTCTCTTAAATCCCGACCCTTTCCTGTGGTCGTTATTCCCTCGGTGTTTCTTCTCCGATCTCCGTGAGGTATCGTCCTCACGCTTCCTCTTATTCTCTTCTGAGTTCCTAAGTGCTCTCAACCTGACTACGTCCTGGGTGAGAGAGAGAGATAGATCAGCTACTGATCTGAACGTTGTAGGCCTCGATGCCTTAACACTTGCCTTAATCTCAGGGGCCAAACCCCCAATGAAACGGGCAATCCTTCTCGGCTCTGGGGTTACCAAGTATGGAACCAACCTAGATAGGGTATTGAAAGTAGTGAGGTATGCCTGGCAGTCTAGATTTTTCATCACCAAAAGATACGAAGTCTGACTCGATCCTTTCTACTTCATGTTGTGGGCAAAAATTCTCTTTAATAAGGGCTACGAACTGATCCCATGACATACTGTAAAGTGTGGCCTTTCCGGCAGCTTGTAAGAGAGATTTCCACCACGCTAGTGCGTCCCCTTTGAACGATTGGGATACGTACTTCACTACATCCCGATCAGCACACCCGCTGATATCTACCACCGTATCCATTTCGTCCAACCAGGTCATGCAGTCTACTGCTCCCTTCTCCCCAGTAAAGTCCCGGGGTTTACATGAGACGAAGTATTTGTATGTACATGACTTATCATGTGGTTCTGACTTATGCTCGACCTTCTTTGACGGGATACTGTTTTGGTTGGATGAATGTCGCTCATCATCCTTCTTGAGCTCATCTTTCTTAGATGCATCCTTCTTAGAGAGTGGTTTGGTATGAGCCTCCGAATGATCCTTGGTCTTGGAATGTGGCGCGGACCGGGCCCTACTTCGGGTCCTACTTGGTTCACTATATTGCCTTTCAATGGCTTTGGCAACAGCATTTTCTACTAATGCTTGTAGCTCCGCACCAGTTATATGTATTTTAGTGTTATATGGGCCTTCCTCTGAGTGACTGTTTACTTCTTCAGATTTAGCCATGTGGCTTTAGGTGCTACATAAAAGTAAGGACAAGGTCTATTTAGAAGCCTAAACAGTATTATCGTTCTTGACGATTTATTAACCATGGTAAATAAGAGCCATATTAGTTAATTAGTTTCATTCAGGACTTTTTATTAGCTACTTTACCTGAGAATGAAATATATATATTGGCACAATAGGCCTAGTCACTTGGACAATTTCTAAATTTGAATTTAGATTATATAGGATTAAAATTTGAATAATTAAAACAATCAATCCTTTTCTTGGTAGGGGGTCTATAAACCACGGCTGCCTTTTTGTTTTATATGACATTAGTTATAACCCGTAGGCATTATGTCACAATCAGATATATATATATATAGAATATAAATTTTGCTAATTTATTAAAAGGGTGACATGTGTGATTTTACGGATCACACTAGCCAAGAATGCTAACATGTTTACAGATGTTAACAGAGATTGAATCTTTTCAACAGGTTCTACCATATTGGCCAGGTCTTTAATATGACATTCAAGTTAGGTTTTACCTTTTTAAGATTCTTATTATTAAAATGGTAAATTAAAATAATAATTGCTATTTTCCATTTATTCGTATATTATATTTATGCATATAATTTAAAAATGAAAAACTTAAATTAACCATTTCAAATAAAGTTAACTAACACGAGTTTACCCTAAACGGGACTTTTACACAAATAACATACCCACGCAGGGGCTAAACTAACAAACAAACCCACGCAGGGGTCAAACAGAAACAAACAAACCCACGTAGGGGTAGAACAGAAAGGAAAAATATACCCACGCAGGGGCAGGGTACAGAAATAAATGTCCTCGCAGGGACATGATTAAATAACTAGCAAACAAAGGATTTAGTAGTCCTTCTTGCTTTTTCCCTTGATTAAATCAACCATCTTCTTAAACATCCCACGATTATGCCGACGCTCTTCCCGTAACTCATGCCGCATCTCACGTCGCACATCATTTATCCCTTGAAGGATTTCTTGAACTTGTGGCGGCGACATCATTGGTGCCGGTGGTGGTAGCGGATATTGCGGTGGTTGAGGAGGCTGCGGCTGCTGATATCCATATGATGGGTATCCATAGGTCGATTGTCCCGTAGCCCAGGGACCTCCAAAAGTACCTTCCGGATTGAGAGAGTTGTAGTTCGCAGCTACCCAGTAGGGATCCTCTGTAAAGTTATAACCTGGGGGAAAAGTCTGCTCAAAGGGATTATATGCTGCCGCGCTAGTATAAGCAGGGATTGGGTTTCCAAAATCCTGTGGTGGTGGTGGCGCGATTGGCGCAGATGTTACTTCTGAGACGGGGTGTGAAGATTCTCCCATCTCTGGTTCTTCATGAAGTGGCGAGTATCGGCTGCTACCTGAATGTGGAGGGGTGCCGATGCGTATTCCCCCTCGTGTGGACATCCGTGCGTTCCTTCCTCTTCGCCTCGGAGGCGGAGGAGGCAAAACCGGAGGTGGTGGCGGCGGTGGAGTAACCATGACAAGTCGGGAATCCTCAGAAGGATTCTGCTGCTGCTGTGGCTGCTGATGCTGCTGCTGGAGGTGCAAGGGAGAGCTGTGTTGCGGCTGGTGCAGAGGAGAGTTATGGTAACTAGGGGTAAATACCCAGTCATGCTGCCTGAACCTCTCCTCAAAGCTGTCGGGACCATTGTATGGTGATCCCACAAAAGGTGACCCATCAGAAATCTCGATAGGGTGGTTCGGAGTTCCAGATGGTGGCATTGAGGGATCAGTATCTTCATCGACCTCCATCGCATTGTCGCCAGGGAAATGGTCTTCTGGTCCAAGTGGGTTAAAACCCATAGGCACATCAAGGTAGTCAGCAGGGTTGAACAGGCCTTGGAAAACAGGTGATGGTTGGTCAAAGGGGGATTGGTGTCCTTGGAGAGGAATATAGGACTGGTGAGAGTTGTGGGGCTCATTTTCTGATTGAGGCCCAAAGGAGTGTGGGATAGAAGGTGAGGTACTCTGTGAAACCGAGTGCCTTGCGGGTTCAGTAAAAGACCTCCACAGATTCTGAGCATCTGTGTTATGGGAGCCTGAAGGTGTTCGCCTGTGCGAAGGTCCGGCTTCATGGTCGTTTGGGGCTACATATGCTCCTTGTCCCCTTCCTCTTCCTCTCATACGTGGCGGCATTTTGGTGAACCTGTCAAAAATCAAACAAGTGACACAACAAAATATATATAAGACAAAGTTAGAAAATAAAACAAATTTTGGATATTTCCTATGTTCTTTGTCTAGACTCGAGAATCGAGGAATGTGCAATTGTGTAACTGAGATTAAACACAAAAGATTAGTGTTTAATTCACTCAGAGTTGGCTCTGATACCAACCTGTCACACCCCTAATTTCCACGTGTCACCGGTGGGCCCGGTGGGGAGTATAGTGACGTAGTTGGTATCATCATAGACAAGCAACACAATATATAAATGCACAGCGGAAGCAAAGATAGATTCATTTCAACTTTAATAAAGTGTATTATCAAATTTCACTAATAGTTGAAACGGATCCACAGGCGGATCAAAAATAAAATAAGATATTGTTCAACAGATTTATTGTCATCCAAGCTTGCGAGACTTATTGTGGACGCTCTAGAAGACAGCCAGCCTATTACGTGTAGTACCTGCACTTAACCTTTTGGGAAAATACGTCAGTTTACACTGGTAAATACAATTTAACGGACTCATTTTGAAAACGGTTGAAAATTGATTTAAATGCACAAGGCATAAAAATATTTTTATAACTTGGGATAATTATTTACAATAATCTTGTAAGGGATTTACATGTTACTTATGCGTTCAGTAGCCCGATCCGTAGACCGGGTTAAAGATTAATAGACACACCACAATATAGAGTTATACACTGACGGGTGTACGCCTACACCCCGTGCTCAGGTCGTGGCCATCTCGTAAGATGATGCCAAGGATATCCGGGACATGGTCATTAACCCCCCAAAGGCTTTAAGCAATAAAACACATTCAAAACAAGGCATCTCAATAAATTTAACCTCTATCCGATTAAAGAATTCGATACCGGACCAAGCGGTATATTATATACCGTACCCCAAGCCCGTATAGGGAAAATAAGTTAAAAGTATTTACCTTGGTAAGTATAAATCACAACTAGCAAGTGAAGGTAGCTTTTACTGGTTCTTCTATTCTGGAACAAAGGTTTATAATAACCTATTAGATTCCTAACGGATCTTTATTTAAGCCTAAGCTTAGACCGGTTAGTTTTAAGGACGATACGGTTCAAACGCACGATTAAGCGAAGACCGAATAGAACATGATTTAGACCCGACAAGTTTGAATACTTGTATAATATGGGTATGCTAAATACATTCTGGATTTTGAGACAAAAATGATAATGTTTGACCCGTTTCGGTCAATTTATGCAAACTAGTTACATAAACCGAACCGAACGCTAAAAGAGCGTTACGGGTAACCATAAGAGTCATATGCAAGTTCCCTGAGATAATATGCTCTAAATATGTCATAATATCAGTAAGTTATGTTCTATTATGCCCCGAATGAATTTAAACTCAACTTATGCCTTATAAGGGAATTTTGGTCATTTAAAAGATTATAAAAGAGTTAAATTTGTAAATCTGAGTTGTAGGTCTGATTCATACAGTAAATATACTTAATTTAACATATTATAACAGTAGGGTATGACCCATATATGAAATTTATCATTTAAAATCAAACTATGCACTTTAGGGGTATTTTGGTAATTTCACAAGGGCTAAAAGTGTCAAAACTGGAAACCTGAGTTCAAAAACTTATACTTACTGTTATTTTATAAAAATATACTAAGAATATCAGTAGGTATCAACCTTATATGTTTAATATGGTTATAGTGCATACTAGGCGTTAAAAACGCTTAAAAAGGCGATTTAGAGCCGTTTCCGGATTTTCAAAAGAAAGCTGATATTTTTATGTTTCCAGAATGCTCAAAATAATTTATTTAACAAATGAAATCAGTGGAAAAAGGTTTGGGGTCAAAAAGATTTATAAAACTCATTTTATGGCTTAAAAGGGTAAATTCGGTATTTACCGAATTAAACTTAGAGACCTATGATACGATCAGCCAAAAATTAAATAAAAATCATCAAAAATCCCAAAATATTATATAACATCAGTGGGTAAAAAGTTTGATATTAAAAAGTGGGTTTAAATAGGCTATCCGTTAATTACGCCGTTTACTTAACATAAAGCTTTCAAATTACGATATTGAGCATAACTCTAAATCTGGATCTCAAACTGATATCAAATTTTTGGTGCAAGTTTATAAATCAGTAACAAACGTTTCTACTCTTTCACTTTTTCAAAAATCGCGTTTTATAGCAAAAAGGGCAAAATAGTCATATTTAAGCATAAACCGGTAACATGCATATGAATCGGATAAGAGTAGAACTAAGTTGTAAAATCTCAGAGAGTTGTACATATATAAAAATGGTCCAAAATAAGCTCTAAGGCAGATCTCAAACATGTATGCACGGATCCTAATCGAGAGTCAAAGAAAAAGTCATTTTATGAGACTTTCGGTTCCGATCCGGGTTTAACTGAAAATTGTCGAGTTGATCATGATGAAATAAGTTCTTACATTAATTATAAAGTTATTTTGATGATCAAACAGGTTGCATGTAACCTACATTACTATTTATGCTAGATTTTGCAAAAACACGTTCTGTTGACTTTTTAAGAACAACTTTGACTCGACAATAATCATGCTTAGAGTGGGAATCAGAAAATACCCTTTTGAGGGTTTGTTACCCACATAAATACCAACTTGTAGGTACTTTCAATTTGAGAAATGACTGAGCCATTCTCGTTTAGTCGTAAAGTCAAACTACATTTACGACGGATTGACTTTCGGTTGAATAACTAAGCTAGAACGAATTAGAGAAGGGTATGAACACTTACAAGAGTCCTAATAAAGCTTAGAGATCACTAGGAAGGTGTCTTGTCGTCTAGAAAGCTCCAGGAGTTGATCTTGTGAAATTTGAAAATGCAAGTGTTCTTGGTTACAACTTCAAGTCCTCATTTATGAAGATTTTGATCTGATTTAAGGTGATGCAGGTGTTGTAAGAAGGTTACAAGTGTCCTCAATTGCATGTAAGCCCATTGGTGAGCTTAGGAGGTGATAACAGCTGTAAACAACTCGCAAAACAGACCTGAAACTGGCATTTGTGGGTTTTCTGTCGCTGGGCAGGTCACGCGGCCCGCTTAAGGGTCCCCAGGCGGGCCGCCTGGGTCTTCTGATCCACCAAAACCTTTTCAAAGTTTGCGTTTTGGTCCCTGGTCCTTGGTTACGAGGTTTTGGCCATCTATCTTGCTCATTAGACCTTCAAACTTGATTTTTAAGGACCTTGGGACGTTTACAAACATAGTAAAGTCCTCGGTTAACTTTGCGCTCACCCGAAAAGTCATGAATTTCGACGTTGACGCATTTAGCCCTTCGTGCACGGTTTTGGTCATAACTTTCTCATACGATAACGAAACTTCATGAAATTTTTATCATATATTCTAGTGAGTATATTTTATCATTACAAAGCTTCGGGTTTGCCAAAAGATCACTCAGAGGTATAAATTCAACATGTTGACACGTTTAGCCCCTATAGTTTGTAATTCCTCACTTTCTTACGTTTTCTGCTTCGTATGATCCATGATTTATCCGTTTAGGATTATAAACACCATGTAGGGTTATTGTAGAGCCTATCTTTCCATTGTTGACACTTTGGACCCTTATATTTCCATAGTTTCACTGTTTGTCAACTTTAGTCCCTCTAAAGTATGTTTTCACATATCCGAAGGCTATGCCACGTGTCATTGCATTATTGGACGTAAATTTCCGAGGTGTTACAGTGCAACATGTTTTACTTGTTAAAATGCACGATTCACACAAACATGCTTTATTCACTCAATCCGTTATACATGCTTAGGTTCATGCTAGAATTCATACTACTTGTTAGCCCACCTTAACAATTATAGCGCTATAGGAGTAGCACACACCAGATGGGGTTTTGTTAAGTTATATTCTTTATAGTCTCGATTACTTTGGTATCGAGGGACACATATCATTCATACTTAGTCTCGTCACTTTTGTGGCGAGGGACACGTATTATTCTTGTAGACACTTGGGTTTGACTTTTAGTTATGCAAGATAGTTTGATCTTGTATATCAAATTGCTATGTTGGATTGAGAAATTCTTTTTATACTTATGCCATGTGTCTAAAACTAGTGTACTCGCCAATACGTTGTATTGAACTATGCTTTTAAAACATGTTGCAGGTTATGATGATGTTGATGATGCATGGAACATAGTAGGATGCCTAGATACTCATTTTAAATTTTGTATACTTATTGTAATGTAATTCCTTTTATTTCAAGTTGTTGTAGTTGATTTCAATCTTTGTAATTGACTCTTTAGAAATGAAATAAAATTAATTGTTTAAATACTTGTCGCAAATATTAGTGTTATGAAGTCACGAGCAATCTATTTCGTCTCACTCCGAAGTTTCCGCCATCCGTCGGGTGTGACAGATTGGTATAATAGCCATAACTATAGGGAATTAGGAAAAAAAATTGCCATGCTTTTGACCTAGTCTATAGTTAAGCGCCATACTTGACCATACTTGATTCATATGTTAATTTCTTGAAACATCTCTATGTGCTATTCTTGAAATGCTTTCTTATGCGCTCATACTTGTTTTACTATTCCATAATATACGCCTTTCCTAAGGCGTTTTACTCGATTATACTAAACTCGAAAACATTTGTATTACACAAACCAGACGACTCCACCAAAATAGGGGTCAAACCCACAATTTGGTAAACGACTCACAATCCACCTATTCTTTTACACGAAATTCGCCATCAAGTTTGGAGTGAAATCCTCACCTTGATGGAGAATTTCCATTTCAAGTCTAGTGGACCCTCGTCAACGTGGCGGAATTAACTTTCTTAACCCGACGAGTACTAACCACACTTAGGGTACGATATTGTTAAGTTAGGGGTGAAGCACGCACCTTGTCAACTAGTCCCACTCCTTGATTTTCAAAAAACCCCCCAAGTCTCGAATTTTCGATTGCTTTGGAACGTGTAGTAACCGGAAGGGTGAATACCGTTAACCGATATTTCGGCGAGAGTATTCCACCTATTAGGCCAAAGCATGCTTCCCAAACTCAAAAGAACCTTCGACCACTTCGGTTTAGTCAAAAAAATATGTTATTAACATGCATGATTTCAAAAACATCACCAACTGGGTTTCACATTTCTTGTAACCCAAAAAAAAATGGAGACACATCATCGAGATAGAAGTGATTTCCTTACCTTGACGATTACCTCCGCTTCTTCCCTTCTCGTGAAACTACCTCACCAACGGGTTAGGGGTGATTCCCTTACCTCAGTGAGACGGTGATCGTTACCAAACTCCCTTTTAAAGAGACCTTATTATGCAAATTTTATACCTAAATCATTACTCGTTTTGTCAAATCCTTACTGATGAAAAAAATCAAAATTCATCGTTTTATCAAACGTATTTCTTACCCTACACTCTATTTTACATAAATCACATACACGAAATTCCTAATTGTACCTTAAATGTTTTGTTTCCCGATTACAACACATAAATAAAAAAAATCAAAGTGGTTAAATCACAAAAGATGGAAACTTTTGAATTAGAAGTGAAAAATCAAATTAATCAAAGGGGTTAAATTACCAAAGATTAAAACTTAAACTTAAATTGTCAAAGATTAAAACTTTAGGGTTAAAAAGGAAAATTCTATTTTTTTTTTTTGAAAAACTCCCAAAGCTAAAGGTACAACAACCTTAAGCACAATTAAGTTGCTTATTTATAGGTTAATAATAATTAGGGCATGTAACATACATGATTTCAAGCCTAGAAAACAAAAAAAAATACAAAATAGCGCCAAGTGATTATTTTTAAAAAATACAAATATTTCCTACGTAACAATACGTAACACTACCCTTCAACGATTTGTTACATATGTAACAAAAAAAGTTACTTTGAAAAAAAATACCCTATATGATTTCAAGCCTAGAAAACAAAAGAAAATGATAAGAAATAGCGCCAAGTGATTATTTTTAAAAAATAAAATGTTTCCTATGTAACAGTATGTAACACTACCCTTCAACGATTTATTACATATGTAACCAAAAAAGTTACTTTAAAAAAATTACCCTACGTTTTTTTTTAATTTTTGGCTCAAACTCTTAAAAACGCTAAATAAAAAAAACGCTAAGGGTAAAAAGGTCTTTTTACTGCTCTAATAAAAAACGCTAAACTCATGAGTAAAACGCCGTTAAAATTCCCGCCTTAAACAACAAGCCATACACATCAATCCCTTCCAGATGAAATGCCATCTTTATCTAAAATGTCATTTATACAAAACGCCAAACTTTGTGTTTCAAAGGCCATAACATTATTTTGCCTTACAAGAGTTAGTTAGTTGTATTTTGCCTTCTTTATCTAAAACACCATTCATACAAAACGCCAAACTTAATGATGGGACACCTACAACTTTAACAGATAATGCTAAACAAATAGTAACTGAAACGACAGAAGCTTTATTACTAACATCTATTATAATAAATTCTCACCTAACTAAGTGCCAAAAACATCTTATATAAACAACATCTCAGGACCTTCCATTCAATCAATCAATCAATCATACCCAGTAAAATCCCACAAATAGCAGAGCTATTAGTAGGGTCTGGGGAGGGTGGGATGTAGGCACACCTTACCCCTATCCCTAGGGATAGAGAGGCTGCTTCCAGTGAGACCCTCGGCTCCAAAACACACAGGAAAAAAAGATGAGGTGTATGCGTGTGTGTATGAAGCTACCAATATAACATGAGTGGTGAAAGAGTGCATGGTAAACAAGAAAATATAACAACACAAACAGCCTATACAAAATTACAAATAGATACATATCTACGACTATAAACTACCCCTAAAAACACAATTGAACCCTCTCCTAGAAATCTTTAACCTTAATCCTATGTCTCCACGAGCTCCTATCATGGACCATGTTCTCAGAGAGGTGCAATTTTTGCAAATCCTGCCTAATCCGCTCATCCCAAGTGATTTTGGGTCTGCCTCTACTCCTCCTCCCCTCCACCTCGAGAGTTTCAACTACTCTAACTGGCTCTATCGTCTGCCTCCTCTTCACATGCCCAAACCATCTCAGTCTTCCCTCCTTTATCTTATCTGATATACTAGCTACTTCTAACCTCTCCCTAAAAACATCATTTCTTAT
Organism: Helianthus annuus; assembly: GCF_002127325.2. NCBI lineage: Eukaryota > Viridiplantae > Streptophyta > Magnoliopsida > Asterales > Asteraceae > Helianthus > Helianthus annuus. Next base: position 131,692,176 of record NC_035441.2, read on the forward strand.
CCGGTCTAATCTTGTGTGCCCACACATCCATCTTAGCATTCTCATCTCTGCCACCTCCATCTTGCGTGCTTGTACTTCCTTAATGGCCCAACAGTCGGTTCCGTATAACAGTCAGGACCTTCCATTGATCACACTAAAAACAAACGTCATATTTTACTAAATACCATTCAATCTATAAACGCCAAAAAGTTCAAAAACCACAGATTGCAAACGTCTTTTCTTGGAGATTCAGTTTTGTTCTCAATAAAGTTTCACTAAATGGGTTGGATATCATTCTTAAGTGAGGATTAACAATGTTTTTCATCTCATTCATCAAAATCTTATTGAGTTAATCCTCACCTAATTAGAGGAATAAAGTATTTTTATTTACTGAAAGGTATTCTTTTTTTTTTTTTTTTTTTGCGTTTATGTGTGTGTGCGATCATTTATGGTTTGTTATGTAACTTCCAAATCACATGTTATGCACAAAAAGTGGAAAAATGTGAAAAAACGATAAAAAATGTTATATAAAAATATAAAACGCCAAATGCCGATATTGTGTGTTCTGAAAAAAATATAAAAAACGCCAAACTATTCTTTACTTTCTCTAGAAGACTGTGTCGATTTTCTTTTAATTACAGACTACTTGCATGTCGATGCGTAGTGTCCGAAAGCATGAAAACGCGAAATATTAGATATATGAACAACGCCATTGAAACATAAACGCATTGTCAAATACTACTTTGAAAAAAACGACATTGAAACAAGCATAAAGAACAAAAGAAAATATAAAAAACACCAAACTACTCTTCACTTGCTCTCGAAGACTGTGTCGATTTTCTTTTAATTACGGGCTTCTTGCATGTCGATGCGTAGTGTCCGAAAGCATGAAAACGACAAATATGGGATATATGAAGAACGCCATTGAAACATAAACGCATTGTCAAATACTGCTTTGAAAAAAAAACGATATTGAAACAAGCATAAAGAACAAAACGCCATATTTGTTGCATATGTGTTGCATGATTTGCTGGAACACATATGAAAACGTCATCATATATTACGTTATAGAACGGAATCCACGTTAGACGCCATTGATCTCGGAAGCTTGGAGAGGAGGTAACTGCTAATACGAAATTTTTGGAGTTTTATTTGAAACGGAATTTTAACGCGATTTATGGAGGGGAACGTGGACAATGACAATCGTGCCCCTGCATATCATTTAGCGCCCTTGTCACGTGTTCGACCAGGATCCGTTCTCACAGTTTTCACACTTCCAATCGTTTTCTTCTGTTCCCGTTTCTATATATATCTACACATGGATACACAGACTAATACACAAGGGGCATATATATATATATATATATATATATATATATATATATATATATATATATATATATATATATATATATATATATATAGGGGCAGGATCTAGAGAAAACGCCTAAAAATGTGAAAACGGTGAGAACGATTTTGGTGTTGACATGTGGCGTTGATACTAACTTACACTAAGGGTAATAATGTCAAAAGGCTCATCCACATGCCAAAGACCATACACATGCAAGTCACATGCATATTCCACCATTTTTTATAAACTCTCGTAACTTTTCTATACATGATTACTTTTTAAAAAATTACACCATAAAATCGAGTGTTTTATTATCTTTCCAACGAGTATACTATTGCTATACTTTTAAATAAAAAAATGAAATGAACTGGGTGTTCAATAAAAACGCCACACCAAGTTCAGAAAAACGCCATGAAAAATAACCAGTTCAAAATGCCATAAAACACCAAGTTCAGAAAACGCCATGAAAAATACCCAGATAAAAAACGCCATAAAACACCCAGTTTAGAAAAACACCATGAAAAATTTAGTTGGAAACACCATAAAAACACCCAGTTCAGAAAAACACCATGAAAAACTTAGTTGAAAACACAATAAAAACACCCAGTTTAGAAAAACACGATAAAAACCTAGTTCAAAACGCCATAAAATCACTTAGTTCAGAAAAACGCCATAAAACACTTAGTTCTGAAAAACACCATAAAACTAGGTGAAAACGCCATAAAAACACAAAGTTGAAAAACCATAAAAAACCCAGTTTATTTTTTTTTCGAAAAGTATATCAATAGTATACTCGTTAGAAAGATAAAAAACGCTGAGTTTATGGTGTAATTTTTTTAGAAAAATAATCACGTATAAAAAAGTTATTGGCGTTTAAATATGATGGGGGAAATGGCATGTGATTAGCATGTGCACCCTTGTTTGGATCTTCCAATTTTACCCCTCCTAGTGGTTCTAAGGTTCCCATGATTTACAAAAATGCCACCGCATCATCTTAGCCACAAATCACAAAGATCTTGGGGCTGAAAATCGTTCTCACTGTTTTCACACTTTAAATCGTTTTCTCCTAATCTCACTTCTATACATATGTGTGTGTGTGTGTGTGTGTGTTTGTACAAGAGAACAAATGTTCACAACCCATGAATATATATATTAGAAGGATATATATAAATTATAACGACGAAATGCTCATGCGAGACACGAAGACACATAAGGGGTAGGCCCGTTCACACTCGTGCAAGGCACGAAGACGCATAAGGGCTAGACACGGATACATATGAAGGGCTAGGCTTGTTCATACACAACAAGAGTACAAATATATATATATATATATATATATATATTAACAACAAACGAATAAACAAACTACCAACGTATTAAAACAAAAGAGGGTTCCCAAACAAACAAACAAACAATACAAGTCCTAACGAATATTCAAGATGAGAGACTTGTACACGGTCATGTATAGACCTAAGTGTCTAATGAGATTAGAATACTTGTAGGTTGCGATTCACGTACGGAACCCCGTTGTTGCTAGCATATTATACTTGGACGCAAGTTGTGAGTTCTTGTCCCCTCTTTTAAACGCTTTTTAGTTTTTAAACTTTTGGGAGAAATACATGTTATATGATAAGCTAGGGAATGAAACACACATGGGTCATGTGCACATAGGGTGGAACTTAAGCACCGTTAATCACACATATAGACCAAGGAACGAAAGGGGTATATCTATTGGGTTTTGGTGATCCCCACTCTTGGCCTGCAAGAGTTGTTAGAGTGCTTTTGTGTCCCAGTCGAGGGTAATCGACACAAAAATGATCAAGGGTTGGCTTGCTTCCTATGTAGGTACACATATTAATGTCCTTGCAAAACATTAATGATCAACGATTTCATAGAAGCTTTACATACTGGATTTCATTACAAATACATTTTAAATGTTTTAAATACTCATTTGATATAAAACAAACACATGAATTCACCAACATTATTTTTTACTTTTCAAACTTACATGTATTTCAGGCAATTAGTGGACTTTGCATGAGAAGACAAGACAAGAAACAAGAGTCGGAAATCGATGCCATCCATTTTGAAGGGTTTGGTTCATATATCTCGCCCTCGAGCGAGATATAGAATGCAAAGCCTTGACTTGTTCAAACTATATTTTTGTTAACATGTCTTATGTCAAACTTGAATATTTTGGAATTATGTTTTATGACCTAAACATTGGGTTGTAATTTATACTTTAATCAATATCATGGATGGACATCGTATTTATTTTATTCATATAGCATGTTAACTTACATCTTATGCAATGAGAACTGATCACGATCACACTCGCGCTTCCGCCTACGAGCTGTGTGACACGTTGTTGTCAATATCTGAAGGACAAAGGTATGTGGCTCATGCATTAGAAAAGTGGTGAAGCTAAACTTATGAAAAGATGTTAGATTTTGAATCGTGGATAAAATTTGATCTACGTGAGGTGTATTATGCACCCTTCGACAATCTTGACAACAATCAAAGAGGATGGGCTTTCATGAGATGCTTGGAATATGAAGTGTTGAACGTCTTTCCTAATTTGAAGACCGCTGAGTATCATGAAAGATGGCATCCAGAGGTTATTGATAATAAAACTTGAAAATAGGCTAGGAGTGTGACATGGCCACCTACAGCTAAAGCTAAGACAATTCCACTGCTTGAGCATTTTCTTGATTGTACACTTAAAGATTTTGATTTCTGGTGTTACGATCCTAAGTTGGAGATGTTGTGATTGTGTGTAAGAGCAAACAGTTTAGAGTTGCACTGCCTTTAGATCTGGTGTGATTTGGAAAAGAGGACTTTCATGTATTGTCTAAAAGTCAGATTCAAAGTGATCCAATTTATGAAGTTTGGGCTAAAGATTATACTTGTGCTGTTGCAAGTATTATCTCAAAGCATGTTTGGGCAGGAGAACTAGGACCAGTGGAGATGCATATAATGGGGCAATATCTTCTCAGAGATCCATGAAAAACATAAATCTACGGGAGATTGTAAGGTCGTAGTTATATATTTATGTTTTGCAGTGGTTAAACAGGTTAATGTTTTGGGTCGTTTAGACAAGATTCGGCCATGCCTTAGGCCATGTGGGTTAGGCCAGTTATGGGAGGCGAATAAGTGGGCGATATAGGCTAGCTTATTTAAAGGGAGTCCTCCCTCTCGAATCAGGTTAGCGATTTTTGTTCAGTTTACTTCTATTAGACGGTTTTCTCAAGGTAATCACATAATCGTATGCAAGTTTTCTATTGATTTATTTGTTTTTGTTATTCTAATAAACAGTTTGATAATGCCAAACTGTTGATACTACTTGATATCTAAGTTTTTGTTTTCTCAAGGTAATCACATTATTGTTTGTAATTGTCAAAGAATATGTGCTTAATCAAATATGGAGGGTAATTCAGAAAAGGGTACAACTAACAAGCCTCCAGACTTGTTAAAGATCAGTTCATCATGTGGAAACAAAAGGATGAAGAACCCTTTGATGATCTATGAAAATGCTCTTTGGAAATCCATAATGGATTGTCCTTTTGTTCTAATGGTCATCATCGCTAATAGAAATGGTGTGTAGTAAGGACCCATACTAATATTCTAATGCAGCTAAGAAGAACATGTATGTGGAGGAGAAAGCTTTGAGTAAGTTGGTTATGGCTCCAAGCAATGTGATTTACCAAGGATTGATGCATTGAAAGAATGCTAAGGAACTATGGGATGGATTCTTAAATCAATTTAAGGGAACTCATCAAGTCCTTGCTTACATAGTTGAGTTTCTAGTGAAATAATATGAATTTTTTGCTCATATTTCAAGTAAGACTATGACTCAGTTGTGTGAGAGGTTCATGTGTCTTCTTGAGAAACCAAAAACCTCAAATATTGAACTTCGGAATGAGCAAGTAATGGTCGGGTTATTTACAGTTGTTTATTAGTGTTTATTTGTTATTTTTAACAACTTATTGGTATAGAAAATAGTTACTTTGCATGTGCATGGTGATTTGAGGTTAATATACAAAAGTGTAATGTTTGGAATGCAAAAAGAATAAATAGGACTACAAGTGAAAGATACAAAGAAAGAAAATCAAGAAGAAAGATGGAGTAGCTTATGCCGAGCAGCATAAAAGTTGGTGCTTGAGTGGCGTAAGACAGTGAGCTACCAGCGTGATACAATTTCAGCGTTGCATACGCTGACGAAGGCATAACTTATAGGGGCGTAAAAAGAATTAGGGGTTTGAGGTGGTTTGTGATACCTATTTAATCCTTAGACCTAGGGTAACGAAAAGATACCCTTCTGCCATAGTTTTGAAACACTTTGGATGATTCCAAGTGCTAAATAATCCATAATCAACCTTAGGTGAAAGGCTAGAGTTAGTAATTGTGTTCAACCATATTGTTACCTGTTTTGGACCAACATCTCATGCAACCATTTGGTTTAATGGATTTTACGTGTTTATATGCTATAATTCAATGACTTAAGTTTACTGCATTCAATTTGTATTCCATTAGTCATTTTTTTATTATCATTAAAAATTCGTTTACGATTGAATCATTTAAAGTCAATTTGATAGATCTTAAGTCATTATTTTAGTTGTGTTATGTGTCGGCTTAGGATCATTAGTTAACCTTATTAAGTAATTGTTTTTCTAATTATCTATCAACACAAGTCAATTAGTAGAATTACGTTTATGTGATTTTCTACATAACTGAAGTAACCAAAGTGTACATTTGCAATCAATTATCAAATCAAAGTTTTAAGTAGGTTATTAGTTCATTTTTGTAACACTCTGACCGCATATAACAACCCGAGGTGGAATCGTCGGGGACTCACGTTACAAATTGTTTACAACACATGGTACTAAAGTTTGTTAGTGCATATTATGTATGTTCGCCACTGTGCGAATAAGCTAGATAGAGCGTGTGTTGAATATTGTATAGTTTAGTAAGAAAAACGAACACATGACATGTTGGAGGGGATGAGATCACATCCATACGGATGTAGCTCATCCACATGGATGTAGTTCATCCGTACGGACGAGTCTAGTCCGCACGAACGTGCTCATCCGCACCAAACCCATGTCTATATATAGTGTCGTGTGTTCATAGTTTGATAAGTTTTGAACTTTAGAGGGGAAATGCTGGAGAAATTTTGTCTCCAGCTTGTAAACGATGTATACTCTTTCGGTATGAATGGAATTATTCGACTTATGACTAATCTTGCAAGATTTCTACCGAATTAGTTCTATCCTATACAAACTTCCGTCTAAACCCACCAGATCTGGAACTTTCAAAGTTTCATTATATTGGTTACATTTTTTTACAAACACAAAGGAGTACAATTAATTGTTTTTAAATTTAAAAGCAATCTATGGCCCGAGGGCGTTCCTATGTGTAGCATGCTTGAAATGTCGATACCTGAAACATATGTGAATATAGACGGTCAACAATAATGTTGGTCAGTGACATAGATTTTGTAGCCAGGTATATTTGTTATTGCAATAAATTGTCCAACTACACAAGTTGACAAGTGAAAATGATTTTTGTAACCAATATATGGCAAAAAGTTTAGTATTGCAACACATCATTTTTTATAGTAAAATTTTGTGACAAAAGCATATTGAGGATGGCATTATGTATTAAACCAAGCAATTTATGTTAACCAAAATTGTACATTATACTTTGTTTCACTTATACTTTGTTTCATCATAACAAAGAATCTTCAAGTGATTTGAATAACGCTACGATGGGTAATACAATAAGGGCACTTATATATAGGAAGTACCAGCGGAATATCCACCATGCCCTTATCATATTAAACTCGTCTCGTTATTCTAAATCACTTTTAGATTTTATGTTATAACGCTACACAACTTCACACATGAACATAGAAATCCCAATGAACTAGTGAAAGTACTATTAGAAATCCAATCAAGGAATTAGAATGGTACTTAGAGGATCCAACAAGGATCTAACTTGTGATTTGTACTTTATTTCACCGCACTTGATTTGCACGTAAACACTTAGCATAGAAACAAACCAAGAACTTATGAAAGTAGTTTTGGAAATTAAATCAAGGATTTAAAACAGTACTTTGAGTATCTAACAAGGATTTGGGATTTGTACTTTGCTTCACCACATAAGTTGTACCCACAAAGAGCACTTAGTACACACATATGCGATACATATTATTTGAGAAAATGGTTAGCACATATGAATCACCTCAAAACGATTTGAAAATGGAAAAGTGGGGAACTATGTACTCACAGGTTGCATAGATGATGTTCCTACACGTGCTCACAAAGCTCAAGTGTTTCCAAGAAATAAGGATTCGTTCATCAAAGTTTTGTTATGATGATTGTCACAACCCGATATTTCCATGTATTACCGGTGGGCCCGGTGGGGAGTATCGTGACGTAGTTGATATCATCATAGTCAAATAATCACAGTTCAATGCACAGTGGAAGTTTAAAAGTAATAATTATACAAGCCGAATCATAAGTATTACAAACGGAATGTAAAAAGGATCCACAGGCGGATCAAAACAAAAGAAGATAATTGTTCAACAGATTTTTAAGCATCTAAAGCTTGCAAGACTCTTTATCGATACTAGGAGTAGCCAGTCCATTTCGCTTAGTACCTGCACTTAACCTTTTTGGAAAATACGTCAGTTTACACTGGTAAATACAATTAACCGACACTTTTGAAAATGTTTTAAGAAAATTGATTTAGTTGCACAAGGCACAAATAATCTTTTATAACTTGGGATAATTATTTAAAAATAATCTTGTAAAAGAATTATATGTTTGTTATACATTTAGTAGCCCGGGTTAGAAATACCGGGTTAAAGATTAATAGACACACCACATAATATAACCCACGGCGAGTTATTCTCGAACAAGAGGGTATATCATTTTACATACGCACCGGCAGGTGTATGCCTACACCCCGTGCTTAAGTCGTGGCCATTTCAATGAATGAGCCGAGGATATCCAGGACATGGTCATTAACCCCCCAAAGGCTTAAAACAAACAAAACAGATTAAACGGGTTATCTCAATGATTTAACCATTATTCGATTAAAAATTCAATACCCGACCAAGCGGTATTTTATATACCGTACCCCAAGCTCGTATAAGGGAAAAATAAGTTAAAAGTATTTACCTGAGCAAATTACAATTTTATCTCAGCCGTATAACAATCAGCAAGTGCAAATATGTTTTACTGGGCTCCTAAATCTGGAACGAAGGTTTTAATAACCTATTAGATTCCTAACGGGTCTTACTTAAGTTTAAACTTAGACCGGTTAGTTTTAATGAAAGGTTTACGGTTCAAAACGCAAGATTAAGCGAAGACCGGATTAGAATGTGATTTAGACCCGACAAGTATGAAGGCTTGTATAATATGGGTAAACCAAACACATTCTGGATTTTGAAGTGAAAATGATAAGGTTTGACCTGTTTCGGTCAATTTATGCAAACTAGTTACATAAACCGCACTAAACGCGAAAAATGCATAACGAGTAACCAAAAGAGTCATGAACAGGTTTCCTAAGTTAATATGCTTAAAATGTGATATGATATCAGTAGGATACATTCCATTATGCCCAAAACGAATTTAAAATCAATTTAAGCCTCGTAGGGGTATTTTGGTCATTTTAGAGATTATAAAAGAGGTTAAATGATAATCTGAGGTTCTGGTCTAAAATGATCAGTAAAAATATTTATTTTAATAAGTTATATCAGTAAGATGTTGCATATATGTGAAATTAATCATTTATAACCAAACTATGCACCGAAGGGGCGTTTTGGTCATTTCACATAAGCTTTAAGGGTTAAACATGGAATCTGAATTCAAAACTTTTACTTACTGTTAAAGTATAAAAATTTATTCATAACATCTGTAGGTAACAAGCTTTAGGTGCCAAATATGGTTTTAAACCATACTATGCGCCTAAATCGCATAATAGTCGGTATTTGACGGTATTCGGATTAAATAAGGAAATCTGAGATTTTGAACAGCCTTTACTGTTTAAAATAACGTATTTCATATATAAAATCAGTAGAAAAAGGTTTGATATGTAAAGGATGTGTAAAAATCATTTTATTAGCAAAAAGGGCATAACCGTGGGTAGAAAGTTTAAAATTCAACAAAAATCTTCAAAAATCCCCAAATATTATATTACATCAGTGGGTAGAAAGTTTGGTGTCAAAATTTGGGTTTAAATGGGTTTTGTGCCAAAAACGCCGTTTAATTAATAAAAAGCTTTCTATTTACGATATCGAGCATAACTCCTAATTTAGACCACAAACTGATGTCAAACTTTTAGGACATACATAAATATCAGTAATAAAGGTTTTTGTCCTCTCACATTTTTCAAAAATCTCGTTTTATTATCAAAAGGGCATAATGGTCAACTTTTAAGTATTTAACGGAAACATGCAATGAACTAGGATTTATATGGAACCAAGTTGTATAAACTCAGAGGATTATACTAACATGAAATATGGTCCTAAAGAAACCCTAAGGCATATCTAAACTAAGCTAAATCGGGTCAGAACTGAAAGTCAAAGCAAAAGTCTACTTTTGCGACTTTCGGTTGCGAACCGAGCCTAAACTCAGAATTGTCGGGTTGAACATGCCTAAACATGTTCTTAAATCATTTACCAAGTTATTTTAATGTTAAAACATGTTCCATAACCTCTGCATTGCTAGTTATGAATTTATTTGCAAAAATAGCTTCTGTTGACTTTTTAATATTAAGTTTGACCTGACAATTGACCAAGTTAGAGTAAGGGTTTATTACCTACATAATTACCAACTCATAGCCACTTTCAATTCGAATAATGGTTGGACCATTAGTGATTAATCACTAAGTCAAAGCTTAATTACGATGGCTTTGACTTTTGGTCATTAAACTAATAAAACTTGAACTTAGGAAGCTAAGAATACTTACTAGGACTCTTAGCACGAATTAGGAGCTGAGGAAAACTTGCTTGAGCTCCAGGAAGCTCCAGAGAATGAGTTATGAATAAAATTCAAGTGAGCAAGTGAACTCATGAACACAAGTCCCTTATATAGCATTTCTAGAGCTCCAAGATTGATCCACATGCCCCTACAACTGATTTCTGATGATCCCAGGTGTCCCCTATGCATGTAATACTGTTGGCTCAGACCCTGGTTTCGAAATATTGCATGCAAAGGCGGTGGAACTGGTTAAACATGCAGCTATCCTTTTTTTCTGCATCTGGGGCTTCTACGCGGGCCGCGTAGACTCTTTAAGAGTCTTACGCAGGCCGTTTGGCTCATACTTGACCGGAATCCAACTTTCAGATATTGCAATTTCAGTCCCTGGTCCTTCTAAACTTGTTTTAACTTTCGTTTATTGCACTTTTAACCCCCAAATTTAACTTTTAAGGGTCTTGAGTCTTTAAATATTTATCAATAAGCTTTCGGTTAGTTACGAGGTCACCCGAACGGTCTAGAAATGCAACATTAACGCATTTGGCCCTTATTACTTGTAATTACCACTTTGCTTATTTATGTGCGTCTAAACTCCACGAATTTATTATCCGACAATCATGGAAGTATAAGGAAGTATTACAAAGTCTCGGAAACGTTAAAAGGTCACTCAGAGGTAACTTTAAACATGTTGACACATTTAACCCTTATGCTTTGTAAACCTTTCAATTTAAGCACAGACGACTTTCTAAGTTCGATATTTTATTTATTAAAGAATACGAACGTCGTGTGAGGTCAATTAGAGGCACAAGTTAGGCATGTTGACACTTTGGATCCCTTTATTCAAATATTTACATCGTTTGACAATTTTAGTCCCTCCAGATCAATCTATTACACGTTTAAAGTCCATGACACGTGTCTTCATTATATTGGTCATGATTTTACGAGGTGTTACAATGATATTTGTGGGTTATGGAAACATTGTAACTTTGAAGAAGTTTAGATGTCTTGGAAGATACGAATTTTGCCAGCCTTCTGTGTTGATTTTGTAAAATACATTAAATATAGTAAACATTGTCGAAAAATCAGAAACACTTCCAGTTTATTTGATCAAAGTGTGCTCTACAACTTTTATTTAGAAATTTTTTCTGTTTGGAACCCAGAAAATGGTTAAAACTATTGATCTTTACAAATCATTCAGTTTTGACCTTCGGTTTGGCTTTAGACATTTGAGGGTCCAAACAGATGTGTTTGTAGATGCCTCATACATCGTTGAAATCGTATTTTGATGAACTTAATTAAAATGTAAGGGTTTAATTTGTTTGGCTTTTGACCAAGTTATGCTTAGTTAAAGTAACAACATATAATTTGTCCAAAACAGGAAGTTTCTGTCGGAAGTTTATTAAATGCGTAAAATATGGAATTTGGCGGAAGAGTGAATAAAATGTGGTTTATAACCATATGAACAAGGGATCTCATGTAACATGGTTGGTTAAACCAAACATTCTGATTGGAAAGTGTTTCAAAGTGTTTTAACCCGTTACAACTAGTTTACGCTAATTAACTAGTCGGGTGTGCAAACACGGGTCCGAATGGTCGAATGGGTCTTATGATGAGTCTAACATGTCAAAACAAGTTTAATTATGTTATATGATCAGCCTTGATGTAAAAATGTAGATCATATATGTTTAAAATTATTTTATTCGAAAAAGGGTATTTTTGACATTTTAAAATATATATGGTTGACTCGTCATTTAACCCATCAAACTACTTTTGAATTTTGACTTAATCTCTAAACTTGAAATGATGAGTTAGACATGTTAACACATGTCTAATAATGTTATATAAAATGTTTTGGTGTCAAAACTTTTAGTTTTAATACCTAAAAACTCATTCGTTGAAAAATGCAATTTCTGTATTTTTTTTTACTTTAATTTCCTAAAAGTTTGACTCGTCATTTCGTCTACTAAACGTGATGATTAGAGGGTGTAATCGCAAAGGATTAACACCTTCATTATTATGATCACATAGCAAAGTTAATTTTGAACTTTGACTTGACCGAAATGGTCAGTACCAAAAGTTAAAGCAAAAGTCAATCTCCTTGACTTTTGGCTCAAAACTAGCTAAGAAAATGAATAGACTAGGTGGAACACTTACTTGTGTTTGGAGCAATGATTAGAACTCAAGAAAGGAGGCCTCAAGTCTAGAAGCAAGCTCCAAGAGAGTTTTTAAGTAGAAAGAAAAGAATGGTGTGAAGAATGAAATAACTTTCAAGTTTATATTTACTAATCAAGGAGAGCTTGACAAGTGTTTGATGAGGTGTTATGATGTTGCTTAGGTGGTGTTTGTTTTTTCTGCGGGAAAAGGTCTGCAGTCTGCGGACCACATCTGCAGGCATCTGCAGGAGAAGAGTTGGACCAAAAGTCTGCAGTCTGCAAGGAGAAGAGGGTTTGTTTTTTTACTTCTACAAAAACATCTTCTACATACACAACACACACCACAAAACTTCTCTCTCTCTGCCTTCATCTCCCCACCACCACCACAACCGTCCACCACCACCCCAACCATCCACCGTCCACCGTCGCACTCACCATCACCCCCGTCGCAACCACGACCACCACCACCACCACCACCACCACGACCACCAAACACTCACCACCACCATCTCACTTCCATCTCCTCCACCGAACACCCACTAGAACTACGCTCAGGTATGCGATGAAGATGATGGTGATGATGATGATAACAGATGATGGTTTCGATTTGGGGGTCGATTTGGGGGTTTTGTTAGCGATCGATGATGATGATAACAGATGATGATGATTTGATTTGGGGGTTTTGTTAGCGATCGATTTAGGTTTCGATTTGGGGGTTTTGGGAGCCGCACCGGCGGCGGTGGTGGCGGAGGTGGTGGCGGAGGTGGTGGCGGAGACGTGGTGGTGGGGTGGTGGCGGAGATGGTGGCGGAGATGTGGTGGTGGAGGTGATGCAGGTCTATGGGCAGGAGAAGAGGTGAGAAGAGGTCCGCAGACTTAAGGCCATGTCTGTGTGGGGAAGAGGTGAGGCAGACGTTTTTGGTCTGCAGATCTTCCGGAAAACAAACAAGCTGCAGACTTCAAACATTTGTGCGCGTCTGCGCGACGCAGATATAAGTGTCCAGAAGTGCTTCTGGCCAAAAAACAAACACCACCTTAGTGTCCTAACAACTGTCAAGACCAGGTTTAAGATGGCAATGAAGGAGCTGGGTGTCAATACTTGAAGATATGTGGCAATACTTGGTGATGAAGGCAAAATTCTGCATATGGGCATCCTTGACGGACCATATGGTAAGCCTTACGGTCCAGTCCATAAGGCACTCTAACGCGCAACATTTTGTTTTTTGACAGTTTTGGCCCCTGGACTTGTATTATCACATTTTTAACATTTTAACCCCCTCTAATTTGCTAGTTAAGCTTTGTGAAGGGTATTTAGGGTATTTGTAACTCATATTCTTGTCTTAGTAAGTATGTTATGTTAAAATCATTATGTTCAAATATCAGTTAAGGAAATATTTATGAAAGAAGTAGAAAAGTTTTTAAAGGCTTGAAATTTTCGCGGGGTTTACAATTTAGGTTAAATAATCATCTACAATTCAACACCATCCACTAACTCCTCATGGATTTGACACCCGACTTGAATTAAATAGTTAAGGTGAGTATGATATAACAAATAGACGTGATAACTCGTATCTAATTCGCATGATGACAATAGTCAACTTGTTCTTAGGAAATTGATGAATTCATTTACAAGTCAATGAATAATGTATATTGTGGTGATAAGAAATTCAAGTGATCTCATAACCCTCACCATGACCCAACATCATGGGATGTTGGGAACTTATGAACATGAGGTTACACACAACAAAAAGGTTCCAAATGGAGTAAAGAAAGTTGACTAATATATCCGTGTAACTACAACCTTATTTACTCTAACAATAGAGAATTATCAATGGGAAATCTTGTAGTGTATCAAGCACTGTTGATGAAGAAGCATTAGTACCAAGTTTAGTTGATAACAATTCATATGCTACTAAAAATCTTGATCATTTCCATCTACATGCTCATTGAAAGTTGGATATAATGCATCTAATGACAATGTTAATTGTGAGAGCAGAGGGATTTTACAAAGAATTAGAAGACATTTCCCTAGAAATAATCAAGAGTCGAAGGTACATAATGATAAGATAAAGATCAGGTGCTACAACTGTCAATGACTTGGTCATTTTTAAGAGAATGTGGATTGCCACAAGTTGGATCTGGGCCAGTTATCACAACATCAAACGACGCAACAATTGCTACTGAGCACTACTTAGCTAATTAAATATGTAATTGGCGCTTTGGTCAATTAGAAGATGGTAGCACAAATAATCATATTCTAATGGGCAAGGACTTAAAAGTTCCTCCTTAGGTAGTTGATAAATTTTGCACACAAGTAGGCAGTGGAAAAAGTTTTAAGCTATAGGAACATAATAAAAATCTACTTGACCAAATTGAGCTTATGGATGAAGTATAATATATTGGGATTTGACTTTGAGACTAAAGTAGTTAAATCATGAAAGTCCCCGAGACCCCCTAGGATCGATGTCAAAAATCAAACGCATTACTCTTGATTGAGACAGAAGCATACATGAGATATAAACAAGAAGTAGGAAAACTCTTTTATTGATATAAATATCACATATTACAATCCGAAAGAGTACACATCCTACCACTATACAATGTGGTCACTAAAACCTAACACGAAGTCCACCTGGACAGTGGACGTTAAGTCCACACACTTTCAAAATACACACACATTCACAAGCTCATGCTCTCAAGCTACTCATGCTTAGAATGCTTAGTTACAAATATTAATACACACCAATGCTAAACCCTCTATTTAGTCATAAGTATGCTATTTCCCAAAAGTATACCATTTCCCATAAGTATGTTAATCTTAGGATACTTATGCCAAATCCATTAAGCTTAGCGGGTTTGTTAGCTAAACCCGCTAACAAACATCAATTTTCTAAGTATGTTAAACCCGCTAGTACTTTGTGTTATCGCGTAATTGCATGGCACACAGATACCGAGAAAGATACTGCACTTATAGACTCCACTTTAACTATTGCTATTAATTTTGTCTAACAATAATAATCATTAGTCACAGAGTACTGCATTTATAGTCTCCCCCTTGATTGATAATATCAGGCCTTCAAACTTCTTTTGCAAGACTTGATCTTCTCGTAGAGTATTGTGATCTTCAACCCTTCTAATTAAAGACTTGTTGTTGACCACATTTAAATGGCCGCTCTATGAAACCTGACGAATCTAATAAAAAACAAAATAATTCCTCCCCCCTAAACCGTAATCACTTCCGAATTAAGCTAACACGAACCAACCACTTAAGGTAATAACGCTCGATGCTCTGATCTTCAAACTTAACCGACATATGATAGAGAAGTTGAATTACAAATGTTCAACATCAAATGAATCAACTTCCACAAAGAAAAGAAATTCAGTTTGATAAGTAAAAAAAACAAATTAAACTCCGAAAACGTGTACAAATGCTAAAAATTGATATTCAACTTAAACCACATGTGTCTGACTTTGACTCGTATCTTCATAATTTAGTCTCGTATCTTCATGAATCTACCAATTGCCCAATACATTTTTATATCCGATCTGCCCCTCAAGGTAAGCACCTCCTGATTAATTCGATAATCCACATTGTAACCAACTTGGGAAGAGGTCCAAGAATGTTAATCATCTCTACTATAACCGGAATATAATAAAGGTTCAATCTTTAACTAATCATCAAATGAGAAATCATCTTCATTGCGAACACACTTGACTAAACCACAAACACATTTGACAAAATTAAGAACACAAGCATGTGCAAAGAAACACAAATATTTTTGAAATTATCACTCCCCCTTTTCTTTGTAAAAACTCCCAATATCAACAAATCTCCTCCTTCTATCTTTCAAGATACAACTTCTACCCTTCAAACGGCCCACGAATCAACTAATAATCCCTGTCCAAGTAGATTTTAACATAAGGCCCAAATATAAACAATAACACCCATCGTAATATTTTTTGCGGTCCATTTATTGATCAAGAAATCCTTACCCGAAAATATTTTCAAAAATATCATCATCACTTTTTTTTCTAAAACACTCATCCCCTGATTTTGATCACTCTAAAAACCTTTTCAATCAAGAATGTTTTTCGAAAATACTCATTTATATTATTTTTTTATTTTTTAACCAACTAGGATAACCATGCTCATCAAATAAACTTGTTATCTCACACTCCGCTATTAATTCTCAAACCCGCTAATGACTTACAACCTTAAACCGACAAATACAAATATTACAAGATTAGCGGGATTATGAATTTAAACCCGCTATCATAACGACTTATAACAAAGAGAATAAGCTCATCAAAGAAATTAGTTGGTTAAACCTGCTAATTTTTTCAAGACGGATAAACCTGCTAAAATGAGATAAACTCGCTAAAGCGTTTAGTTTGGATTCATCTAAGACAATAGACAATGGTAAATCCGCTAATACATAAAACCCTCTCTAAACCTATTATTCCAGCTGTAAAGCCGCTAAAAAGCGGTTACAACCTCCCAAGTACGCTAATTGATGGTTACTGGGAAATAAAACATGTCTGATAAAGAACCATAACTCAAATTCAACCTCAAAAACTCGAACAAACACATCTAACCAACTCCTTTCTTATCCAAAATCAATAAACAGGCTTCAATCGATGAAAAACAAAATGAATTTTACGTCTCAATGATGTTTGGCGGAAACAAAACAAAAAATGAAGAATAATGGTGATCTGAAAGGCGGTTAGACCTTTCATAATCGAGCACCGAAGCTTGATACCACTTGAAAGACCCCTAGAACCACTAGATGGATGACAAACATCAAACTGATTAGTATGGATTGAGACGGAAACATAAATGAGATATAAACAAGAAGTAGGAAAAGACCTTATTGATATAATCATCATGGATTACAAACCGAAAGAGTACACATCCTACCACTATACAACCTGGTCACTAAGACCTGGACACGAAGTCCACACACTTTCACAATACACACACACTCACACTCTCATGATCTCAAGCTACTCATGCTTAGAATTCTTAGTTGCAAATGACATACATTACAACTATTTATACACGCCAACACTAAACCCTCTATTTAGTCATAAGCATGCTATCTTCCATAAGTATGCTATTTCCTGTAAGTATGCTAAGCTTAGCATACTTAAGCTAAATCCATTAATCTTAGCGGGTTTGTTAGCTAAACTCGCTAACAAACATCAATTTGCTAAGTATGTTAAACCCGCTAATTATAGTGTCTTTATCATACTTAAACCCGCTAATACTTTGTGTTATCACATAATTGCATAGGCACAGTTACCAGGCAAGATAGTGCACTTACAGAGTCCACCTTAACTATTGCTATTAATTTTGTCTAACAATAATAATCATCAGTCACAAAGTACTGCATTTATATACTCCCCATTGATTGATGATATCAGATCTTTAAACTTCTTTGGCAAGACTCGATCTTATGGCAGAGCATTGTGATCTTTAACCCTTTTAATCAAAGACTTGTTGTTGATCATAATTGAATGGCTGATCTATGAAACCTGACGAATCTAATATAAAAATAGTACTTTTCCCCCTCAATCGTAACCACCTCTGAATTAAGCTTTTACAGTACTAGTTAAGGTAATAATGTTCGATCCTCTGATCTTCAAACTTAACCGATACATGATAGAGAAGTTGAATTACAAATGTTCAACATTAAACGAATCAACACTCAAAAAGACAAAAAAATTCAGTTCGATAAGTGAATAACGAACTGAACTCCGAAAACGTCTACATTGCTAAAAATTGATCTTCATCTTAAACAAAATGTGTCTGACTTTGACTCGTATCTTCATAATTCAATCTCGTATCTTCATGAATCTACCAAGGTAAGCACCTCCTGATTAATTCGAGAATCCACATAGTAACCAACTTGGGAAGAGGTCCAAGAATGCTAATCATCTCTACTATAACCGGTATCTAATAAGGGTTCAATCTTCAACTAATCATCAAACGAGAAAATCATCTATATTGCGAAACACTTGACTAAACCACGAACACATGTGACAGAATCAAGAACACAAGCTTTTGCAAAGAAACATTAATATTTTTAAAATTTTCACTTCCCCCTTTCTTTGTAAAAACTCCTAATATCAACAAATCTCCTCCTTTTATCTTTCAAGCTACAACTTCTACCCTTGAAACGGCCCACAAATTAACTAATAATCCCAGTCCAAGTAGAGTTTTAACATAAGGCCCAAATATAAATAATAACACCCGGTTTAATATTTCTCGTGGTCCATTTATTTATCAAGAAATCCTGACCCTAAAATATTTTCAAAAATATCATCATCATTTTTTTTTCAAACACTATCCCTTTATTCTAAATACTCTAAAAAGTTTTCAATCAAGATTTTTTTTTTTGAAAATACTCTTTTTAATTATTTTTATTTTTTAACCAACTGGGATAACCATGCTTATCATATAAACTTGATATCTCACACACATCTACTATAAATTCTCAAACCCGCTAATGACTTACAACCCTAAACCGGCAAATACAAATATCACAAGATTAGCGGGATTATGAATTTAACCCCACTATTATAACGATTTATAACAAAGAGAATAAACTCACCAACGAATTTAGCTAGTTAAACCCGTTAACTATTACAAGACGGATAAACCTGCTAAAGTGAGATAAACTCGCTAAAGCGTTAGTTTGGATTCTTCTAAGACAATAGACAATGGTAAATCCACTAATACATAAAACCCTCTCTAAACTCGCTATTCCAGCTGTAAACCCGCTGAAAAGCGGTTACAGCCTCTTAAGTACGCTAATTGAAGGTTACTGGGTAATAAAACACGTCTGATAACGAACCTAAACTCAAATTCAACCTCAAAAACTCGAACAAACACATCTAACAAACTCCTTTCTTATCCGAAATCAATAAACAGGCTTCAATTGATGAAAAACACACTGAATTTTACGTCTCAATGATGTTTGGCTGAAACAAAACATCAAAACATCAAATCAAGAACAATGGTGACCCGAAAGGCAGTTAGACCATTCATAATCAAGCATTAATGCTCTGATAGCACTTGAAAGCTCCCAAGACCCCTTAGGATCAATGATACACATCAAACACATTAGTCTGGATTGTCACAAAAACATAAGTGAGAGATAAACAAGAAGTAGGAAAACTCTTTATTGATATAATCATCATAGATTACAAACCGAAAAAGTACACATCCTACCACTATACAATCTGGTAACTGAGACCTAGACACAGGGGCGGACATATAGAGGACCAAGGGGTAGCCTCCGCTACCGCTTGGTCGGAAAATTTTTGACGTTTTTAGTGTAAATTTTGGAAAATTTGACGTTTTTTCGATTTCGTTACCGCCTATTTATAAAACGTTCCCGCTTGGTCGGAATCCTAGATCCGCCACTGCCTAGACACGAAGTCCACACACTTTCACAATACACACACTCACACTCTCATGATCTCAAGCTACCCATGCTTAGATAAGAGACACCGCACACCTCCATCCATGAGAAACAAAACATTTGCAACATGTATTGAAGCTTTGAAGCCAACGTAACACATATATCCACTAATTTTAGATTTAGGTCAATTTTATTGCACCTCAAATCAAACGATGGATACAATATGTTGAGAAGCAATCTACTAATATGTTGTTCGCTGTTCGTTCTTCATCGTCCATTGTTGTTATGTCCAGTTTGAGGAGCTTTAAAAATTCTAGTTGATTTATGTGGGTGGTTTTTTTTGGGCACTTAAAAAAACTATTTTTTAATTAATTAAGTGTTTAACTAAGAAGATAAGGAATAAATAAGAGGAAACATGTGTATGAATCCAGTCTAAAGAAAATAATAATAATAATAATAATAATAATAATAATAATAATAATAATAATAATAATAATAAAACGAAAAACCAACCTTTAATGATACTATTTCTTTATATATTTTTTTATCAACTTGTTTAATGTAACAAAAATAATAATAATAAATTATAAAATTATTAAATCATTGGGTAGCGATTAAAATGGTAAGAAAGAGGCTTGATCACCATTATTTGGCTAAAAATGTCTTTTTTGACGTGACATCCACATGACAGAAAACGCTTCTAATTAGAGGCTTGAACCATCACAGTTGGTTTTAGTATAGAATTCCTCCTCACTTGTTAAAGGAAAATTAAATTCTATTAATTTCGTGGAATGGTTTTCAATCTTAATTTCTTCGTTAACCAGCGTAACACGATTTTAAAAGGAAATAACTTTATTCTAATTATAATTGTGATACACTCCAACGCAAACTAAAACCATCTAAACTCTGACTTGATAAAACACTACCGACTGTTATTTTCCCACTAATTCTCTTTGCATGTCGAACTGGACATGCCACCAATAACGTTAACATTCCTCTCTAAGTTTTCATAAAAGCTCATACCCATCCTAGCATTATTAAGTCTATGCACTATAAAATGTATATAAGATTAGGGGCGGATGTATTATGGAACAAGGGGTAGCCTCCGCTACCGCTTGGTCGGAAAATTTTTGACGTTTTTAGTGTAAATTTTGGAAAAATTTGACGTTTTTTCGATTTCGTTACCGCTTATTTATAAAATGTTACCGCTTGATCGGAATCCTAGATCCGCCACTGTATAAGATCCTATCAACCTTACCATCAAAACTTCGATTATTGATCGAACTTTAAGGTGAAGGAAATAATATATAGATATACCTTTCTTATTTTAAATTGCCTTATGCATGCCAAAATAAATGCAATCATAGTACAAAAGACATCTATAAAATTCAAATAAGAATCTACAATTTTTTTTTTTTTTTTTTTGATTTAAATTTGTATCATTAGCTTTTAAAACTAGAAATCAAACTATCTTTTGCTTGTATAACATAATCATATAGCAATCTTTATGTATCGTTTGAACTTTTGATAATAATATAACCTAATACAATGATTAAATTTGATATATTATTGATCTTTATGGTAATAAAGTGAAAGTTAGATCAATGTGTGTAATTGAAGAGATCATTAACTATATTATAGTTTAGTTTGGGACATGAAAGAAATGGTGGGTAGATGTGGGGTTGGGAGGAAGTGTGTGACAAAAAGGGTGTAGAAAAGGTTATTGGCTTTTTTCTTCACCACTTTCGCTTTTTTATGCCAAAAGTCAAATGCCTCCCCCAACCATCATCATAGTAATATCTTTCACCACATATGAGATTTGCAATCAAGATTTATCCATCATTGCTCTAAATATTTCTATCTTTCTTGTGACTTAAATACAACATACCCTACAAAAAATATATATTTTTATGTATAAGATTCCAAACGGTGCTTAATATCTAAAACTAAAATCTTTAGGTGCTACTGTAAAATCTTACTCAATTGGACTGACATGGATAGCTTCATTTTTCCTTACCGACCACCCTTTTTCATGTGCACTTGAGTAAAAAAGGTAACAAAAGTAGTGCAAGAATGTCTTGTTTTGGATCCGTTACGGGTAAAACCGAACATATAACTGATTTTTTTGTAAGTTATATTATATTTATGGGAAAAAAAAGACGTTCTGCTACTTTGATTAACCAAAGACTTGAGAGTCGGAGAGTTCAAGCTAACTCTTAACAAATTCAGTTAGGTTTTGATGAAAAAAACCATGCTTGTTATTAAAATAAATTAAGGGGACAAGTAATATATTATAGACAAAAATTATAAGAGGACACGGGGTGGTCCCGTGATAATATAACGGGAATACCCATAATGCGTGGAACTTTCTAAAATCCCACCGCCGGTCCAAACTATAACGCGTTATAGCATCACGCATTCCATTTTCGTTATTTTTATCACGCCGTTATTTTTTTTTTTGTGAGTGTATTGTTGGTTGGGGGGAAATTGTTGGGTGTGGTGGTGAGTGATGACCACCCCCACTAAAAAAGGTTGTGAGTGATGGAAAAATGGTCGATGACATGGCGAAACTTGATTGGTGCTTGTGAGTGATAAATTCTATCACTAGTGAACCACCCCCCTCCCCTAACATCTATTTTTTGAAATAGAATATGTGATTCAAAATAAATAAATAAATAAATAAATGAGGGTTCACTTTGCTAATTTTGACACATTACTTGTTTAATTTCCCTATGCGTTACGGTGAGAATTTGGTCATTATCGGTTCGGTTTATTATGTTATCAGCATGGTGTTCACACTTGGTATAGCAATCGAAAAAGCCCAAAAAATAAATAACACGTATTTTATATCGAATAAAAACTACATAAACGAATATCAGTAACGTTTCGTAACGACACCGGTACCAATGTTGTTCATACGGAATCGGTTCGGTTCGTCATGGTACCGGTACATTACCGGCACTCGCTATGGCTTATGATTAAAAAAGACATTCTCTTTTGAATGCAACTCCGTTTTCAACATTGTTCTACCGAAATGTGAACGAAGTTTATACCAAAAACCATGATATTTAATAAACATTGAGCAAGGCCATTAAATGTCAAATACTTCCTATCATGATCTACCTATTGAGTAGTGTCCTTGATGATAAACCTACCCCTCTGATTTTTTTACCAGAGGAAGTAAATAGTTAGAATATGTTGTCTATAATGGATTGAATACCCTAATTCAACACCGTAGATGTTCATCAAGTGTCAATTGCGGAGCTTGTCTATGAAGCTTCGCCACTGTCAAGTATAATCCTTCTAAACTACTTATAAAACTCTGTGTGCACCAATCTTGATGGCTTTATAATAGAACCGTTGTCGAAACTCTTTTTCTTCGAATGATTGAAGTTACCAAATTGGCTATGATCTGATTGATGATAAAAAAGAATTATACTAGTATACTGTATGAATTAAAAATAAATAAATAGATGGACAGCATAAGAACGTAGTTCTAATACCACTTGTTGGTCCGGTTTCATTTATTTGTTCTTAGATTAATTGTATTGATGTACTAACGAGATGAGTTTAATAATATAGACACAAGATCAAATACAAATACGTTTAACATACAAAACTTGCGAAGTGTTGATACATTGAAAAAGAGCGATGACATTTTTGTAATTTCCTTAACCTGCAATTCCTTCATGCTAATAGTACGTTCTTTCTTGCCAATCAATGCACCCTGATTCTATTTCATATTCCTCCATGATTTAATCAGATTTCGTAGCTTGATTTTATAGTTGGGTTTAGTAGGTGATTCAGTTTTCTCTCAAAATCGATTGATCGCATCGTTGTTTCATTATCAATGGCTGAATAGATGAACTCTGTTTTGCAAGGTTTGTAACTTTTAATCATCTCGCTTTGATTTGTTTGTTTTTATTTCTTTTTAAGTACGAATTGGTATAGTTAGATTAATTTTTTTACATTAGTAGAATAATTTTTATAGAATAATTTATGTAGTGTTATTTTTATATCAGTAGAGTAATTAAGGCTACAGTAATTTTAAAGGGATACCTTTATTCAAATAAGTAGAGTAATTTTATGGAGACACCTATGTTCATATACATGTAATTTTACATGAGTTGAGTAAATTTTATAGAATAATTTGCATAGGGTTGTTTTTATTTATATAAGTAGAGTAATTATGGATAGAGTTATTTTAAAATCATGCATATCAGTACAATAATTATGGCTAGAGTAATTTTATCAGGATACATTTGCTCAAATAAGTAGAGTAATTTTGTTGAGACACCGATGTTCATATACAGAGAGTAATTTTACATTAGTAGAATAATTTTTATAGGATAATTTATGCATGACTATTTTTATATCAATAGAGTAATTATGGCTAGAGTTGCTTTAACATCATGCATATATTGATTGTTTAGTATAACTAGAGTTTTTTATGGGGATACGTTTGTTCAAATAAGTAGAGTAATTTTACATGAGTAGTAGTGTATTTTTTTATTGAATAATTTATTTAGTATTTATATCAGTAGAGTAATTTTAATTTATAGAGTAATTATACATATGTTTTAATTAATAGAATATGATTTCTGGCTTTCGGTAATAATACAATCAATTTATTACAAAGGACCAGCTCACATAATTAATAACCAATATGTTCGTTGAATCGAATTATCGAGTTCAAGTATCAATCTCACTAAAGTTTTTAAACACGCTCTGTTTTTCAACATATCAAAAGGATGTCTCAAAACAATCACGATCCACACAACAATGAACAACAAGCCTCCAATGCTTGTTAGATCTGAATACAATATCTAGCAATGTTGAATGGCACATGTTCTTGCTCAACAAACATCGGATGTTGGAAGTCCGTTATATTCGGACCATATTGGTTGGTCATTACCTGAATAGTTTTCAAATAGAACTTTGAGTAATAGGTTTCCTAGGCCATTACCTGAAAAGTGGGACATTATTTCTATTGTTATAAGAACCACACAAGGATTTAAGGACTTGACCTTGACTCAACTTCATGGTAAGCTCTTAACCTTTGAAATAGAGCTTACTCAAAGGAAGAAACTCTAGGAAACTGGAAAGATGTCTGATAATTATGTCTTTGGCAACACAACACTTTTGAGTCAAGAAGAATCATCATATGGAACAATAAATGACCAAGGTTATCATCATTTCATCGATATAACTAGTGGAATTAACCTTGATCAACACTCTCCAAATTTTGCTCTTACAGCAAATGGTGATGGTCAAGCTTCTGACAATATGTCCCTTGTGATTGATGATTTACAACATATTGACCCCACTCGCTTAGAGGAAATGGACATTTTACATCAATTAGCCCTACTAAGTGTTAGAACCTCCAACTTCTACAAGAAAACTAGTAGGAAATTTCCATGGTTGCATGGAAGGACAATGGTGGGTTTGGATAAATCCAAAACTAAATGTTATAAGTGAAATAGATTGGGTCATTTTTCTAGGGAAGGTAGAAGTTAGATAAGTAGTTCGAATTTTTTTCCCAAATTAGTGTTGCTGGAAAAACTATTTACCAAAATGGTGTTCCTAGAAAACAATTTACCAAAGTAGTGTTCCTTGTTTATTTTGTATTTCCCTTTTCTTTTTTAACGAACATATTAAACTTTTTTTATATTTCTATTAAATTAATCTGAATGATTTATATATTTTTTCATTTCAATATTTTTAAAAAATTTAATCAAGTATATAAATTTAATATAAATTAACAAAATAAATAAGTAACCAAAAATTTGATATGTATGATTAAAATTTTTACCCCAAATCAATCCTAAAGATAAAAAGAAGAAATTCACAAAAGCTTAGTAATTAGCATACTATTATTTTAGTACTTTTATAAGTTTTATTAAACATGGATTTCTTTTGTCAAACAATTTTTTTATTAAATCAAAAGTTGACTTGCAGGTATCTAGTCAAGGAACAATACACAAAAGCAAACAATGCACCAGCACAAACAAACAGAGCCTACACTATATTTCTACCATCCCATCTTTTAAAAATTAACGTCTTCACTTCTCCAATAACATAATTTAAGAATAAAATATAAAAATCATTCAAAAATCAAAGAATAGATATGTCACACCCCGAAAATACCACATGCGGAACCCCGACGGAAGTGTGACTTTCCAGAATCCAGCCACCAATCACATTGAACTATAACGAGATAGTAAATAAAAGTTTCCATTTATTACTTAATGTATTTCCAAAACATAGCATGAAGCCAATACGTTCAGCGGCAACATAAAGTAAACTGTTATTCAATTGTTTCAAACCAATCTACTAAACCAATAAACATATCATGTGTAACCAAGAGACTAGACCCATGACCACTCCAGCACTCCCAGATAGCAAGTTCCAAGTCCATGTACCTAACTGTCACACCCCAACCGATGGCGGAAACATCGGGGCGCGGCACAGAGCGAAACAGATTGTCCGGAAGTTTCCATAACAATTACATTTACCAAATATTTGAAGTAACACGCCCCATACCATGTCATATAAGATAATATAATTATTACAGTACAAATCTAGGCAAATTGTTCTGTTCCGACAACTCAGGTTTCATTAGTACAGACAACTATTTGTTGGTCTCTAAGACTCTTTCCTAGCCTTGATTTCCAAGCAAATAGATACCTTAAGCACCTGTCATATACGTTAAAATAAAAGTCAATACACATAGTGTAAAGGCGAGCATACAAGTTTGATAATAGCATATAGAGTTCGAAATAGTTTACGCATAACCAGCATGTACACTGAGTAAAACGAAGCATGTTAGTTATTGACATGAAACTGTCGATACCAATGACTGAGGGTTGACTGCCCAAGGCAGTTCGTAATACATGATCACCACTGTAATCCATGCAAATAATTGTCCTTAACAACCCCCGTGTGAACGGGTGCTGAGTCCAAACTATAGTACTATCGTTGCTAAGGCAGGTAGACAACATTCCATGTGTAAACATAACAAACAAGCATTCATTAAGTCATGTATAACATGCGGTAACAGTTAGCGTTAAAAGTATTGCGTAGTGTGTTCGATGTGATTTCGTATAAGTAATGTATGTAACACCCAAAAATGCGTAAAGCAAAAAAAAGGATCGAGTATACTCACAGCGGTTGATGGATTGAAGGGAGCGCTTGGGAGTAAGGTTAGCCTGAATAGTTTGATAGCATAATGATAAGTAACGTGTAAAACGAAAACAAGTGTTGGTGGGTCGAACAGCTGGTCGATCGGATGGTAGTCCGATCGGACAGCTGATCGTGCGGGTGACAGTCCGTTCGGACGGCGGTCAGGTCGGTTGGTCGTTCGAGTGGATTGTTTCTTTCTTTAGGAAGCATGTGTTTGTGTATGATGGTTTGACTTTTGAAGTTTTTGTTGTAGCATTTTAAAACATTGAAGTATCTCTACCTTTCAGGTCGGTCGATCGACGGTCGTTCGATCGGCCAGCAACCTGTTTGGTTGGGTACTTCAATGAGAGCAAGTTCGCAGCAGGTTGTCACTCGATCGGACAGCAGTTCGATCGGGTGGCATTCCTAGTGCATTGAACATGTTGAAAATTGTTTAAGTGTTGAAGTTTAATTGTCACATGTTCGAGCGGTTAACCCGATCGGATGGTAGTTCGATCGGACAACAACTCGTTCAACGATCAGACTTCAAATGTTGGTGAATAGTTTAAGTGTGGGACCCAAGATGTAAGTCGTTCGGTTTGGCCAGTCGATCGGATTGGCTGTTCGATCGGATAGCAGTCCGATCGGACGGCACTCCGTCTTGGTCGACCTGTTAGTCTTACACTTGGTTGTTTTTGATTGTTTGTCGTTTTTTTATCGAGACGTTTTGATAACGTGTTAAGCAACAGAAACCTTGTCAATACTTGGTACCCCTGATCGGACAGGAATCACCCAACCCGGTCAGTTAACGGTTGGAGACGGTGTTCCATGTTTAACCCGAAATCGGTGGTCTCTAGGATAGAATCCAGATCTTGAATCAACATAACCACAAGAATGAGTAGTGAGTCGGCACAAGCTCTGATTCTATCGGTTTTGAGTGCATTGAGTGTAAAAGAGTTGAAATAAAATTTGAAAACCATCTTTCAATCCTTTTTATTGTGAATATGTTTAGATCTATGAAAGATCTTTGTTAGTTTATGCGAAAATCGGTTAGATCTAAGTTGTTCTTGGTGGATTGTGGCCAAAACATGAAGTTCTTCAAGAACACATGATGACGTCATCCTAGAACACCTTGAATCTTGGTGATTTCACGGTTAAAAGTTAAGATTTAAAAGATAGAAAGGTGTAGGAGTGCGTGTAGATCAAGGTAGTACAAGATTTAGGACGAGATCTTACCGGAATTGAGAGAAATCTGAAGAAAAGTGAGGAGAATGCGCTGGTCAGACAGAGAGTTGCCAAAAGTAGAAAGTGTGAAAGTGACAGGAGGTATTTATAGAGTTCCCAAATAGGAAAGGGCTGGTCGATCGGCCAGGCAGCTTGATCGGACAGGCTGTCTGATCGGACGGTAGTCCGATCGAACGGCTGGTCGATCGGCTGGTTGCCTGATCGATCGGTCGCTTGGTTTGAGCATTCGGTGCGACGAGTTTTGCCATTTCGATTTCGATTTGCGAGCGTTGCGATGCGATAGAGTTTCCTAGTCAAATTACTTTTAATCCCAACTACTCATATCTCGCGCTATCTCTTCTCCACCAATTATCATACTATATCTACATACAAGCATCCTTATTTCGTATTCGTTTAGCGTTTGCGATTCGATTGCGATTGAGTTCGATTGCGTTTTGATTGATTACCACACATTACATAAGTTAAACATGCACAAGTAACACATAAGGCACACACACACGTATAACAATAACCAAAATGCGAATTTCGAGTTGCGAGTGCGATGTTGATTAGATTAGTTCGATTAGCGTTTAGTTGACTTTATCGCATTATTACTTTCTATTGTTCACAGTCGTAAGGAGATTCATAGCGATAAGTATACATTGATTACTGCGATTCTTTATAGATACTCCACATAATACAACTAAAACGAAAATAAAATAGACTAATCTACGAGTCAAAGAAGTCAAAACAGGAATTGAGCAAGGAGAGACAGATTGCAATTAGCAATCTTTTCTTCCTTTGACTTCAATTTTGACTTTGACTTTGACTTTCGAAACACGGGGTGTTACAGCCTCCCCTGGTTGAGGGAATTTCGTCCCGAAATTAGGCCGAAGCCGTAACAAACAACTGCGGGTACTTCGCCCTCATGTCGCTTTCGAGTTCCCAAGTGAACTCTGCGCCTCGTTTGCCTTCCCATCGGACCTTCACAATAGGAATGCACGAGCGTCTGAGCTACTTGGTTTGGCGATCCATGATTTCGACGGGCTTCTCCACGAAGTGTAATGTTTCGTTTATTTGGAGGTCATCAAGAGGTACAATTAAATCATGCTCAGCCAGGCACTTTCGGAGGTTTGACACGTGGAAAGTCGGGTGGACATTACTAAGTTCCTCCGGTAGTTCGAGTCTGTAGGCGAATTTTCTAATCCTTTCCAGAATCTTAAAAGGTCCAACATATCGAGGCGCTAGTTTCCCTTTCTTGGCGAATCTGACAACACCCTTCCAAGGTGATACCTTTAGGAGTACGTAGTCGCCAACGTCAAATTCAAGGGGCTTGCGTCGTCTATCGGCGTAACTTTTCTGTCGACTTCGAGCTCTCAACAAGTTATCTCGAATTTGGAGGACTTTGTCAGTCGTTTCTTGTAATAGCTCAGGACCGGTTAATTGCGAGTGACCGATCTCGTGCCACACAATAGGCGATCGACATCTTCTTCCGTATAACGCCTCGAATGGTGCCATTTGAATGCTGGAATGATAACTGTTGTTATACGAGAATTCGACCAACGGCAGGTAAGTGTCCCAATTACCACCGAAGTCTATGACATACGAACGGAGCATGTCTTCAAGGGTACGGATCATTCTCTCAGTTTGACCGTCGGTTTGAGGGTAGAATGCGGTACTCAGATTAAGCGTAGTACCAAGAGCAGCTTGAAATGTTTCCCACAGTCGCGAGGTAAACCGAGCGTTACGGTCAGAGATGATGTCGCGAGGCATCCCATGATTATAAATGATCTCGTTGGTGTAGATTCGGACTAATCGTTCTACCTTGTAGTCTTCTCGTATTGGCAAAAAGTGGGCAGATTTGGTCAAACGGTCAACAACAACCCAAATGCTGTCATGACCTGATGACGTGTGTGGAAGCTTTGTTATGAAGTCCATGGCTATACTCTCCCACTTCCACATGGGGATTGGCGGTTGTTCGAGTAAGCCAGAGGGCCTTTGATGTTCAGCCTTGACCCTTGCACAAGTGAGGCACTTCCCAACGTAGAGAGCAATATCCCTTTTCATGCCTGGCCACCAGTACTTGTAGCGAAGATCCTGGTACATTTTATCGGCACCGGGATGAATGGAATACCGGGATTTGTGGGCTTCGTCCATCAAAATCTGTCATAAATTGGTCCATTTAGGGATCCAAATTCAGTCCAGGAAGTGGAATATCCCATTCGACTTATTCACTAGCTGAGCTCCATCGTGATAGATTCGTTCCTTCTTCAAAGTGAGTTCATTAAAGCAGGCATGCTGGGCTTCGCGGATGAGGGTTTCGAAATCATATTGGGCTTGTGATGCGGATTGGTGTGTATATGGATTTAAGTATATTTTAAGCCCTTTTTACACATTAGTCAAGTTTTAAATTTATAAAACACGATATTTTACTAACACCAAACACACATAGGGGCAAGTGCACCCATCGTGAGCATAGTATAGTGTTGGCAAGATACCGAGGTCGTCCAAGGACACAAGAGCTTTTAGTATCGGTTTATCCTCAACGTCTAATCAAATCAAAAGTTTAGAAAAAGGTTTTTAAACTAGAAAATAAAAACTACCTAAAATGCAGAAAAATAAAATAAAAGTAAAAACAGATAGACAAGATGAATTACTTGGCTCCGACTCATGTATAGTGTAACCTTTGATTATTTTCGCACTTTTGCACTTTTTAAGAGATTATCTTAGTTATTGTAGTAGGCCCCTCTTTTGAAGGTGACGTTACCCTCAACCCAGTAGTTTGAGTCAGCAAGGATACAATCCTAAATGGTCGGATTATTGAAAGATAATTAATTAAGTTATTAATGCATATTGTGGTAGGCCCCTCTTTTGAAGGTGACGTTACCCTCGGCTAAGTAGTCTGAGTCAGCATGGATACAGTCCTAAGTAGCCGGGTTAAAATATTAATAGTAGATTAACTTATGAGGGGATCAAAGAGTTTAGACCCCCGCCATCCAATACCGGTGGGTATTGAAGGAGGTCCTACTAAATTTGACCCAGGTCCTTTCCAGGATCTATACACTGAACAATGGCAAGACTCTTACCAAACCGTTCCCTTAACCCCCGACCAGGTAGCCAACATACCTCCATATAGACCGTGGAGATATGAATGGTGAAAATCTTTTATTTTATATAGACAGTAAAATAATGCCAAGACACCACGGACAAATGATAAGGAAGAATCACCTTCAACATAAGAAACTAGTTATTAAAGTCATTAATACATAACCAAGTAAAAAGTGCGAAAAGATTAAAAATAAAAAGTATTACACTAGACACTTGTCTTCACCAAGTGATGTAAGAGACTTAGGCAAACATGGCCTTTGATTGTCAAGAACTCTTACGATCAATCTTGGATCCCGAGACGACTCACACACTCTATGATGGACAATGGATGATGGTGGTGGATGATGGTGTTGTGATGGTGGTGGGTGGTGGGTGAAGTGTGAGAGAGGTGGTGTGCCAAGGGATGAGTTGCAAGTGATCCAAGCACTCCTATTTATAGGCTGAACAGAAGCTCGGGCACGGCCCGTGTCCATCCTCCTCTCTTTCTTCATTAATTGCAGTTTTCTGCATTAGTTGACCACGCCCCCGTGTCCGTTGAGTACGACCTCGTGTGCAGAAGCATATCTGTACTATCAAGATTTGCCTGGATTCTGCGAATCTTATAGTTGACCACGGCCCCGTGTCCGCTGAGCACGGCCCCGTGGTGGGCGATAGAAGCTTCTACAACTTTGTCTTTTCTGCTGACACTTGGGCACGCCCCCGTGCTCACTGAGCACGGGGCGTGTTCAGCCTTCTGTCTTCTTGATTTTGCTTGGGAAGATGCTGTCGAGGGGTCGGGCATGCCATGTTTGTTCCTTTTCTTGTATTTACGTTAGATTTAGTTGCCTTTTTGCTTCTTTTGTTCATTTGAGCTCATTTAATCCTGAAAATACAAAAGGAAGACAAAAACACACTTTTTCCAACATTAGTACTAAAAAAAGGTTAGTTTTACGCCACAATTGATGTAATTTATATGTTGCATTTTGTGCACATCAGCTTGGGTATCGCGAATGCTGAGCAAATAACTCCGTCTGCTGAGAGCGTCGGCAACGACATTTGCTTTGCCTGGGTGATAACGAATTTCACAATCGTAATGTTGAGAAGTTCTACCCATCGGCGTTGACGTATATTAAGTTCTTTCTGATCAAAGATATGTTGTAGGCTCCTATGATCGGTGAAGATCGTACACTTGATACCATATAGGTAGTGTCGCCAAATCTTTAACGCAAAAACAACCGCGCCTAGCTCGAGATCATGGGTTGTATAGTTCTTCTCGTGGATTTTGAGCTCACGAGATGCGTAAGCTATAACCTTGTCCCGTTGCATAAGAACACAACCAAGACCAAGGTTGGAAGCATCACAATAGACAATGAAACCGTCGTTTCCATCGGGCAATGTGAGAACAGGAGCATTGCAGAGCATGTGTTTAAGGGTTTGGAAAGCAGATTCTTGTTCAGTTCCCCAAACAAAAGGCTTGTCTTTATGCGTGAGAGCGGTAAGCGGCACAGCGATCTTTGAGAATCCTTCGATAAATCATCGATAATAGCCCTTTAGTACGAGAAATGAACGAACCTCAGACGGGTTCTTAGGTGTAATCCAACTCTTAACTGCTTCAATCTTTGCGGGATCGACGTGAATACCTTGACTATTTACAATGTGACCCAGAAACTGAACCTCCTCTTGCCAGAATTCACACTTGGAGAACTTGGCATAGAGTCGATTCCCCTAGAGTAGTTCGAGAACCAAACGTAGATGTCGCGCGTGTTCGGCCTTCGACTTGGAATAGATCAAGACATCGTCGATGAACGCGATGACGAAACGGTCGAGATAAGGTTTACATACGCGATTCATCAGATCCATGAAAACTGCGGGTGCATTGGTTAAACCAAAAAGCATAACAACGAACTCATAGTGGCCGTAACGAGTGCGAAAAGCGGTTTTGGGTATATCCTCCTCTTGAATGTGTAGCTGGTGATAGCTTGAGCGTTGATCGATCTTTGAGAAACACGTAGCACCTTGTAGCTGATCAAACAAATCGTCAATGCGAGGCAGGGGATAGCGGTTCTTGATGGTTAGCTTATTCAATTCCCGATAGTCGATGCACATCCTGAACGACCCATCCTTCTTTTTGTAGAAAAGGACTGGCGCGCCCCAAGGAGAGGTGCTCGGGTGAATGAAGCCTTTCTCAAGTAATTCCTGAAGCTGGTTCGAGAGTTCACGCATTTCGGACGGTGCGAGTCGGTAAGGAGCTTTGGCAACAGGATTGGCTCCAGGAATGAGGTCGATACGGAAGTCGATATCACGACTTGGCGGTAATCCAGGAAGATCGTCAGGGAACGCCTGAGGAAATTCACGGACCACAGGAACGTCTTTCACTTCTGTCTTCCTTTTCTTTTCCTTCTCCGCTACTACAATGTTAGCCAAGAAAGCTCTGTCTTCCTTGCGGAGATACTTGCTAGCTTGGACACATGACATAAGTTTGAGACCTTTCGAAGCAGTTTCACCATAAACACACAATAAATCACCATTCGCGAGCGAGAATCGAATCATCTTGTCGAAGTCACAACTTCAGCATGGTTTTCGCGAAGAAAGTCCATGCCTATTATGACGTCGAAACTTCCGAGTTGCATCGGGATAAGGTCGATTGGGAAAATGTGATTGTTGAGCTCAAGAATAGAATCACGGAGAACAGAATTAACGGCGACAGTTCTTCCGGTGGCGACTTCAACATCGAATGTCGATGGGAGATGGGAGCGCTTACGACTAAGGAGCTTCTCGAATTCAAACGACACAAAGCAATTATCGGCTCCAGTATCAAATAAACACGAAGCATATATACCATTCACAAGGAACGTACCATTGACCACATTGTTGTCAGCCTGGGCTTGGCGCACATTGATGTTGAACGTTCTGGCGCGTGCGGCTTGTTGCTGTTGATGCGGCAGTTGCTGCTGTTAAGGTTGCTGCTGCTGGGGCTCTTGTTTTACAACCCTGTTCGGGCACATGTTCGCAAAGTGGTTGGGATCACCACATGCGAAGCAGACTCTTGCGTTGATCGCGGTTGCCTGAGCCGCTTGATGGCCTTGTGGGGCTGGGAGCAGAGCTTGATGAGCATTGGCAGGAGCTGCGGTGTTGCGAGGACCAGTACGGCAGTTAACAGTAAAGTGGTCGTACATGTTGCAGTGAGCGCAGAAACGACAGGCGAGACCCACTGGGTGATGATAAGAGCATGTTGGACAAGCAGGGTGGGGGCCTGTGTATGCACGCTTTGCTGGCGGTGCATAAGTAATTGGTGCTGGGCGGTGGTGGGACTGCTGCTGAGCCGGTACGGCTTGTAGAGGAGCAACAGTGGTGGTGGCAGCGCAGTTTTGTTGCTGGAGCTGCTGTTGTTCTTCTTCTTCCTGTGACGTGAGGACTTTGACGGTTGAGCGGCGACGGTTTCGGAGGCTGGTGCGGCGGTGACTTGGTGCAGACTCTTTGAAGCTTTATCCCAAAAACCAGCTTTTACCCGCTTGTCGTTGACTCGGCAGCAAGCAGGTAAGTTTCTTCGATCGTTGATGTCTTTGCGGCATGCACAAAATTAGCA
Source organism: Helianthus annuus (assembly GCF_002127325.2). Taxonomy (NCBI): domain Eukaryota; kingdom Viridiplantae; phylum Streptophyta; class Magnoliopsida; order Asterales; family Asteraceae; genus Helianthus; species Helianthus annuus. The sequence goes on from NC_035441.2 coordinate 131,727,127, forward strand.
ACACAGTCGGGTAGAGCTCGGATGTACTTCTTGATTGCCATATCAGACGTCTTCACTTGATCGGGGCAGATGATGCTGAGCTGCTTAAAGGGAGCAGTCAGGGCAGCGTTGTCTCCATCCTTCTGCTTTATGTTCCAAAACTCGTCCTCCAGCTTTTGGCGTTCATGGGGAGGCCAGAATTCGTCCATCATGATGGCCTTCAGCTCTTCCCATGTCAGCTCGAAAGCTGCATCATTCTCGCGTTTGTTTCGTTCGGCCGTCCACCAGTCTAGTGCGCGGGACTGGAAGACGCCGGTTGTGTTTAGGGTACGGAGATTTTCAGGACAACCGGTTTGGCGCAGAGTGACTTCGATGGAATCGAACCATTGTGTCACACCCCTAAATTCCACGTGTCACCGGTGGGCCCGGTGGGGGTTCCGTGACGTAGTTGATATCGTCATAGTCAACCATACAATAATATAAATGCACAGCGGAAGCAAAAGAAAGATTTATTTCAACATAAATTATTGTAATATTCAAGTATCACAAAATGTCGAAATAGATCCACAGGCAGATTCAAATAAAAAGGAGACTTCATTTCAACAGACATCATGCATCCTAAGCTTGCGAGACTTCTACGGATGCTTAAGGAGTGACCAGCCTATTACGCGTAGTACCTGCACTTAGCCTTTTTGGAAAATACGTCAGTTTACACTGGTAAATACAATTTAACTGACTCATTTTGAAAATGTTTAAAATTGATTTAAATGCCCGTGGCATAAAACTTTTTATAACTTGGGATAATTATTTTGCTTAATAATCTTGTAAAAGAATTACATGTTCGTTATGCGTTCAGTGGCCTGGGTCGTGCCGGGTTAAAGTTCAATAGACACACCACTTAATATAATTCCGTCGCAAGACTTCTCTCGGCCGACGATTATACAATAATGAAATGCACAACGGGTGTACGCCTACACCCGTGTACTAAGGTCGTGGCCATTCTTGGAATGATGCCAGGGATATCCGGGACATGGTCATTAAACCCCCAAAGGCGTTAAACAAACAAAACAACATTTTTAAACGGGTTAATTTGACAACACTTAGCCATCAACTGATTAAGGTCAATTCCCCGACCAAGCGGTATTTTATATACCGTACCCCAAGCCCGTATAGGGAAAATAAGTTAAACGTATTTACCTGAGCAAAGTATAAATCAAAAACAGCGAGTGCACGTAGCTTTTACTGGGCTCCTAGATCTGGAAATTAAGGTTTTAATAACCTATTAGAATTCTAACGGGTCTTAAACTTAGACCGGTTAGTTAAAAAGGAAGATTACGGTTTTAAACGCACAATAAGGCGAAGACCGTTTTAGAATGTGGTTTTGACCCAACAAGCTTGCATACTTGTTTAATATGGGTAATATAATCACATTCTGGATTTGAGACCGAAAAAGATATGGTTTGACCCGTTTCGGCTAAAATGGCCAAACTAGTCACATAAGCCGATCCGAACGCATACAGTGCGTAACGAGTAACCATAAGAGTCAAATACAAGTTTCTGAAGTCAATATGCTTAAAATATGTTGTGATATCAGAATGATACCTTCCATTATGCCCCAAATGATTTTAAACCAAAACTATGTCTCATAAGGGCGTTTTGGTCATTTTATAAGGTGTAAAAAGGGGTAAAATAATAACCTGAGTTACAGGTCTGATTAAATTAGTAAATATACTTAATTTACTAAGTTATAACTGTAGGGTAGCAAGTCTATGTGAATTTTATTATCTTTAACCTTACTATGCACCGTAGGGGCATTTTGGTAAATTCACATGTGCCTAAAAGATCAATTCTGGAACTCTGAGTTCAAAACATTTGCCTACTGTTTAAAATATAAAAAAATTCACTAATTACATCAGTAGGTTCAATCCCTTAAGCTTAATAAGGTTCTAGAGCACACTTATGCGTTAAAAATGCCTAAAAAGGCGATTTGGGGCCATTTCCGGGTATTCTGTAAAAAGCCGATATTTTTAATATTCCAGAAGGCTCAAAATAATTTATTTATTATAACAAATCAGTAGAAATTGATTTGAGGTCAAAAGGTTTTGTAAAACTCATTTTATGGCTAAAAAGGGTAAAACCGGCATAAACCGAATTAATCTTAGAACACTAAGTTATGCTCAGCCTAAAAATAAATAAAAATCACCAAAAATCCCAAAATATTATTTTATAACAGTGGGTAAAGAGTTTGGTATAAAAATTTGGGTTTTGATAAGCTATACGTAATTTACGCCATTTAATTAATAAAGAAGCTCTTAATTACGCTATTGAGCATAACTCCTAATCTAGACCTCAAACTGACTTCAAATTTTGGGTGCAAGTTTATAAATCAGTAGCTAAGGTGCCTACCCTTTTACATTTTCAAAAATCACGTTTTAAGGTCAAATGGGCATAATGGTCAACATATAAGCGATTAACGGAAACATGCATGTGAATAGGATATCTAATGAACCAAGTTGTATAATCTCAGAGAGTTATACTAACATGTAAATAGGTTCAAAAGAAGCTCTAAGGCAATCCTAAACTTGGCTTAAACGGGTCAGAACTGATAGTCAAAGCAATAGTCAAACTTTGCGACTTTCGGTTCCAAACCGAGCCTAAACTGAAAATTGTCGAGTTGAACATGTTGGAACATGTTCTTACATTAATTACCAAGTTATTTTAATGATCAAACAGGTTGCATGTACCCTACATTGCTAATTATGCATTAATTCGTAAATAAGAATTCTGTTGACTTTTTATAATAAGCTTTGACTCAACAATTAGCATAGTTAGAGTGGGAATCTGGAAATAACCTTTTAAGGGTTTGTTACCCACATAATTACCTACTTAAAGGTACTTTTAATTCGTGATTTGACAGAGCACAATTTAATTAATCATGAAGTCAAACCTTAATTACGACGGTTTGACTTTTAGCTAATTAACTAAGCTAAAACGAATTAAGGGAGGTTAAGGACACTTACAAGAGTCCTAAGAAGGATTATAGGCTTAAGGGAATCTTGGTTGATGTCCAGAGAAGCTCCAAGAGTGCCTTGAGTGTAATGTGAATGAGCAAGTCCAAATGGTCACCACTCAAGTCCCTTTTATAGTGAACCAAGAGGCTCAAGATCATGCCAAGGTAATCTAGGATAGTTACAAGATCATCCTAGATGTCCCTAGAGGGCTAAATACTGCCTAGCAAGGCCATTGTTTCGAAAACCACCTTTCTAAGTCGGTGTAACAGGCTGAACAGGCAGCTGTCCAAATCCTGCTGCCAGCGACAGGCTTACGAACCGTAAGCCTAAACTCTTGCGGTCCGTATGCAGCCTTTACGGACTGTATGCTCAGATTGTTGCGGTCCGTAACCGACCTTTGCTGAAAACGCCCAGGTACCCTCCTTACGGACCGTAAGCCTAGGGTCTTGCGGTCCGTAACCGGTGGTCAGAGGAAATTTGTAAACTTTCCAAGTCTTGACCATGCAATCAACAAACCCGAATCCAAGCCATCTTTTTCAGTTGTGGGACCATCTGTTCAGCCATTGCATGCTTGCATGGTTCTTACATGTCCCCTTTTCAAATTGGATTCTTGTGGGACTTGCAAAGTGACGGAAGTTACAAGGAAAGATTGAATTCTCATCAACTCCCAATTCTCACTAGATTAGGATTTAAAATCAGAATTTATTGTAGTAACACTTATTAATAGTCCAACTTCCATATAAAAGATGCAATTTTTATTTATTTAGAATCAACCGGTAAAAATATATAAGATGTTTATCAAATAATTTATGGATCTTGGGATTTATAAATTCGGGTCGCTCAGAGGTGTTTTAATAACATGTCGCCCTTGGGTCGTTCAGAGGTATTTTGATAACATGACGCCCTCTTAAAAATCCTACCACGCATCTCTATTTTTTTTGACCCGGTTTCTGACACATTTGTCCCACATGACACGTGTCTTTATTTCGTTGGACAGGAATTTTCAAGGTGTTACATCCTCACCCCCTTAAAAGAAATCTCGTCCACGAGATTTAGGGAAACAGATGAGGATACTTCTCTTTCATTGTGGATTCTAGCTCCCATGTGTATTAAGGACCTCTGCGGGCATCCCACTTCACCTTGACAATAGGCACAAGCTTTCTCCGAAGCTTCTTTACCTGTCGATCCTCAATCGACACAGGTCTTTCCACAAATTTTAAGCTCTCGTCTATATGCACATTTGTGTGTGGTATGACTAGTGACTCATCAGCTAGACATTTCTTCAGATTGCAGACGTGAAATACATTATGAATACCGTCGAGCTCTTCAGGTAAGTTTAACTTGTAAGCCACTGATCCTACACATTCGATGATCTCGAATGGTCCTATATACCTTGGGCTTAATTTACCTTTCTTGCCAAATCGCATCACCCCTTTCCAAGGTGATACTTTAAGCAAAACTTTATCGCCAACCTCAAACTTGAGAGGTTTTCGCCTTTCATCTGCATAGCTCTTCTGCCTGTCTCGAGCAGCTTTCAGGCGGTCGCGAATTTGGACAATCTTGTCCGTTGTCTCGAAGACTAAGTCAGGACCTGATAATTGGGTATCCCCTACTTCTGCCCAGCAGATGGGTGTTCTGCACTTTCTACCATATAGTGCCTCAAAAAGCGCAACCTTAATGCTAGTATGGTAGCTATTATTGTAGGAGAACTCGACCAATGGTAAATGCCTGTCCCAACTACCTCCTAGATCAATTACACATGCACGCAACATGTCTTCCAACGTTTGGATAGTACGCTCACTCTGCCCATCCGTCTGAGGATGGTAAGCCGTACTGAAATTCAATTGAGTGCCCAGAGACTGTTGGAAACTCTTCCAGAAATGAGATGTGTATCTAGTATCCCGATCTGAGATAATAGATACTGGTACGCCATGCAAAGACACAATCTTATCCACGTACAGTTGGGCTAACATGTCAGAGCTGAAGGTTTCTTTAATGGGCAGGAAATGTGCTGACTTAGTCAGCCTATCAACTATGACCCATATAGTATCATTTCCCTTTGGCGTTTTAGGCAATTTCGTGATGAAGTCCATCGTTACCATTTCCCATTTCCATGTGGGAATTTCAGGCTGTTGCAGCAAACCTGACGGCTTCTGATGTTCAGCTTTGACTTTAGCACACGTCAAGCATTTAGCTACATAAGCAGCTATAGACTTTTTCAAGCCTATCCACCAATAATTTGCCTTTAAATCCTGGTACATCTTATCAGCTCCAAGATGGACGGAATACATGGAACTGTGGGCTTCCTTGAGGATAACATCACGAAGTCCTCCATATACAGGAACCCATATTCGTCCATTTAACCTCAACATTCCATCCTTATCGTAGGACAACTGTTCTTCAGTCACTCCTAATTTTTCCTCAGGATAGTTAGCTTCCAACACAGCTTCCTTTTGTGCAGCTAACAACCTTTCATTCAAACTATTCTTAATTTCAATGCTCTTGGCATTGATCCTTATCGGCTTCACCCTTTCCTTCCTGCTCAAGGCATCTGCGACTACATTGGCCTTGCCTGGATGGTATCTTATTTCACAATCATAATCGTTCAAGGTTTCCATCCATCGTCGCTGCCTCATGTTCAAATCCTTCTGATTGAACAGGTGTTGAAGGCTATTGTGATCAGAGTAGATCACACATTTAGTCCCATACAGGTAATGCCTCCAGAGCTTAAGTGCAAATACAACGGCACCCAATTCCAAGTCGTGGGTGGTGTAATTCTTCTCGTGCACCTTTAGTTGACGTGAAGCATAGGCAATGACCTTGCCCTTTTGCATTAACACACAACCCATTCCGGTGTGTGATGCATCACAATACACCACAAATTCTTCAATGCCTTCAGGTAGAGTCAGCACTGGAGCGTTACTCAACTTCTGCTTCAAGATGTTAAAAGATTCTTGCTGCTTAGGCCCCCAATTAAACTTAATGTTCTTACGTGTTAACGAAGTTAAGGGTGCAGCAATTCTTGAGAAGTTTTCAATAAAACGCCTATAGTATCCAGCCAAACCTAGGAAGCTACGAATCTCTGAAGGCGTCTTTGGCTCTTTCCAGTTCATAATAGCTTCTATCTTTGCGGGATCCACTTGAATTCCACGTTCGCTCACAACATGTCTGAGAAACTGGACTTCGCGAAGCCAAAATTCACACTTTGAAAACTTGGCATAGAGCTTCTCTTGATGGAGCAGCTTAAGAATGCACCGAAGATGCTTTTCATGGTCAGCTTGGTTCTTCGAGTAGATGAGGATGTCGTCGATGAAGACAATGACAAATTTATCCAGATAAGGCTTGCACACGCGATTCATGAGATCCATGAATGCGGCAGGTGCGTTAGTGAGCCCAAAAGGCATCACTAGGAACTCGTAATGACCATAACGAGTCCTAAACGCGGTCTTATGTACATCCTCCTCTTTGACCTTCAGTTGATGATAGCCTGACCTGAGATCTATCTTGGAGAAGTAACTCGCTCCCTGTAGCTGATCGAATAGATCATCGATTCTAGGCAAAGGATATCTGTTCTTGATAGTAACCTTGTTTAGCTCACGGTAATCAATGCATAGACGCATTGATCCATCCTTCTTTTTAACGAACAGAATTGGTGCTCCCCATGGAGACGAACTAGGTCTAATAAAACCTTTAGCTAGTAAATCATCTAGCTGTGTCCTTAATTCCTTCATCTCCATCGGTGCTAATCTATATGGTGCTCTGGCCACTGGTGCAGCTCCGGGGATGATGTCAATCCTAAATTCCACCTGCCTATCTGGTGGCAACCCAGGTAGTTCTTCCGGAAATACCTCGGGATAATCAGAAATGACTGGTATGTCTTCGATCCTGGGCTTCTTCTCGTCAATGGTCACTTGTGCCATATAAATGACACAACCCTTACTCATGCATCTAGATGCCTTAAGCATGGCCACTTGTTCTGGCAATCCATGTTGAGTATCTCCCTGAATTGTGAGTGGCTCACCAGATGGGGTCTTGATTACTATCTGCTTCTTGTTGCACATTATCTGGGCTTGGTTATGCGATAACCAATCCATTCCTATTACTATATCAAAGCCTGCTAGTTTAAAGGGTAACAAGGACAAAGGAAAAGAGTGGTTCCTAATGGATAGGACACATCCATCTAATACAGTCGAAACTGTTTCTATTGTTCCATCAGCTAATTCCACATCATATTTCATACTTAAAACCTTAACAGGTAATTTCAATAATTCACAGAACTTATTATCTACAAAGGATCTATCCGCCCCAGAGTCAAATAATATCCTGGCATAGACATTATTAATGAGAAAAGTACCTGTTATGACATTATCATCCTGAATGGCTTCCTTTGCATCCATGCGGAAAACCCTTGCATTAGTCTTCTTTCCCTCCTCTGCTTTCTTGGCAAGCTTCGGGCAGTTGGGTCTAATATGCCCCTTCTCATTACAATGGAAGCATGTGGCATCCTTTAGTTTCTTACAATCTATTGCCTTGTGATCCGGGGACTTACAGATTCCACATACTTTTGGTTGGGACTGCGACCTTGACTCTTGCCTGCACTTCCCAAAGTGGTGCTTCTTACAAACCTTGCACCGGGTTTTTTCACTTGACTGATGGTCACCCTTTTTAGTTTCCGACCCTTTCTTCTGGTCGTTGTTTCCCTTACGCTTCTTATCTGAGCGTCGCGAACCATCATCTTCGCGTTTTCGTTTCTCGGCATCTGCAGCTCTCAGAGATCTCTGTCTAACTGCGTCTAGTGTAAGGGACAGAGAAATGTCAGCCACTGATCGAAAAGTAGTGGGCCGAGAGGCCTTGACGCTTGCTTTAATTTCTGGGGCCAGACCCCCAATGAAACGGGCTATCCTCTTTGGTTCAGGTGTTACAAGATAAGAAACTAGCCTTGACAAGGTGTTGAAGGTTGTGAGGTAAGCCTGGCAGTCCAGGTTCTTCATCACCAGAGACAGGAAATCGGACTCTATTCTTTCGACCTCGTGCTGAGGGCAATAATTCTCCTTGATCAGGGCAACAAATTGTTCCCAAGACATGTTGTATAGAGGTACCTTTCCGGTGGCTTGAATCAACGACTTCCACCATGATAGGGCATCACCCTTGAAAGATTGTGACACAAACTTCACAATATCTCTTTCAGCACATCCACTTATATCTACCACCGTTTCCATTTCATCAAGCCAAGTCATACAGTCCACTGCCCCCTTCTCCCCAGTAAAATCCCAGGGTTTACAAGACACGAAGTATTTATACGTGCAACCCTTGGCACGTGGGGTATCATCAAACATGATCTTCTTGGAATGATCACCATTCTCATTCGAAGAATGTCTATCATCATCCTTCTTAGTTTCTTCCTTTTTAGACTTGGGTTGGACAGAAGGTGGCTTGCTGTGAGACTCTGAATGAGTCTTGGGTCTGTTATGCGGTGTAGACAAGGTCCTACTATGAGTCCCACTGTACTCACTGTACTGTCTTTCTAATGCCTTTGTAACCGCATCATCAACAAGTGTTTTCAGCTCTGCGCCAGTTAACTGTATTTTTGCATTATCGTGATTCTCTACCGGACGACTGTTCACTTCGTCCGACCCCGCCATGTAGCTTCAATTGCTACATATAGACAATAATAGGCAAGGTTTTATTTAGAAGTTATTACAGCATTTTATGTATTTTATTAACCATATTTTTTTTTAAATAGCCATTGCAGGTTAATTTATTAATCAAGTATTAATTCAGGATCTATATCATAATCCTATATTATAGTTAAGAATTAACATATAACTTAGTCACAAGGACAGTGTTAGTTTATAACCCGGATTCTTACAGAATCTAGGTATTAGGGTCTGAACCAAGGTTCATTACCCTATTCTAGACAGTGAGTCGCAGACTCTAACTGTCTCTTAGCCCCAGAGGACATTTAGTCATTACCCGCAGGCAGTTCATCCCCAAGGAATGGTTATTTAAATACAGGGAATTTTAAAAATTAACCCAATTTAAAGATGGCTTATGTGATTTATAACGTATCACAATTCGCCTGATATAGTAACATACATACAGATGTCAACAGAATTTGGAATCTTTTAGACAGGTTCTACCATTTTGGCCATGTCTGCGATGACACGTGGCTAGGTTTTACCCCTAAGATTCTCTTTATAACGCAGATCAATCCTAAGTTGAGACGTTAATTACGGACCTGAATCTAATTATGGAGATACCATCTTGGCCTTGTCTTATAATGACATGTGGCTAGGTCTTGTCCCTTTTTAGATTTTGCCATTCTATATTAATGGTAGGTCTTCTTTATTTTAGGAAATGTTATTTTCATTTTTACCTTTTTATTTTAAGTTTTATTCATATACTTATTTATAACAATAATTATAAAAATTTAAATGCAACATTTTACTAAATAAAGATTTAACAGTACAATACTTGCCCTAAACGGGACTTCTACAAATAACATGCCCACGCAGGGGCGAATTACAATAAACAACAAACAAACAAACCCACGCAGGGGTCAACTGAAAGACATGCCCACGCAGGGGCAGAATACAAAAAGACAAGCTCGCGCAGGAGCTGAATACTGAAACAACAAGTCCACGCAGGGACTGACTACAACAAAGTAAATAAAGATCTTCACTAATCCCTTCTTTTGGACTTTCCTTTGATCAAATCTGATAGTCCTTTGAAGAAACCTCTGTTGTGTCTACGCTCAGTTTGGATTTCCCGTTCACAACGGTCCAGTCTCTCAAGGACCTCCTGCTGGCGCTCTGGTGGGATAAGCTGCTGCTGCGGCGGTTGGTACAATGGTTGAGGAGGTGGTGGCTGCTGGTACACATATGGAGGGTACCCGGTAGTCCCAGGACCACCATAGGGCCCTTCAGGGTGTCGAGCGTTGTAATCCCACGCCTCCTGATATGGGTCCACGTTAGCATAGTTAAAGCTGTTGTGGCCCGGCATTTCAAACGGGTTGTATGCCGCGGAACCGGCATAAGCAGGGATTGGGTTGTCAAAACCCGACGGAGGTGCCACAGGTACTGAGTTGACCTCTGGAATGGGGTTTGATGGACCCCCCATTTGTGGTTCTTCTTCTTCCTCTTGGAGTGGCGGATAATGGCTGCCACTTGATGGTTGGGGAGTGCTGATGCGGACACCACCTCGCACGGACATCCGTGCGTTTGACCTCCTCCGCCTCGGTGGCTCCGGAGGCGGCTGCTGTTCCACTGGTAGTGGTGGTGGTGGTGGCGGAGTGACTGCCACAAATCGTTGATCCTCACAAGGATCCTCTGCTGCTGATGCTGCTGTTGCTGATATGGGGACGAGTGCTCAGAGGGCGTGAAGTAACAGTCCCACTACTTGAACCTCTCCTGGTAACTATCCGGACCGCGGTACGGTGATCCGTGGAAAGATGACCCATCCGAGATTTCGATGGGGTGGTTCGGCGTTCCTGTAGCAGGCTCCATGGGATCAGTATCCTCGTCCATGTCATTTTCCCCAGAGAAGTGGTCTTCCGGTCTGAGTGCGTTAAAACCCCCGGGTTCTGGAAAAATGTTGGCCGGGTTGAACCGGCTTTGGAAGACTGGGGTTGGGTCACCAAAGGAATGGTGAGAGTTGGATCTCTGCAACGGTATGAAAGAGGGTGGTTGCTCGTTGGGCTCATTTTCCGATTGAGGCCCAAAGGAATGCTGGTAAGAAGGTGAAGAGCTGAGGGAGACTGACCGCCTCCCGGGTTCAACATAGAGCCTCCACGGCTCTTGTGGGCTCGTGCTCATGGTAATGGATGGGGTACGCCGGTGCGAAGGCCCGGCTTCGTGATCGTGACCCGTGACTGGTCCTTTGCCTCGACCGCGGAGAAATCTTGGTGGCATTTTGACATGCATACAAGTTTTAGATAACAATAACAATATATAATAATAAGACCCAAAAATAAAACAACACAGAGTTTGTCCTATGTTCTTTGTCTAGACTCGGAACTCGTGGAATGTGCATTTATTTAACTGAGATTAAACACAGAAGGCTAGTGTTTAATTCACTCAGCGTTGGCTCTGATACCAACCTGTCACATCCCTAAATTCCACGTGTCACCGGTGGGCCCGGTGGGGGTTCCATGACGTAGTTGATATCGTCATAGTCAACCATACAATAATATAAATGCACAGCGGAAGCAAAAGAAAGATTTATTTCAACATAAATTATTGTAATATTCAAGTATCACAAAATGTCGAAATAGATCCACAGGCAGATTCAAATAAAAAGGAGACTTCATTTCAACAGACATCATGCATCCTAAGCTTGCAAGACTTCTACGGATGCTTAAGGAGTGACCAGCCTATTACGCGTAGTACCTGCACTTAGCCTTTTTGGAAAATACGTCAGTTTACACTAGTAAATACAATTTAACTGACTCATTTTGAAAATGTTTAAAATTGATTTAAATGCCCGTGGCATAAAACTTTTTATAACTTGGGATAATTATTTTGCTTAATAATCTTGTAAAAGAATTACATGTTCGTTATGCGTTCAGTGGCCCGGGTCGTGCCGGGTTAAAGTTCAATAGACACACCACTTAATATAATTCCGTCGCAAGACTTCTCTCGGCCGACGATTATACAATAATGAAATGCACAACGGGTGTACGCCTACACCCGTGTACTAAGGTCGTGGCCATTCTTCGAATGATGCCAGGGATATCCGGGACATGGTCATTAAACCCCCAAAGGCGTTAAACAAACAAAACAGCATTTTTAAACGGGTTAATATGACAACACTTAGCCATCAACTGGTTAAGGTCAATTCCCCGACCAAGCGGTATTTTATATACCGTACCCCAAGCCCGTATAGGGAAAATAAGTTAAACGTATTTACCTGAGCAAAGTATAAATCAAAAACAGTGAGTGCACGTAGCTTTTACTGGGCTCCTAGATCTGGAAATTAAGGTTTTAATAACCTATTAGAATTCTAACGGGTCTTAAACTTAGACCGGTTAGTTAAAAAGGAAGATTACGGTTTTAAACGCACAATAAGGCGAAGACCGTTTTAGAATGTGGTTTTGACCCAACAAGCTTGCATACTTGTTTAATATGGGTAATATAATCACATTCTGGATTTGAGACCGAAAAAGATATGGTTTGACCCGTTTCGGCTAAAATGGCCAAACTAGTCACATAAGCCGATCCGAACGCATACAGTGCGTAACGAGTAACCATAAGAGTCAAATACAAGTTTCTGAAGTCAATATGCTTAAAATATGTTGTGATATCAGAATGATACCTTCCATTATGCCCCAAATGATTTTAAACCAAAACTATGCCTCATAAGGGCGTTTTGGTCATTTTATAAGGTGTAAAAAGGGGTAAAATAATAACCTGAGTTACAGGTCTGATTAAATTAGTAAATATACTTAATTTACTAAGTTATAACAGTAGGGTAGCAAGTCTATGTGAATTTTATTATCTTTAACCTTACTATGCACCGTAGGGGCATTTTGGTAAATTCACATGTGCCTAAAAGGTCAATTCTGGAACTAGGAGTTCAAAACATTTGCCTACTGTTTAAAATATAAAAAAATTCACTAATTACATCAGTAGGTTCAATCCCTTAAGCTTAATAAGGTTCTAGAGCACACTTATGCGTTAAAAATGCCTAAAAAGGCGATTTGGGGCCATTTCCGGGTTTTCTGTAAAAAGCCGATATTTTTAATATTCCAGAAGGCTCAAAATAATTTATTTATCATAAAAAATCAGTAGAAATTGGTTTGAGGTCAAAAGGTTTTGTAAAACTCATTTTATGGCTAAAAAGGGTAAAACTGGCATAAACCGAATTAATCTTAGAACACTAAGTTATGCTCAGCCTAAAAATAAATAAAAATCACCAAAAATCCCAAAATATTATTTTATAACAGTGGGTAAAGAGTTTGGTATAAAAATTTGGGTTTTGATAGGCTATACGTAATTTACGCCATTTAATTAATAAAGAAGCTCTTAATTACGCTATTGAGCATAACTCCTAATCTAGACCTCAAACTGACTTCAAATTTTGGGTGCAAGTTTATAAATCAGTAGCTAAGGTGCCTACCCTTTTACATTTTCAAAAATCACGTTTTAAGGTCAAATGGGCATAATGGTCAACTTATAAGCGATTAACGGAAACATGCATGTGAATAGGATATCTAATGAACCAAGTTGTATAATCTCAGAGAGTTATACTAACATGTAAATAGGTTCAAAAGAAGCTCTAAGGAAATCCTAAACTTGGCTTAAACGGGTCAGAACTGATAGTCAAAGCAATAGTCAAACTTTGCGACTTTCGGTTCCAAACCGAGCCTAAACTAAAAATTGTCGAGTTGAACATGTTGGAACATGTTCTTACATTAATTACCAAGTTATTTTAATGATCAAACAGGTTGCATGTACCCTACATTGCTAATTATGCATTAATTCGTAAATAAGTATTCTGTTGACTTTTTATAATAAGCTTTGACTCGACAATTAGCATAGTTAGAGTGGGAATCTGGAAATAACCTTTTAAGGGTTTGTTACCCACACAATTACCTACTTAAAGGTACTTTTAATTCGTGATTTGACAGAGCACAATTTAATTAATCATGAAGTCAAACCTTAATTACGACGGTTTGACTTTTAGCTAATTAACTAAGCTAAAACGAATTAAGGGGACACTTACAAGAGTCCTAAGAAGGATTAGAGGCTTAAGGGAATCTTGGTTGATGTCCAGAGAAGCTCCAAGAGTGCCTTGAGTGTAATGTGAATGAGCAAGTCCAAATGGTCACCACTCAAGTCCCTTTTATAGTGAACCAAGAGGCTCAAGATCATGCCAAGGTAGTCTAGGATAGTTACAAGATCATCCCAGATGTCCCAAGAGGGCTAAATACTGCCTAGCAAGGCCATTGTTTCGAAAACCACCTTTCTAAGTCGGTGTAACAGGCTGAACAGGCAGCTGTCCAAATCCTGCTGTCAGCGACAGGCTTACGGACCGTAAGCCTAAACTCTTGCGGTCAGTATGCAGCCTTTGCGGACCGTATGCTCAGATTGTTGCGGTCCGTAACCGACCTTTGCTGAAAACGCCCAGGTACCCTCCTTACGGACCGTAAGCCTAGGGTCTTGCGGTCCGTAACCGGTGGCCAGAGGACAAAAATTTGTAAACTTTCCAAGTCTTGACCATGCAATCAACAAACCCGAATCCAAGCCATCTTTTTCAGTTGTGGGACCATCTGTTCAGCCATTGCATGCTTGCATGGTTCTTACATGTCCCCTTTTCAAATTGGATTCTTGTAGGACTTGCAAAGTGACGGAAGTTACAAGGAAAGATTGAATTCTCATCAACTCCCAATTCTCACTATATTAGGATTTAAAATCGGAATTTATTGTAGTAACACTTATTAATAGTCCAACTTCCATATAAAAGATGGAATTTTTATTTATTTAGAATCAACCGGTAAAAATATATAAGATGTTTATCAAATAATTTATGGATCTTGGGATTTAAAAATTCGGGTCGCTCAGAGGTGTTTTAATAACATGTCGCCCTTGGGTCGTTCAGAGGTATTTTGATAACATGACGCCCTCTTAAAAATCCTACCACGCATCTCTATTTTTTTTACCCGGTTTCTTACACATTTGTCCCACATGACACGTGTCTTTATTTCGTTGGACAGGAATTTTCAAGGTGTTACACATTGAAACATAGCCGTTGGGCCATCTTCTCCAGTGAATTCCTTTGGACCGCAAGCCTTGAACTGCTTGAAGCTGAAAGCAGTCTTGGTAGCAACTTTAGGAGCTTCGGTTCTAGACTCCTCAGACGACTTGCTAACGTTCTCGTAAATTTCACTCACGATCTGGGGCACAACCTTGGCCACTTGTTTAGCGAGGATGGACCAGTCGACATTGTCCGCAACAGACATCGTCATAGGTCTCAGACACGTCATAATCGAATCTCACCTCACATGTCTACTACTAAAGCTTAGGAACACGTTCAAGCATGTAAGCATATAATCACGTAATCACAGATTCACATAGAGACACGTAAGCACATAAAAACGTGAACACGTAGGGCACAGAAACACAGAAGCACATACACATGTAGTCACAGAGGCAGTCAGAATATAGAAACTTATCATTTAAAGTCCGCGATTGTCGAATATAGCGATCGCGTTTGGCATAGCGATTAGTATAGCATATGCGTGTGGTATAGCAAGCTTCGTACAGTGGTTCCTTATAGTAGCAGCGATTTGTTAGCGTTTTGAGGTAAAAAAAAAAAAGCAATGTGGGTCATGTGTGTTGATCGAAGTGAAAGCAAAAATCGAATAAGACACCAAAATTTAAACAATAAGCAGGTAAATACACATATAAACACATAAAATCGACGAATCATCAGAGTCAGCAGTCATAATCGAAACACATAAAATCGAGAAATAGATCGTCTGCGGCTATTAGACATTGACTATCCAAAGTGGTTCGACTATCCTCAAGGACTTGTCGTACACATTTTGACTTTCAGGATCGTGCTTCTGCCTCGATTCTTGGGCGTTCAGCACGCATCCTTTTTGTCATTTAGTGTCTTCAGGTCGTTGGAGTCCGTCGAGACTTTGGTGAGAGTTTTGGAAAAACAAGTAAAAGTCGGAACAAGTCGTCAATGTTAGGGTTTCACCCCTAGCTTAACAACTTCTTTCCTATTTTAACAAAATAGCGACGAAAATCCGCACTAAAGTATGGATTTCACTCCTGGTTAAACGCGAATTCTCGCGTTTTATAGATAAATACAGATCAAATAAGCAATTTAATCGAGAGTTTGCGGTTTTCACACCTAATCTCGACTTAATCGCCTATCCAAAATTGAAATTTCGCATGAAGTGATCGTGTAGCGTAGGTGAGAATAGCGAGAGATAGCAGTAAGTAGTTCGAGTTTTTCTCCCAAACTAGTGTTGCTGGAAAAAACTATTTACCAAAATGGTGTTCCTAGAAAACAATTTACCAAAGTAGTGTTCCTTGTTTATTTTGTATTTCCCTTCTCTTTTTTAACGAACATATTAAACTTTTTTTTATATTTCTATTAAATTAATCTGAATGATTTATATTTTTTTCATTTCAATATTTTTTAAAAATTTAATCAAGTATATAAATTTAATATAAATTAACAAAATAAATAAGTAACCACAAATTTGATATGTATGATTAAAATTTTTACCCCAAATCAATTCTAAAGATAAAAAGAAGAAATTCACAAAAGCTTAGTAATTAGCATACTATTATATTAGTACCTTTATAAGTTTTATTAAACATGGATTTCTTTTGTCCAACAATTTTTTTTATTAAATCAAAAGTTGACTTGCAGGTATCTAGCCCAGGAACAATACACAAAAGCAAACAATGCACCAGCACAAACAAACAGAGCCTACACCATATTTCTACCATCACATCTTTTATAAATTAACGTCTTCACTTCTCCAATAACATAATTTAAGAATAAAATATAAAAATCATTCAAGAATCAAAGAATAGATATGTCACACCCCGAAAATACCACATGCGGAAACCCCGCAGGAAGTGTGACGTTCCAGAATCCAGCCACCAATCACATTGAACTATAAAGAGATAGTAAATAAAAGTTTCCATTTATTACTTAACGTATTTCCAAAACATAGCATGAAACCAATACGTTCAGCGGAAGCATAAAGTAAACTGTTATTCAATTGTTTCAAACCAATGTACTAAACCAATAAACATATCATGTGTAACCAAGAGACTAGACCTATGACCACTCCAGCACTCCCAGATAGCAACTTCCAAGTCCATGTACCTAACTGTCACACCCCAACCGATGGCGGAAACATCAGGGCGCGGCAGTGTGCGAAACAGATTGTCCAGAAGTTTCCATAACAATTACATTTACCAAATATTTGAAGTAACACTTCCCATACCATGTCATATAAGATAATATAATTATTACAGTACAAATATACGCAAATTGTTCTGTTCCGACAACTCAGGTTTCATTAGTATAGACAACTATTTGTTGGTCTCTAAGACTCTTTCCTAGCCTTGATTTCCAAGCAAATAGACACCTTAAGCACCTGTCACATACGTTAAAATAAAAGTCAATACACATAGTGTAAAGGCGAGCATACAAGTTTGATAATAGCATATAGAGTTCGAAATAGTTTACGCATAACTAGCACGTACACTGAGTAAAATGAAGCATGTTAGTTATCGACATGAAACTATCGATACCAATGACTGCGGGTTGACTGCCCAAGGCAGTTCGTAATACATGATCACCACTGTAATCCATGCAAATAATTGTCCTTAACAAACCCCGTGTGAACGGGTGCTGAGTCCAAACTATAGTACTATCGTTGCTAAGGCAGGTAGACAGCATTCCATGTGTAAACATAGCAAACAAGCATTCATTAAGTCATGTATAACATGCGGTAACGGTTAGCGTTAAAAGTATTGCGTAGTGTGTTCGATGTGATTTCGTATAAGTAACGTATGTAACACCCAAAAGTTCGTAAAGCAAAAAAAAGGGGATCGAGTATACTCACAGCGGTTGATGGATTAAAGGGAGCGCTTGGGAGTAAGGTTAGCCTGAATAGTTTGATAGCATAATGATAAGTGACGCGTAAAACGAAAACAAGTGTTGGTGGGTCGAACAGCTGGTCGATCGGATGGTAGTCTGATTGGACAGCTGATCGTGCGGGTGACAGTCCGTTCGGACGGCGGCCAGGTCGGTTGGTCGTTCGAGTGGATTGTTTCTTTCTTTAGGAAGGATGTGTTTGTGTATGATGGTTTGACTTTTGAAGTTTTTGTTGTAGCATTTTAAAACATTGAAATATCTCTACCTTTCTGGTCGGTCGATCGGACGGTCGTTCGATCGGCCAGCAACCCGTTTGGTTGGGTACTTCAGTGAGAGCAAGTTCGCAGCAGGTTGTCACTCGATCGGACAGCAGTTCGATCGGGTGGCATTCCTAGTGCATTGAACATGTTGAAAATTGTTTAAGTGTTGAAGTTTAATTGTCACATGTTCGAGCGGTTAACCCGATCGGATGGTAGTTCGATCGGACAACAACTCGTTCAACAATCAGACTTCAAATGTTGGTGAATAGTTTAAGTGTGGGACCCAAGATGTAAGTCGTTCGGTTTGGCCAGTCGATCGGATTGGCTGTTCGATCGGACAGCAGTCCGATCGGACGGCACTCCGTCCTGGTCGACCTATTCGTCTTACACTTGGTTGTTTTTTATTGTTTGTCGTTTTTTCTATCGAGACGTTTAACGTGTTAAGCAACAGAAACCTTGTCAATACTTGGTACCCCTGATCGGACAGGAATCACCCAAACCGGTCAGTTAACGGTTCGAGACAGTGTTCCATGTTTAACCTGGAATCGGTGGTCTCTAGGATAGAATCCAGATCTTGAATCAACATAACCACAAGAATGAGTAGTGAGTCGGCACAAGCTCTGATTCTATCGATTTTGAGTGCATTGAGTGTAAAAGAGTTGAAAGAAAATTTTAAAACCATCTTTCAATCCTTTTTATTGTGAATATGTTTAGATCTATGAAAGATCTTTCTTAGTTTATGTGGAAATCGGTTAGATCTAAGTTGTTCTTGGTGGATTGTGGCCAAAACATGAAGTTCTTCAAGAACACATGATGACGTCATCCTAGAACACCTTGAATCTTGGTGATTTCACGGTTAAAAGTTAAGATTTAAAAGATAGAATGGTGTAGGAGTGCGTGTAGATCAAGGAAGTACAAGATTTAGGACGAGATCTTACCAGAATTGAGAGAAATCTGAAGAAAAGTGAGGAGAATGCGCTGGTCGGACAGAGAGTTGCCAAAAGTAGAAAGTGTGAAAGTGACAGGAGGTATTTATAGAGTTCCCAAAGAGGAAAGGGCTGGTCGATCGGCCAGGCAGCTCAATCGGACAGCCTATCCGATCGGACGGTAGTCCGATCAAACGGCTGGTCGATCGGCTGGTTGCCTGATCGATCGGTCGCTTAGTTTGAGCGTTCGGTGCGACGAGTATTGCCGTTTCGATTTCGATTTGCGAGCGTTGCGATGCGATAGAGTTTCCTAGTCAAATTACTTTTAATCCCAACTACTCATATCTCGCGCTATCTCTTCTCCACCAATTATCATACTATATCTACATACAAGCATCCTTATTTCGTATTCGTTTAGCGTTTGCGATTCGATTGCGATTGAGTTCGATTGCGTTTCGATTGATTACCACACATAACATAAGTTAAACATGCACAAGTAACACGTAAGGCACACACACACCTATAACAATAACCAAAATGCGAATTTCGAGTTGCGAGTGCGATGTTGATTAGATTAGTTCGATTAGCATTTAGTTGACTTTATCGCATTGTTACTTTCTATTGTTCACAGTCGTAAGGCGATTCATAGCGATAAGTATACATCGATTACTGCGATTCTTTATAGATACTCCCCATAATACAACTAAAACGAAAATAAAATAGACTAATCTACGAGTCAAAGAAGTCAAAACATGAATTGAGCAAGGAGAGACAGATTGCAATTAACAATCTTTTCTTCCTTTGACTTCAATTTTGACTTTGACTTTAACTTTCGAAACACGGGGTGTTACACTAACATTCTGCAAGCATGCAGACACTGTATCAGCTTAACGCTGGCGAGTTCAGAGTTTGTTAAAACGTTTAGTTACCCAGTATGAGTTTAAAGCATTTCAAAAATACAATGTTGTTAATAACTCGAGTACCGCAAGATGGCTCCAGATTGCTTGCCCTTCCCCAATGCTCTATCAAACATTGGTCGAGTGGTTAAGGTAATTAGTTCACGCTCGTCCTCCCCGGTACGGTGTGAGGGTGCCAAACCTAATAGCGCTATCAACTAATAACCCCGTTGCCTCCCCGACAACTAATTTGGTATATGATGGGACTTAAGTTATAGATATGAGTGTATTAACCAACATCCCAAGTTTAACATTCCAGTTAAACCCCTTTACCCAGTATTCCTCCCCGGAATATTTACCAGATGACCCTTCCCGGGACGCATGCTTGAAAAAGAGCAGTGAACTCACCTTAGATTGCTCGGTAAGACAAATTATGCGTTCAAGTTAATCAATCAGAGCCTATAACGTTTACACATACTCAATCAGTTTGTATGCAAATTACTTATCCATGCACGTATTCTAGTATTTTACACCAAGTATACATGATTCACAATCCATACGCATATAAGCAAACAGTATTCCAATCGTACACTCCCTACGGTGCAATCCCATAGCATGTAATCCAATTCCTAACATTGTGCGGCCCATTTGATTTAACAGGCCCGCGTAACATAAGGAAAAAAGGACTTGTGCGATCAGCCTAACTTGTGCGATCAGACCCTGAACCGCGGCCCAAGACCATTCAGGCCCAATGCACTTGTGCGATTGGCCTGAACTTGTGCGATCAGGCCCTGATCCGTGGCCCAAGACCATTCAGGCCCAATGCACTTGTGCGACTCCTCTACAGTTGTGCGATCCGGAACCGCTTGTGCGATTGGGTTTGGGCAATGCGTTTGGTGTGCGGCCCAAACAACTCGTGATGCCCAACTGTTTGTGCGATCAGGCCCAAACTCAGGTGTGGCCCGGTTATGTTGTGCGATTGGGCTCGAAATGTGCGATCCCACTCCCCTTGTGCGACTACAGATTTGTGTGATCCAAGCTTTCGGCAATTATCCATCCTCATTTACGACACAGTAGTTACCCTAATTTATGTTTTCCATATTCAACACAATTCTTATGACCGTTTCTTCACATAAAAAAATCATTAATCGCCGATGGAATATCATACAGGGTTCATTGGTTCGCACAAGCACAGATCATTATTCCTAGATTTGTTTGTAATTACACTACATTAAGCTACATGTTCCTGCTCGACTTAATTTGAACACATAACATCAATTAATCATGCAACTCATTTGAACATATAACAATTTCCAACCCATTAAACCCTAATAACATGCAAGAACCATCAGCCCTCCATCGAGCCCCTTAACATCGAACAACACAGGTTTCATACCATATCATTCCATATTGAATTAAACTTATATTTTGGTTCCCAAAGAAAACCCTACATCATTCCTATAACCCATTCATATCATATTAGAGAAACACCCAAGAGCAAGTTCATCTAATAATTGAAAACAACAAGGAATACATGTTAATAAGGGTGATATAGGTAGAGTGCCTATAACAAGAGACTGAAGTGCTTCAAAGGTGATGATGATGGCTGCCGTCGAACCCAAGAGAAGAAGAAAGGATACTAGGGTTTGATATTACGATTTGTGTGGTGATAATGATTGAGATTTACACACAAATCATGTGTGTATTCTCTAAGTGTGGGCCAAACCTATTTTCGGGTTTCTTTGGGCCGTGGGCTAGTCCACAACACAAAAGAAAGTGCGGCCATGAGTGAGAGTGTGCGATTCGGGGAACCATGTGCGACTAGCCTTAACGTATTCATTCATACACATTTTCAATTATTCATATAACGCATAAACTCATAATCGTTCACATTTAATCAAACACTTCAATTAGCGTAAATACATCAAAGCACCACACATAATAAAAACCAGTACAAGGAAGAATTCTTGAAATTACGGGTTGTCACATCATCCCCAACTTGAAAGAAATTTCGTCCCGAGATTTGGATAGCAGTCGCATAGAAGTGAAGTGATAGCTCAGGATGACTGTGGATTTTCCTCAGGTGCCACAAGATACTTTATTAATTTAACACAAATATAAAAAAAGTTTAATATGTTGGTTAAAAAAGAAAAGGCAAATATAAAATAAATAAGAAACACCATTTTGGTAAATAGTTTTCAAGGAACACCATTTTAGTAAATAGTTTTTTTTTCACCAACACTAGTTTGGGAAAAAAAACTCTAAGGGGTTGTTTGTTTAGCTCGTAATGAGGCTCTTAATGGTTCAGACCTCTTACTGGTTTAGCACTTAATGGTTTAGACTGTTTGTTTCACGAGCAGATGTCCGAATGGTTCAGACATTTGCCTCTGAATGGTTAAGCATTATACAAAGTCTGAATGGTTAAGACCTCTAATCTAAATTGGTCCGACATTTGTCTCTGAACGATTAAGCATTATACAAGCTATTAATGGTTCAGACCTCTTACTAGTTCAACACTTAATGGTTCAAACATCTTACTAGTTCAGCACTTAACCATTCAGATATTGCCAAACAGCTTCTAAGTAGTTCTAAACCTATGACAACCTATCCAAATCAAATACCTCAATCTAGCAATCAGCAACAGGTTTACCATTCTTCCCAGATACCCCTAGACCTAGTGTTCAAAACACTGCAAATTTTGCTCAAGCCTTACACCATGTCCCTGTGTAATATGTCCAAACCACTGTTCTTCAAGTCTAATATGTTCAAGTACCTGTTTCAGAGGTTCAAGCACCTCCGGCTACTCCAGCCCCTACACCTGTAGAGGCCAAACAACAAAGTTTCTAAATTTACTCAAGGCTTTGTTGACTGGGGTAGTTTTCCTGAAGAACTCTCAGATGAAAATTTTGCTCCTTTGGCAAAACTTGTGGAGGAACCTATGAATTTTTGTTTCATTGCACTTGAATCTATTGAAGAAGAAGAAGAAAATGAACTTGAAGAAGAAATGATTAAGACTGAAGATTTAATTGGTGATGTTGAGAAGGCAGTCAACTTGGTACAAACACTTGTTTATGAAAAAGTTGATGTAGCAGTTGTGACAAACAATGATCCCCGGAATTCCATTGATTGTGTAATGATGGCTGCTACTAAGGTATCTACTCAGATTCTTAAAGAATTATGTCTTAATATATATATCATTGCATTTGCTAACATTAAAGAGGTGAATGAAATCTTAGGAAAAAGGTCTTAGATGGTAAAAATCAATTTGAAAAGATAACTAAAGAGTTTATGTCTAAAATTACTGAAAAAGACTAGGAAATTAGCAAACTCAAACATGAAGCAACCATTAACAAAGACCAGCTTCAGACCATGATAGAAAAATATCAAGATTGTAAAAAGGAGCTTGAGTCTATCGAAATCACTTATGAAAATGGATAGAATCATGTGCTGGGTTTGAGATGCTTCTCAACCAAAATGAATAAAGTCATACCAACAAATTCAAGTGAAAAAGAAATTAAAATCATTAAACCAAGTAATAAAAAAGATTATTCTTGAAAAACGTCAAAGCTCATCAACAAGTTCTGAAACAGAAAAATATGGATTTTAACTAACTTGGTTTGATGAGTGTGATGTTCTTGAAAATTTTAAACCAATTGAATTCACAACCATTGATGGTGTCAAAGATTCATTGGTATAAATCATTCCTATTACTCAAATGTTCAAACTTGAACATCTGTCACTTGAACATCTGTTTCAACAAAAAAAGACAAAAGTAAAAAAGAAAGATAAGATCACCAACCTATTTTGTGAGTTTTGTGAAAAGTAAAATCATGTGATTATATATATTTTTTCTTTTAAAAGCATATATTATAAACAAAGTTAATAGTGTTCGTGAAGCAAAATTAATGTGTACCATCTATGGAAAGAAAAACCATTCAACTCAAAAATGTTATTTTCTTAAAAATTATGACATCAAAAGAAATGAATCCAAAGTTAAACCATCTATTTTTCAAGGAATAAAAAAAACACAACCAACTCCTGAAAATTTTGAATCTGTCCAAACACATGTTACCAGGGCATTGAATCAAGCCCTATTTATAGGGAGGTTCAAGGTCACTGATGCTCCTCCCTCAAACAAATATCCAAATGGCTATGTGCAACCAACTTGTCACAAAATACCTCAAAGGTATGAAGAGCCTGCCAAAATGCCTCAAAAGCCAAGGGTAAATAGGCACCCTCATGGATATAATTAACTCATTGGAAATGGTCAAACCGCTATTGACCCAAGTGTTAACATTCAAGCACTTGCAACTGGCCAACAACAATTGATGGAGATGGTTCAAAGACTAATCCTCACAAAAGATCATTCTCAAAGGATTGATTCTGAGGAAGGAATGATCACAACCAAAACCAATATGGCTTTGGACCCTCACCAGAACTAATTCATTAGTGTGCAGGAAATTTCTACATGCTTTGATAGTTTGTGGTATATAGACAGTGGAGTCTCCAGACACATGACAGGATGTAAAGCCCTACTCTTAAACTTTTTTGCTCATGGATGGGATGATATATCATTTGGTAATGGTTCAAAAAGTAATATGTTAGGTTCAAGAATTGTCCAAACTGATAAGTTAAAATTTGAAAATATCGATCTTGTTGACAATATGAAGTTTAATTTGCTTAGTGTTTCATAAATGAGTAACAAAAGGATTACACAAAAATTATAGCTACAACACTGTTCTTTTCTATTGCAAGTGTGAAAAGAATCTATTCAGTGAAAATTACGAATCTGTTGGTTGACCAAGAGGGTTTTCAATTTTGTCACTCTCATGCGTCCTTGGAAGGACCACTGAGCTTCGGAAGAGTCTGCATGTTATGTTGATGCGTCCATATCCCTAGAAGCTGTCACGTGTCGGACGCGTGTCCCACATGTTTATGCGTCCTTGGAAGGACCATTCCGGTGCGTCGGCCTGACTCATTAATTATTTATTTTTTTTGAGTTTTTTTACTATTAAACAAATATATTTTACTAATATAATTTTAAAACTTTTATTAAAATTTTGTCAGGTATACATACCGGTGTCAAGAGACGAAGAATATTGGACCATTATTAAGATTGAAATGCCGTCACTAACTATTACTGTAGGTTATACAAACAATTACGATGCAATTAATTGTGGTGATTCGTTTTGCGTCCACCGGAGAATATACCAAACTCTTATTGAATTCGAATCGGCATTCCTATGGTTTCTAGAACGTATAGGTTACTGGGAAAATATTGGACTCAGCGAGCCTGACACATTAGAATATGCTGGGGATGTTGTATAGCCTACGTGTGTTCGTCACGTTCGACGAAATTCTGGGGTTATCGTATGTATATTACTACAAAATCTAGTTCAAAACCGTTCACTCAAATGGGAAGAAGGAAACATTAAAGACAAAATTTCAATCTTAATAACGGTCCAATATTCTTCGTCTCTTAATAACGATATGTATACCTGACAAAATTTTAATAAAAGTTTTAAAATTATATTAGTAAAATATATTTGTTTAATAGTAAAAAAAGTTCAAAAAATATAAATAATTAATGAGTCAGGCCGACGCACTAGAATGGTCCTTTCAAGGACACACCGGAATGGTCCTTCCCAGGACGCATAAACATATGGGACACGTGTCGGATACGTGTCAGCTTCTAGGGACATGGACGCATCAACATAACATGCGGACTCTTCCGAAGCTCAGTGGCCCTTCCAAAAACGCAGGAGAGTGACAAAATTGAAAACCCTCTTGATCAACCAACAATTTCGTAATTTTCCCATCTATTTATTCCATAATCATTTTTTACTTTCGAAATAAATCTTTTTTCACGGATTACACAAATTAATTCTAATTTATTCTAGTTGCAACAACTAACAATAATGATTATTCATAAAATGTAACAAGCAAAAGCTCCATTTGTATGTTTTTTTCTTGGTTTTTACGATAACATAATATAAATTATTTTTGTTTTCCCATAAAATAGAAATGATGTCAACCCGAAAAGGTAAAATGCTTTTTTTTTTGTATTTCTTGTTTGAACCTTTAGGTGAAATCCTTTTAGTTGCTCCTTTTCCATGTATACCGCTTTGATTTTAACTTTTCGAAACCAAGTGGAAGCAACCATAATATATATATATATATATATATATATATATATATATATATATATATATATATATATATATATATATATTTATATTGGAGAGTTCAAATGAGAAGAATTTTTTTGTAAGAAGAAATTTCAACCAATAAGAATCTTTTATTTTACTTCATTTAATATAAGTATTTAATGTTACTATAAAGGTACATTGGTAAATCTACATATGTCATTCATTTGTAGTCTTCCTCTTTAATAACTAACTACATTAAATAATTTGTAACTTATCTTCAAAATATATATTTTTTCAAAAAAATAAAATAAAGTAATATAAAGTGTAGGATAAATTACGAATTATGTAAGATAAATTACGATTTATGTAGGATAAATTTCAACGTGTAGGATGAATTTCGAAATATGTAGGATAACTTTTGATGTGTGTAGGCAAAAAAAGTTAGTGTGGGGGATAATAGTCTTTATAACTAATTAATTAGTTAAAAATGATAATAAATGAGATAAGTGAAAAAACTATTTAATGTTTTACAAAATTACCCTTTGTTCTTTTTCTTCTCAATTAAATTTTCTTCTCAAATGAATCTTCCCCTATATATATATACTATATGAAATGATCCTGACCCTATATATATGTGTGTACTGGTTTTCATACAATGTCCGTATTTTTATCATAAAAAGTGTAAGATCAAAGCCATACGAGTGGGGAATTTGTACTTGCAAGAGGTTTATGGGTGATAGGCATTTAGGTCCATGTATGTATACATGTTTTTGACACATTACACCGATTGATCTGAGGTCAATACGGATCTTTCACTAAAATTGTGAAGAATACATGATCACATGTATATAAGTGGCCTACATTTCCATATTGCCTTGTTATACATATGAACGATCTAATTTCTGAAACCACCAAATCCAACAAAGTGTCACACAACATTTGCACATATGGCAAACTATATTTTCGAAACGAGCTATTCCAACATTAATCAACCACCACTTGAAGAAAATGCGCGTGTAGACCAAGTGACCACCCTTATTCCTTTCGCACCTGTATGAGCGAGTGCTGGAACATGCGTTCACACACAAGTAAACTTATGTTGTATAGAAACTGGGGAGAGAGTCGCAATTATTTTCAACCGACAACGACTGAACATATCAATTTTTATATGACACAACTACGACTGTATATATCATTAGGGTTGTCCCTCTTAAACTTTCATATGTTGATACCTAAGATGTATATATCAATTTTAAAAGTATTTATATCAAATTTTGTCATAAATATATTTACAAAATTATTTTGATGGGAATAAAAGATTATTAAACGGTTTTCTAGAAGTCAGTCTGTGTACCCATGCTTTCTTCATAAAGCATCAAACAACCAACCTTTTTCTTTGATAAATTCGATCTTTTTACAGCATTTTTTTCCTTTGCAATTCTAAAGCTATAACCATGCTCAACCAAGGGTTTTTAGAAGATCATGAAATGGGTTTGTTTCCATTTCCTGCAAACATGATCTCCTTTCCCTTAGATTCCAGCAGTCAAACCCTAAAATCCCTGTCCCCTTCTAACCCACTTCCACAACACTCTAAACCAGAACAAGATTGCACTTCTCACTTTCAAGCTTCTCATCTTCTTCCTTTGCAAACTTCAAATACAAACTACTGGTAAAGATCACATCTTTTCGGTTTAAAATAAAAAAAGATTTTGATCAAACGTTAAAGGGTGTGTGAAGAGATCCTCTTTTCTATTATTTAATACATAGAAAATATTATTCACCAATACAATTTTCACAATCTTTTGAATCATTTCATGGTATCATAGTATTATTGCTTGCTTCTGAGAACCTAATCATTTTGCAATTTTTTCACTTCTTTCATCTCTGATATTTCCATATCATTCTGCAAAGATCTTGGAGATCATAGGTGAAAGGATTTAGGTCTAGTTGATGGTATTTTTTTTGGTTATATTATAACTTTGTAACCATAACTTTTGGTTCTAGTTTAATGGTTTTGTTGGTCTGGTTTTGTTGTTAGGGCATGGGGTGAAGTGAGTGAACTAATAAGCAATAAGATATTAGGGATGAGTAGAGATGATCATCATCTAGGGGTTTCAGGAATGAAGATGAAGAAGTTCAAATCAAGAAGAAAGGTAAGAGAGCCAAGGTTTTGCTTCAAAACCATGAGTGATGTTGATGTACTGGATGATGGTTACAGATGGAGGAAATATGGCCAAAAAGTTGTCAAGAACACACAACATCCCAGGTACATGTGCTGCTTCTATCCTTCATAAACTTACAATATATGCATATACATATACATATACATCCAATATACACACACATATAACAGAATGATCATTCAAATTGTGTAGATCTTAACATTAGCTGATTACTTAATTATCACAGAATAAAAAGAAACATGTAACTATTTTAATCATTGGCATAAAGAACACATTATGATGCCATTTACGGTGATTTTTTTTAATATAAAAAGATGTCAAGATATAATATACTTTTTGGGCTAAGATCATCATCATACCTACCAGTAAATCTCAACGATAGCAAAGCTAAAGTAGGGTTTAAGAAAGGTAAGATGTAGACAACCTTACTTCTACCCCGTAGGAATAGAGAGGCTGCCTCCGGTGACACCCCAGCTCGATAGTAGCTTTGCATCAAGTCATGGACATAAGACACATGACATCAGCAACCGAGACAAAGGCCGATTAGTACATGTGGATGTCTTTCGGCTATCAACACCACCACACGATGCATTATTAACCGCATGTCATTTTTAACGTTATTTTCACTAAATTAGTAAAATAACGTTAAAATTAGTGTAATTTCACTTTTGTCACGAGCGCCCCCACAAATATAAATTTCACTTTTTGGGCTAAGATGCCATTTCTAATTTCTGTAGAAAGCTGATAATGGGTGTTTCATTAGATGATAAACAGCTCGAGTGATTATAAATAGTTTCATCGCATATATATATTTTCTATATAAATTTAAATAAACTAAGGTAACTTTTGTTTAAACAACAATCATACCTAGTGAATCTAATAATTAACAAAAGTATCCGTAGGATCTAAGGATGACTTTTATTTAAAAAAAAATATGTGTTACAATTACTTCTTAATTGATATAATAAACGCATTTTATCGTTTTTCCTTTTTATTGATTTCTATCAATAAATTTATAAAAAAATCATATTAATTATATATATTTAGGAAGGGTGCTACTTTGTACCAGTACTCATTGCTCGATATGTAATCAAAACTTGTGTTAATTATTAACTGAAAAAGCTTACACTTATGCAATTCAAATGGTAAAAAGGACTGTATTGAACTCAAATCAAATCATACCAATAAATAATTTTACAATTGCTCAAACACTTTTGAATTAGTGTCATGATTAACTTTTTAAGATATACAAAACATTGAGACATATTTTATTTTTTAAGGGCCAATATCATTGCGAACTAGTAAAAAGTTAGATTAACAGGATTATATATCTTTTTTAATTTACAAATTATCTTGCAATAAACACCGCTTCTAGAAACTGATTTTACACAGAACAGCCACTAGTAATGTTTCCACTATAGGGGAGTCAAATAAGCTGACTTTCCTCAAACTTCAAAAAAATAGATAAATTGATACCTCCTATCAAATTTATAAAATACATTTTTTTAATAGCAATGTTTAGTTACTCTTACTTACTCCTAATTTACATCAATTTAATATTAAACTACTCTTTGCTTAGGATTGAACCCAAGACCTTCATTAAAAGACAAAAGTCTCTACTAAACGGGTTGGGCCCACATTGGCATTTATAAGATACATAGTTACGTAAATGGGTGTACACAGTAAGCATAAAAACACAATCAAGCAACCGGTTGTACCTAGAATTCTGAGCCTTCTAGGTCAAATTTGCTACTTGATGATGCGTGGCGAAATGACACAAACTAACTAACAATTAATTGCATCTGCAAGGCATAAGCATCTTCATGTAAGAGCATTCACAGCCACTCCACCATATTTTCACCCTAAATTACATTAAAAAAACATTACATTTTTTCTCTTATTTTCAATTAAATAATATTTTTTATACCTTTATCATTACCTTTTCTCTCTCCTTCACTCACAACCACTTTCAAAATATATTAAAAAATTATAGGGGGTGAACAGTATCCCCCCAAATATACAGATAAACAGTAACATTTTCTCTCTCCTCTACTCACAACCACTTTTTATACTTTTTATATTTTAAAAACACCACACACACAATTTGATTATTTGGATGCACTACCAGAAAATTGGGTTATTGCCACCACATTTTCGGTCACAAATTGGTCACAACTGCCATCTTGACACCGTTTTGCAACCGAAAATGCGGTGGCAAAAACACCCGTGTCAATTGCCCTAATGCCACCAAATTGCCACCATTTTATATTTTGCCACCAGATTTTTGCCACCACAAAAACCGTCAAAATAATTTGTGACCGCTCATTGTTCACCACATGACCGGGACTTTTTGCTACCAAGTTGCTACGGTTTTTTCAATGGTTTTGGTACCATTTAGCCACCAATATTGCTACCATTTAGCCACCATTTTCATAAAAAAATTGCTACCATTTAGCCGTGGTATTGAACATTTGCTACCAATTAGCTACCGCTTGCATTGACTATTTGTTACCATTTAGCGACCATATTGAGTATTTGCTACCATACCAGTTTCCACATTTCCTATTTTTTTCCCTGCTTTTTTCATCACAATTATAATTATAATTCAATAAAATTGCAAATTATACAAATACTCCAATCAAATTACAAAAACCCAAAACTAAATAAAACATTTCTGTCATAGTTTTTCCTGTTTCAAAATCATATAAAGTATTCTTATAAAAAAAATACCAACTAAAATATCAAATAACTGAAATTATCCTAATATGATAAACATAGAAACATTAAAAACCAAGTGTTTATAGCCTATCTTAGAACAATAGCTGTTAACAAAGCTTCAATTTATGACATTCTATTGAGCATCGTATGTTTATCCACGTTATCTTTTTCTTTTTCAGCCAATAGCCCCGTAATAATTCCACATAACCTTTCATTTTCTTCATCCTTTTCCTTAACGAGCTCTCCTTGATAACCAAGTTTACATTTCAATCTACAAAACAACCACTAAATAGAATCAAGAGTCAGAATTAAAAAAAAGTAAAACTGATAACGAGTCAGGTAGGTTGTTGGTTGAGGAAGAACACAATCCAGTCATAGTTATACACTTCTCTCTCAGAGTCTGTATAACTAGTTTATCAAATTAAACTACTTATTCCTACAGGGAATAAAGAATAAAGAGAAGTACAAAGTATTTATTTTATTTATTTTAAGGCAACTCAACAACCCATATAACATACCCTATTGATCACCTACAATATTTTTCTATCATTTAGCATGCGAGAAACTGAGTAGCACATATTGAAATAAAAAAATTCTGTCTTTTCTTCCACAACAAAGAAACTAACATACCCATTATTAGACCATGTGTAGTGGTAGTGGGTTATAATACCCCCACCATGGGGCATTATCCGACACGTGGCGTCCTAGTCAGCGTTGGGGCATTATAGCAAAAGTGGCGTAGTCGGGCATTATGCCAATAACGCCCATATTATTTTTAATGAAAAAAAAAAAGAAAAGGGATGTAGGTTGAAAAGTAAAGTGGCATGTGTTTTGTCATAATGTGTCAGCCATATTGGTCCCTTCCTATTGGTAAGTCAAAGTCCCTTTACACTTGGACCCCTTTGATTGGCCACATGCAAAATTCCTTTTCCTCACTTGAGCGTTTTATTTAAAACGCCAGAATGCAAAATTGTGATTTATAACGCCCAAAAACGCCTGGTGTAGGGGGGGGGGGGGGGACGGCATTTTGGGCCGTTTTTTTTGAATTTTTTTTTAAAAAACACGCCCCACTACGGGTGGTCTTATAGTTATAACGAATGTTTTTGTCCTAAATATAATTAGCAAAACAAATAAACAAACATACGTGTTATTTTAGTTATAACTAACTAGATGGAAACTTTGACATACCAATTATCTTCTTGTAATCTACAAAAACATTAAAAAAAATTCAACATTACCATTTGCAATGGTTTTTTAAGTTTGTCTCAAAGCAATAAAAACTTACTATTGACCTATGGATCGACTACGAGGCTGCTCGCAGCACCGTTGCCATCCACCATTGCAGCCATCGCAGCATGTTGCCATCCACCATCCCATCTTTAGTTGTAAAAGTAATAAATAACTCAACATTATCATTCGCTAATTATATCGACTATGTGGCTGCTCGGGCATGGCTGCTTCTTTTGGTTGACCAACAAAACTTCTCATCCATTTATCTATTTTTATATATAGTTAATTAACTAGAGTGTTCCAATAGCTTTTGAGAGACCCCAATGATAAGAACTCAGTGACTTGATCAAACATGCAAAAACAATAATATTAGTTTATTACTATGAATATTTGAATGAATGCCTTTAGAAGATCGTAATATTTAATTGCTATTTATATTAAAAAAAATCCCTATTATCGCTACAACCCTAATAGCGAGCCTAGACTATACGCTATGTAGCGTGCTATAGCGATCGCTACGCTAGCTATTGACAACTATGGTTTATCTAGCTTATTTTCTCAGATTTGGAAATACCTATCAAACTTATAATTTCCTATTAGGATTATATCTTATGTTATACTTTCGCTCAGCGTCATAGATGCTATCAGTCTATTAGTCAAAGAAAATATAGCTGCAAATTATATAACATGAAGTATAGAACCAATACCGTACCTGCAAGCAAATGGCAATGATATGTTCTATGCTTCAGTTGTGTCCTGCAAAATTTACCAATAAACAAGACCTTCAAAAAACAAAAAACTTCTACCTCCATACAATAATAATATAAAAACCTTAATTTTACACAATCATAACCAAAACAATTGACAGATCAAAAACAATATTCCTAGTCCAAATTCATACATAAACAAAAGTAACTGTTTCAATACTTTCTAATATCAAATTTAGGGATGAGAATGGTACAGGTACCAAACCGTTACCATACCGCATAGTACCAATACCAAAATTTAGCTAAAACCAAAACCGAATGGTATGGTACCGATAAAAATCTCAAACCCGTACCATACGGCGTAGCTCTGCCACCAAAATTGAGCTAAATTAAAAAACTGAATATCATATCGTATGTTTGGGTCGGTTCTAGTATGGTAAAATACCCTTTAAAAGTCCCAAACCTGCGCCATACTGCATAGTGATGTTACCAAAACTGAAGTAAATTCAAAATCTAATACCATACCCATTATGTTTGGTAGGCCATGGTACCGTACCGTTAAAAGTACCGGTACTGTACTGCATAGCGCAGACAACCGAAATTGAGCTAAAGTCAAAACCAAACACGGGTATCTTTAGTCGGTATGGTACCATTAAAAGTACCAATACCATTAAAAGAACATATAACACTGTTTTTCTAAAAGAATGTTGAAGATGTAATCTGAAAACCAATTTTGAATGTAAGATAGATATATAAAAAGGAAATATGATTGATTAAAATATAATGTGTTGAGTATATACCTCTTGCTCCTTTGAGGGCATGGGAATGCCATCGTATGTTTCAGATATTTGTTCCATACTATGTTTGACTAAAAAACAATCGCATAATAATTCAGAAGTTGGAGTCTTTAAGTGGATTGAGTCGCTATTAATTCAATAATCGCATAATAATTCCAATATCTAGGGTTTATCTAAGTAGCAATTATAAATCCACACAAGAAATCTTGAAAAGAGCAAGATTTAATTCATTTGATTAACTGTTAAATTTAGGCTTATTGAAGTGTACGTCATTTGAAATTAAATTTTTGAAAAGGCATAGGATAAAAAAAGTCAAAGGGAAATCAAGAATCATACCATGGAATGGTGAAGTAACAAAACCCTAATATATGGAGCAGACATGGTCGATGGTTGTGCTCTTTGATTTAGACCTGGAATGGTGTACAGGGAGGTTAATATCTTTCTTTAAGTAAAATTGGATTGAAACCCTAATTTGGGGAGAGGTCGGTTATGTGAAACGTGGATAATGTATGATGGCGCGCCGGATAAAAAATTAGAAATAACCCGCTCAAATTTCACCGGTGGCAAATACGGTGGCAATTCAGCCACATCGGTTTTTTTTTTCAGATGATTTGGCGACATTATTTTATAAATTATCATTTATCTCACGAATTTGCAACCGAAAATAAATGGTCACAGATTTTTTGACCACTTAGCCACCATGCCATGTCAAATACGCTTAATTTACTTCGTCGTGGGAAATTGGTGGCTAAATTTACTACGGTTTTTTTTTGTCGCAAATTTTGGTAACAATTGCCCAATTTTGTAGTAGTGATGTGAATGCTCTAATACGCTATATATATAGTACACACGTTATGAAATTATGGTAAAAGAAGATCATAAGATTTAAACTCAATAACTCTATATATCATCATCATCATACTCACTAAATCTCACAAATAGCAAAGCTAAAACAGGGTATGAGGAGGATAGATGTAGACAACATTATCTCTACCCTGTTAGCGAGGTTGCTTCCAGTGAGACCCCCGACTCGATTGTAGTTTTGTATCAAGCCTTGGACCTAAGGCACATAACACTCAAACCATCGGGACAGAGACCGATTAGTCCATGTACCCCCATGTCTTTCAACTATCAACGCCACCACATGATGCATGATTAATCATCCGCCGCTTTTAATGTTATTTTCACGAAATTAGTAAAATAACGTTAAAGTTTGTACCATTTCACTTTTGCCTCCCGAGCGCCGACACATATATACATTATATGTGCACACTGCAAGCAAGGGCAACTCAATAACTCTATATATGGTTTTTAGATATTTAGAATGATGAAAAACCTTTAATTCATGATGCGCATTATGTGCCTATAGTAGAAACCACCATAGGTCTATGGTTCTCATGTCATCAACTTGAACTCTAATATGGGTAAACAATTTGCGACACTACACATGCAAAACATGAAAATAAATAGGCTACGAGTCATCTAAATAAATAAGCTACAAGTCATCTAAACATGACTTGTTTAATAAATTGGTTAACTCGATTAATGCAAACATGTTTCATAAGTGTAAGAGTTTTATTAAAGTTTATATTTAGTGCATGTACCCAAGTTTTGAGCAAGTTATAGATAAGTTTGTTAGTTTTAGTACATATAACGAGATAGAATTTAATTTGCCTAGTTGTATAAGTAGACGAGTCAGCAAGTAAAATATGGTAAGTCTAAAATTGCTTAATCCCACAAGATCTAGAGTTACATTATTACATTGATGTCTAGAAATTGGGGAGGTAGATGAAGTAGAGGATAGTGCATGCATGAGTGGCTAAAGGAGTTAACTATGCATAATAACATCGTAAGAACTGCCAACATATAGCTGTGTGATTTCATGTATATTAATGTAGGTTACATAATCTGCATGCCTCGTTGTAACCAACCCTATTGTTGTGTTTTTCTCACATCCATAATGTTGTCTGTTGCGACTATATAAATATATGAGTACCAGTGGTAAGGTTACTTGGAAAGTACGTTATGGTTAGGTGATTGTTTTGGTGGAGTCAGAAGTTATTACCTCTATATAGATAAAGTGCTAACACTAACTGCCTGAAGCCCTGAAAGGTTGGTTGAATTGTCTGAAACAAAAGAACCCGAGCAATAATCGAGGATGGTGAAGCACGAGTTGCTACAACATCGACCACTAGATAAGTAGTCGAGGCTAAGAAGGTCTGAGGTGTGGTAATCTGATCCCTCACATGGATATAATCCTGTTGTGATAGAATTCAGAAAGCTGAACAAAATGGTTCAGTTCTATACAACTCAGTATTATAGTCAAGAGTTCCTTGTATTCATCACGAATACCTATAAAGGTGGCGGATTTGTTGCTGATTTCAGATGTGCAAGAGAGAGCGCACGTTTGTTAAGACTACCCGGCGTAGGAGTTATTTAGTGGCGTTTTAGCCTTTCCACGTTGGACACACCATCCCGGCGATGGCGTGGAAGGCGGCGTTGAGGTTGGGGTGAGAGGATTTCCACCGGCGTGGAGGTAAAGAGTGGGTCGACGTGGCGTTGGCTCATTGGTGTGACATGTAACCGTTGGACCCCAACGGCACAATTTTTTTTTTAAGAAAAAAGATTTTTCAATTAAAAGTGAGTGTCACATGTCGAATAACGCCACTCTTCCACGCCACGTCCCCTCCCCCCCCCCCCCTTTTCACCACACCACTTTTCTGATGCGTGTTGACGTGTCGTCCACATGTCTCATAACGCCTCATTTTCATGCCTCTCCACACCGTATAGTCTAAGATAGATGTTTAGCACATAACAAAACATGTAGGGGAGGATCTTAGTTGCCCATTTTTTCGCTTCTAAGTGTAAATGTTATCATAAGTATCCGACAATTTTATATTTATTGAGTCTGGTCCCCCACCTCTATTTCTTTTCTTTAAAACTCCTCACCCCCTGTTTAAAAGTTCAAGATCCGTCACCTAAGAGATGTCTAGCTATCTCCTTTAGTGTAGAATGTTTCAACATACACCGATAATGAGCTTGTCATGATACATCTACCGATACATATTGATAGAAACCCGTTGAGTGGGTCAAACTCTAAAGATAGATAACCCTTTTAGAGAGAGTCAGGCTCCAAAAATATAACACAAAGAAGAGACTATTTTGCTTCGCTGCTTAATTTCTTTGATGCAATACATGAGATATAAATAGAAAAAATGCTCCAAGACTCACTGCTCCACTACTCCCACTTTCAAGGACATGCATGCAACACTAATTTAAACATGGCTACCTGAATAACAAATGTTGTAAATTAACTACTCCTAGTTTAACATATGCAGTAAATAAAAGAACAATTGAGAGATAGATGGAGCATGGGTGACGTGGCAAATTGGTGCGACTTTGCACGTATCACACATCCACATAATATGTTTACAAAATAACACATTTTGCACCCGTTATGATGGGCTATTAGAGACGAATAAACTCTTATCGAGTTACCCTTGCAAATTTTTCATTAGTGCTTAAATGTCGATAAGCGCATTGGTCTTCATCGATAACCATCTTTGAGGAATAGTCAAAACTCGTTCACCGTTAGGGGAGTGGGGGTGGTATCACTTGCAAAATTTCTATCACTCACAAACATCCAATCAAGTTCCGCCATGTCATCAACCACTATTCTATCACTCACAAGCCTTTTTTAGTGGCGGTGGTCGGAATTCCATCACTCACACTATTCTATCAAAAAAGCAGCCCCAACGTTCAAATTTTGCAACATTATAACGCGTGAAGATTTCCACACGTTTTAATTTCACGCGTGGAACTAATAGGTGGCGGCGGTGTTCTAAGGTTCATCACTCGTGATGGAGGGGCCATCACGGACCACCCCCAGTCCCCTTAGCCTTCACTATTTAACACGTTACAAACTTCCATTTTCTTTTAACATCATGATCGATAATTACTTTATTTGATTATAATTAATATTTTGTTAGCACCGTTTCACTTTTTACTTATACTCTTACCTAATTATACTTGTTCAACATAATCTTTGAATATTAGTTAATTGGTTTTGATTATGAAATAGTTAAAACCATACTTAACACAGATGATATATGCTAATTATTTATGTTTATGGCATGGACTTTAGTCTGTTTATGGTTTAGACTTTAGTCTTTATACCTAAGTAGCAATCTATATAGCATAAAATTTATTATGATTACATTTTCAACATAAAAAAAATTAATTCCAAATAGTTTTTTTTTTTTAATATTAGATTTGGCCAAGGCATCTAAGTAGCAATCTATATAGCATAAAATTTATTATGATTACATTTTCAACATATAAAAAATTAATTCCAAATAGTTTTTTTTTTTTTTAATATTAGATTTGGCCAAGGCATGCTTATTTTTTAGTAGAAAAATTAACACGCCTTGTTAACTTATATTATATGATCATAACCCTTTATAAATATTGTTTTATCTTCATATTCTTCCTTTGAAATAAGTTGAAAATAAACAATATCTATGTTTAAATGAAATGCAGAAGTTACTACCGATGCACACAAGACAGTTGTCGTGTAAAGAAACGAGTAGAG
The DNA here is from genome assembly GCF_002127325.2 of Helianthus annuus. Taxonomy (NCBI): domain Eukaryota; kingdom Viridiplantae; phylum Streptophyta; class Magnoliopsida; order Asterales; family Asteraceae; genus Helianthus; species Helianthus annuus. Next base: position 131,765,205 of record NC_035441.2, read on the forward strand.
AGATTAGCCGAGGATCCAAGAATGGTGATAACAACTTATGAAGGCAGACATGCACATTCACCATCACTAAACGAGGAAGATGTAGAAGTTAATCCTTCGAAGTTTAACAGTTTCTTCTGGCTCTAGATAATCTTTGTGTTCATTATCGAAAGTAAGAAACTAATTAATAATGGTTCGTGTGTGTGATATCGTTGCATTCATATATTATGTCTTGTTTTTTGTTCGACAAATGTGAATGAATGCTTTTTTTAATATAAATGATGTGTTTTCTATACTAGTCGATGTGATCATGTTGTTTCATGAATGGTTTGAGTAGATGTAGGAAGGATGGGGGGAGGGTATGGGGAAGAAGAGACGAGTTGAGAAGTTGGGTTTGCGCTTATTGGACTATCAAGTATTTATACTTTATTTGTCTAGTTTGACATATTCGTGTGAATCCATCATTTATAACAGTCAAACTTTATTCTTTATTTAACTCCTCCAACCTCGAAATAGTTGAACATCCCTATCGAAATTCGGTTTGCAAAATTTTATTATTCTTTTAGTCATAACTCATAAATCTGAGTCTTTTGACTTTCTAATCCGCGTTCCCGTCTCTTGGGTTACGCATATACTCAAAATCCCACCCATCTATTGGGTATCTTATCGAAGTCATCGTCAAAGCAACCATTCCGGTATGCGTTTAGACTTTGTTTTAATTCGTTTGGTCGTCTTAGCGAATTCCATCGCTTTTATTCGACCAAATCCTTTGTTCTTTATTCAATCCGTTTGACTTGTCCGTGTGAATTTCATCACTTATGACAGTCAAACTTTATCCCCATGCCTTAGAATTCTTATTAGTCGGTTTGTATTTTCATTTACTTTAATTCTCGTCCCTTCCCTCGGGCTCATTATTTTAATGTAATATGCTTCCGTTACTCGGCTTGCGTTTTCATTTATTATCAAATGTTTTACTTATTTGGTCCGTTTTGGATACCTTTTTAATTCGTCCCATTCACCCCGTCCTTACTACATCGGACGTGAATGCGTCCATCATAAGAAGTTCATGGTATCATGTGTTCACTACTTACTTGGCCAGAGTAAGTGATCAACACACGATACACATGTCCTTTTATAATTTTCACATTACACTCCATGTAAGTAACACCTTTATTCTTTCTATATCTTTGATTCCATTCAGTAAAACTTTATTTAATTGCTAAACAACAATCATTAGTTTTACTCGTTTTGCACTTGAACATATAAAAACTTTTTCTTTTCTATCAAACTATTATATAATCACACTAGCCTAAGACCCCGCGAGCTTCGCCGGTGGCTAAACACCAACTAAACACATAAAATAATTTAAACGTAGAAGCGTTAAAGTGTGATTTGTTAAGCCTAATATTTTGAGACAGTTGAGCACGTCCCAATAGTACATCTACATAATGTTCGTTACAAATTAAGTTTTTGTCAACTAAACCTTCATGATGTATTCTTTAACTCCACTATCGCATTCATCCTCTGACATTATCAATTCCAATCAGGACGACTTAGAATTTAAATCTCTATTGCTAGATTATTTAAAAGAGTTAATTACTGTTTTCGTCCCTGTGGTTTGTCAAAAATCACTATTTCAGTCCATTAGTTTAAAAATTGCGATTTCAGTCCTTGTAGTTTCACTTTCGTAACCATTTCAGTCCACATCGTAACCATTTCAGTCCCTGTACTTACAGAATAAATGGATCGAAATGGTTACGAAAGTGAAACCACAGGGACTGAAATGGTTACGAAAGTGAAACCACACGGACTGAAGTCGCAATTTTTAAACTAATGGACTGAAATAGTGATTTTTAACAAACCACAGCTGTTTTATATACATGAAATTAATTTAAAAAAATAGATTCTTACTTAAGTGTAACAACAACTCAAACGGGTTCTTAGAGATATCAACTGGTTAGCTACCCTCCAACACTTGATTTGCTATAAATCCCTTTTACTGTTATAGAAAAAAATAAGGTTATAACCTGAAAATTTTCCGGGTAGGAAAATTTAATTTATAACAAATAAAAGTATAAAAATAACACTTTAACATCTAAAGTATCCTCTTTTCCTTTTCTCCATCATAAATTTTTAATTGGTTTCTTAAACTTTTTCTTGTTGTAAAGAGCCATAAAAACATACAAAAGCAAGAATGTAAAGTAAACGTCTATATTTAGAGCATTTACATTGGAACCTCTATTCTATATTATATAGAGAAAATAATAGAGGAAACAACAAAAATACCATCACATTGGAATTTCTATAATAGAAAAAAATTAAAGTAAAGTACACCTCTATATTTATAGGGTCACATACATTCAACCCTCAATATTATTATTCTGAGTGTGTAATATCTAATATGATTTTGAAAAGCTTCATTTATACCACAGCCTCACCAATTTTGAAAAGACTCATTTTAAAAAAAAAAGACTCATTTCATCACAACCTGTTTTCATCGAGTTAATCACAGGTTATCCTCTAAATATCTTTTGACATCTATACATAAAATAAATACAAACTAACTAATCATAAGTCCGTCTTTAAACAATTTTTCAAAGTTTACCTACTTGAGCAATTAGAGATAAATATAAAGCAAATCACCCGTTAGGTAAAAACGGTTGAAATTGCGTTTTTTTTTTTCAGTAAACAAAACTTTATTAATCACCAAAAGAGGCATACAAACAACAATTAAGCTTCCAAAAAACACACTAAGATACATCCAAAATACTCTTACCCCATTACACATCCAATCACTTTAAAAAAATTATCTATACACATACACTAACCAAAGTCTAAACCAGAGAAAGTGGACCAGATTGAGAGATTGACGCCTATCGATCTGTTAATCATCCACCAGAGAGTAGCCTCCTTAATGTCTTGCACTATTTTAGTTTGAAAAGCATCGAGCCCTTTGAAGATCTTATCATTTATCCTTAACCATAGCCTTCATACTGTCATGAGAAATACAATATAAATCGGCATTTTTTTTTCGTGGGCGTATCCAGACTAATTCTACATACACAAACCTTCCAACATATTGATTTAGCGAAGATACGTGAAGCGAACAAAAGACAGGAAGAGCAACTTTTATATTTTTTTATCATACATGTAATCATTTTATAAATAATGCTATACAAAATTACAGGAAGAGAAACTGTTATAGTTATTTTTTTTATAATATCAATCATAATGCTATACACACCTTGTCGTAGCTTAAACACATTTCTTCAGACTATGACCCAATTTGATCAGATTCTAAAAAACAAAGAAAGATTATCATGAGATACTGTAAAACTGGGGTTTAGGATGCAAACCGCAAAAATAACAAATTAATTTAGATGATTAGCCTTGCAGAAAACCCAAATCAGGAAAGTTTACCTGAATCGTTAACGAAAAAATCAGACTCGGATTGGGTTACTCAAGCGGATATTAATCACTGGAATAAGATCGGGTATCAAACATAAGAGCACACATGAGTTGATTAATGGAACAAAATGGTGAGGAGAAGAATATACATCAGTGAATCGAATAGAGATCAATTTCCCATAGGATCCCATTTAAGATATATAGATATAGATAAAGAACGGTGCAAGATATACATTTCCTTCAACTTCTCATAGGATCCCATTCAAGAGTTCCTTGTAGGGGAAGGAGTCTGAAAGAAGCTCATCACCTAAAATTACAAAACACAATTTGAATTAGATATGCAACTCGAGTACAAAAACAATAGTCGAAGAAGACTCGGAGCATCCCTAAAATTACAAATAATATAGTCAAAGCATCTCATAAAAAACATCAAGATTTCAAAGCATTCAAAATTTAAAATCAAACATAATAATGGTTTACTTCAAAATTTAAATTTAAAATAATGATTGACTTCAAAATTTAAAATTTAAAATCTGAAAATCAAATCACTAATATCCAATCCCGTAAATCAAGCAAACTTATTAGGAAAGTCTAACCTTTCAAATTTAAATTCAATTTACAGATTCGAAATTTAAAATCAAACACATTAATGACAAACTTTCAAATTTAAATTTAAAATAATAATTGACTTCAAAATTGAAAATTTAAAATCAAACACAATAATGGTTTACTTCAAAATTTAAATTTAAAATAATGATTGAATTCAAAAGTTAAAATTTAAAATCTAAAAATCAAATCACTAATATCCAATCCCGTAAATCAAGCAAACTTATTAGGAAAGTCTAACATTGTCAAGCAAAACCAACCGACATAGAAACAAACTCATAAGAGAGGGAAAAAATATAAATCAAACAAAAGGAGGGGTTTCAAAAAACGTAAATGAATTTATTTATAGAAACACTACAAATTTTTCGGAAATTAATACAATATCAAATTTATTAGTAACTAAAAAATACAGCCAAAATTAAATGAGCATAAAGGATGAAACCAAACATTATACCGGATAAAAAATAGGAAAAAAAAACAATAAAACTAAAATTTTTGATTAACATGTCCGACGAAGTTTAATAGTCCGGCAATGGCATAAAATTTAGGGTTAACCATGAAAAAATAAAAAAACAAAACAAAAGAATCATTAATACATATTAATACAATACAAAATTTGTTAGTAAAAAAACAAAGATTCTCAAATTTCAAAAAATATCATAGTTAGATTTGTCAAAAAAAAAAATAACTTAAAAATTATAGAGATTAGCATAAATGATGAAAACTATCATTATACCGGATCAAAAAACACCAAAAAAACGATAACATTAAACTTACCTCTTGTGTTCGAAGAAGATTCAGACTCCTGCAATTGCATAAAAATTAGGGTTTATCATGAAAAATCAAAAAATAAAATAAAAAAAATCAGTAAGAGCATCACTCTTTCAAAGACATCAAGAATAGATCCATTAATAAGATTAGATTCGAAAAATTTAAATCATCATCAGTAACACAAAAAATACAGAAAAATGATTAAAAAGTGCGATTAAGCATTTAAAATACATAATAATCTAATCTAGTTTATATACCTGCAGAATAAGTGGAATGATCTACAAAAACAGAAGAAGAACAAATTCTGAGAAACTTGAAAATTAATGTGATTGTCGAAAATTATGGAAACTAACACAAAATTTGGAAGCAATTAAAACTTTAATATAAGTTATCTTGATAAATTTGGAAATACGTTACAATTTAGACAACTTTGATAATTATCCATAATTGATATAAATTTCAAAAATTCAAATTTTGAAATAATCAGTCAAAACAATTTACCTAAATAGTTAAATATTATTCAAACTTAAATTCAAAACCAATGAGGTTAATATATTCATAATATAATCAATATCTAAATGATTGTGAAAAAAAAAAATCAATCACAAAAAATACAGAAAAATGATTAAAAAAGTGCGATTAAGCATTTAAAATACATAACAATCTAATCTAGTTTACATATCTGCAGAATAAGTGGAATGATCTACAAAAAAAAAAAGAAGAAGAACAAACTCTGAGAAACTTGAAAATTAATGTGATTGTTGAAAATTATTGAAACTAACACAAAATTTGGAAGCAATTAAAACTTTAATATAAGTTATCTTGATAAATTTGGAAATATGTTACAATTTAGACAACTTTGATAAGTATCCATAATTGATATAAATTTCAAAAATTCAAATTTTGAAATAATCAGTCAAAACAAAGGACCTGCTTGCAATCGATTGGAAGAATGATCAGCTCTCTAAAGGACCTGTTGTCAACAAAGACATCACAATTTTAAGGATTTAAATAGAGAATGATGGATGAAACATTGCTTAAGCTTAAACAATAATCTGTACTATAACCTTTCTGGTATGCCAAATCATCACTCCCAATTGTTGAACTGTAATAGTGTCAGCAAACAACGTCACCTCTGACAATTGCTCAAAATCTACTTCAATACGTGAATTTAATCGGAAAACCTAAAGATGAACATATGATAGAGAACATCAAACAGGAATCGACATTATCAAACATGAATCGATATTTGAAGAATTGTTACCTATTTGTTGGATCGTTTGAAGAAGACAGTGATGGATCCCATCTTTCAAAAAGCACCAAATCTTGAAAAATATCACAGAAGCGCTCAAGAAATGAAAACACTGAAACCCCAAGAAGAGGCGGCGGCTAGGTCTTCCAGACACCAACAACACCGCAAAAAGAAAATTGAAAACACGGATACATACCTTATACGCCGTATAATAAGGACTGGTTGCTTCCACTCGCGATCGAAGATGAAGAAATCTAGGGTTCAGGAGATTGCAAATAACATATTAAAGATCGATAGATGATGTCTAGGGTTTAAGGAAGAAATAGATAGTGTTTAACAATGACAAAGAAAAATCAAAGAGGGAAAAGAAAAATAACATACCTATGTTTTTCGAAGATCAATCGATGAAGAAGGAAGAACCGGATGCAGGAGATGGGTATTAGGGTTTTGGAGTGAAGTGAAGTGTATTAAAGAAGCTGAGGATGGTTTTGGCGGAAAAAGCAAAAAAAAGTGGTCTAACCAAATGCCACGTGGCAAGTAATGGCTTAAGCTAATGCCATGTGGCTTAAGCTTGTTTTGCTTTATTAGAAGTAGTAGATTTGTTAGTGTGATCGTTACTCTTCTCAATAGTATCCGTATTGAGAATATACACTTTGATAGTTACTTCCGTCAAAGTTTCCACATAAACTAGTTTCGTTATTGTTTTGTTATTAATCATCGTGAATAACACTTATTTCTACTTAATTTCTCTTGGAAACTTCATCCTGAATAGATATCCTATTCAGGTTTTCCAAGTTTTATCCTATATATGCAACCGTCATTTTCTACGTGTTTGTTGCATATTACTATTTGTGCGATTAATTTAAAACGTGTACCTGGTAATGCTTTCTCTAACGGGCTTTCCATGCCGTTAACCTTGTTCGCGATCATTACGCGATTTAGGTCCTTGATGAGTATGCTCTGCTCTTCATACTTCGGATTGTTCCTCCGTCATGTCTGCAATTCTTCAACTCTCGTCATCTTCAGATGCGAGTGTCCTTCAGCTAAAATATTCACACAATTAGTAGTGTCGACATCAATAATTGCACGTATTATAATACAAGGCTTTCTAATACATGTGTCAACGCACGTGATTTCGTTAACTATACCAATCATTTTAATTAGGGTAACGTGTGTTACACGATGACCCTATGTGTTGTTTACAACACTCTAACATGCTAAACCATTAATATAAATATACTTACCAGATTTGCGATCAAGTCTCGAACCGAACACACTTTACTCTTTAACCATGAGCTCTGATTACCAACTTGTAAGACCCGTCTCTATTAATTAATATTATAATATTAAACACGCATTTTATACGAAAATGCAAGCTCACAAAAATTTTTCCAAGTTAAACTTCTTACATAATTTAAAACATTCCACAATATAATTTCAAGTGTATACAATATCCACTTTTTAAACTAGAACAAAATAAGATTGTTGCGGAAGCTTCGAGACATGTGTTCAGTTCTCCTTTCTTGCTTGATCCTCATCCGAAGTTCCATAAGACATTCCTAAAATCAAAACCAACATAAAAGTTAGTTTTGACAGTTTCACAACAAGTTATAAACATATTTTCATCCAATTCATTCATCCATTATTCAAAATTCTTGTTTCCTTCGAATTCAAATTTCCGGTTCTTAAACCGAATTATTTGACCCGTTATGGGTATTTATGTCAAACTATAATTTTATCAACTCTTATTTCCTCCAACCATAATCCATATTATGGTTGGTACATGTACCCTTCACGAGAGTATCATTCCTTGTGCGTACCTGGCACGGGTCAACACTGACTCGTTTTTAATACATTGCATAACCTTTCGCCAACTTTGGCAAAACATGCTCATACTTTCCGCTTGCCTGTATTTATAACACTTAACAATACATAATATTACCAATCGTCATTTATATTATTATACAACTTCTGACCAAGTATTGATCAAAACTAAGTGTTTAATACCCCGAAACAATTTCTGCAAGTACGGACCTGCTTGCTGTCAACAACTATTTTGTTGACAAAATGTCCGCGAAAACCATGTTAAACAACTTCCGAAAAATTTATAAAAATTACCAATCATCATTTATATTGTTATACCACTTCTGACCAAATATTGAGTCAAAACTAAGTGTTTAAGGTCTCGAAACAATTTCTGCAAATACGGACCTGCTTGCTGTCAACAACTATTTTGTTGACAAAACATCCGCGAAAACCACGTTAAACAACTTCCGAAAAGTTTATAAAAATTGCCAATCATCATTTATATTGTTATACCACTTCTAGCCAAATATTGAATCAAAACTAAGTGTTTAAGGCCTCGAAACAATTTCTGCAAATACGGACCTGCTTGCTGTCAACAACTATTTTGTTGACAAAACGTCCACGAAAACCATGTTAAACAACTTCCGAAAAGTTTATAGAAATTACCAATCATCATTTGTATTGTTATACCACTTCTGACCAAATATTGAGTCAAACTAAGTGTTTAAGGCCTCGAAATAATTTCTGCAAATACGGATCTGCTTGCTGTCAACAACTATTTTGTTGACAAAACGTCCGCGAAAACCACGTTAAACAACTTCCGAAAAGTTTATAAAAATTACAAATCATCAGTTATATTGTTATACCACTTATGACCAAATATTGAGTCAAAACTAAGTGTTTAAGGCCTCGAAACAATTTCTGCAAATACAGACCTGCTTGCTGTCAACAACTATTTTGTTGACAAAACGTCCGCGAAAACCATGTTAAACAACTTCCGAAAAATTTATAAAAATTACCAATCATCATTTTTGTTGTTATACAACTTCTTACCACATATGGAGTCAAAACTAAGTGTTTAAGACCCCGAAACAGTTTTGCAAATAACGGACCTGTTTGCTGTCAATAACTATTTTATTGACAAAATGCCCGCGAAAACCATGTCCTTTTTATTATTCACAATGCTATCCATTATACAATTAAGTATTCTATTCTAGAAGGTGTAAGCTTTATTTACCTTACATCCGGTTATGCTTTTCTGCGTTCTCAATCTGTTTGACTCGCTTCCTTCCCAAGCTTCCATCTAGCTTGTTAAGCGTCAAACTATCATTATAATTCGTAAGACAGTTAGATTAGTCATTATCAATTATGACTATTCCACCTTACGTATTTCATATAAAAATTATCATTCATCATATTGTAGCTCGATTTGACTTTTACAAAGTCAAATGCCCATTAGTATATAAAATGCACATTCAAGTTTATCAACTAGTTTAGGCATTTCTCAAATCACCCGGTAGGCGTTCTTTTAAGCCACCGTTTAACAAATCTTTTAACCCGGTTCATTATATTTCCAATACTTCAACTAGTTCAAGTGATTATTAAATCTAACATATTTATTTATTTTCACAAGAACTAAGGGTTCTCCTCTATTAGTGAGACCCGTTTCATCATACCACTAGCATTCATTCGAACACCTTATCTAATCAAGTTCTTCATATAAACTAGTATATAACATAATTACATACATCTATTTACATGGATGAATTTACCGATTTCATCATAACATATAAAAACCCGTTTCAATTATTGTATGAACATACACTCAACTTATAATTTGTTCAATTACCTTTCTTCTACTATCCAATATGATGATTCTAACATGATTATATCATAAATTTCATCATATTAGTAAAAACCCACTTATCTAAATGTGGTAATTCATCTAGGCATTCAAATCATGGAAACATATGTATAATTCACACTTAGGGTTTTGTTCCTAAGCAAGTACACATCACAATTTAGCCATAACCTCTATGATTCACACCTAATTCGCAGATTATGATGTTTCTTCATATTTCACAACTTCACAAATCATCGAAATTCTACATACCTTATGATCCCCAAGCTTAGGTGATCACGAATTTGTGTTCATGCATTTGATTTGGGCTAGATTTGACCTTCAGTTTGTTGATTTTGGGTGAACTAGGGTTTGAGCTCTTGTTCTTGCTCCTGATGTTCGATCCATACACACACTACGTGTGTGTTGTGTGTAAAATTTTTGTTTATAAAACACAAGTTTCTTTTGTTACAACTTTGGTCTCTTTTGTTCCAACCTTTTATGAAAGGTTCACTAGTTCTTATTTTTCTTTCTAGTTTTTACTTAATTACTCGTTACTAACTAGGTTAATTATTCCTAGTTAGTTTAATGGGTTTCGAGAGTTATAACCCGTTTTATTTTTAAGTCCCGTTAGCTCGAGCTCTTATGAACTTTATTTCCTCAAAAACATTTATTCTCTTTTATTTAATATTAGGTTTATTTATTTAAATCCTAATATTTACCGGGTTACTTTTTACCACTAACGGTATTTTACCCGTTCATTAATATTAACGTGGTTTGACTATCAAACTCGTTTTCGGGGTGTTACAAGCATAAAAGTTTGATTTAATAGCATACGTATAAAACTTTAACAGAATCCACATTGCAAAATCGTATACTAAGGCATAACTTAACATAGGCTAGCATTTTCCACTACCGTAATCTCGTCACCACGGCGACGAGACCGTTTACCATTGAATACTTAATAATGACCCATCAACGGGTGGTGTGCTACTCTTTTAGCGCTATACATGTTAAGGTTGGCTTATGAAGTTAATGATAAGTAGTTGTGCAAGAAAGGATTCTAGCATGCAAGTATCCTAGTTTATAACGTATTAAGCATGTATGTATGGATTTGCATGTTTGAATCATGTGAATGTTTGTTTACATGTAAGTTTGATATGTATGTATATTTCACCCCAAAAGTGTACTTAAAGTAAAAGGGGGGGGGGGACATGTATACTCACGGTTTACAAAAGCTTCAAAAAACGTGAGTGTAGAGTCTTGAGAATTCGGGAACTCTGAGGTTATCCTACAAGGATGAACGAGGCGTATAAATTATGAAGTTCAGTGTTGAGTTAGATTAGGGGTTCTAAATAGTATGAAAGTATGTATATTGCAAGAAAATGCATCTTGTCTAAAAGTACTCATATGGACACTATGCTGGTCATGTTTTCGTGGGTACCGATTCACCCATTAGAATCCATAGTTTGAGAAACTTAGGTCAAGATGAAAATTACCTCAATTCATAACATTCAACCATGAGTTTGGTTGGTGTTATGATTCAGTTATATGTATATACACATATATATATAAGTATTTAGTCCAAGTCATATATTGTCATGCATGGATGTGATAACCCGCAACTTCAGGTTACTACTTTAACTTAACCACAGTTAATTTAGACATACATTCATAGCACTACATTTAACTAGGGTTAGTTAAATGAGTCTACTTTGGTAATTCGGGAAATTACCGGAACACACACATGATAATTCTCGAACATTGGTGACTAACGCGAATAATAATTATAAATGGATGGTTTATATGAAACTTATGTGCTGCATAACAAATACGTGAACTACATGCTTTAATTGTAAATTACATGTGATTATGTGCTTCTTGTGTGAAAGTTGTATAGATAGGGGGTGTTTAGAGTATTTGTGGAACTCTAATAAACCACTCCTAACCCTTAAACCACCCATAATCACTGTACGGCAGTTCATTTTTCTCAAATCATTCTCTAATCATTTTGGCTTTGCAACACAATTCTCATTCCTCAATCTCGATCTCTTCAACCTTTCTAGAACAAACCCTACATCAATCTAAGGTAAGTGCTTTGTGTTACTTTGTTATTTGTTCTTACGATTCATGCAAACCATAGACATCCAAACAATATGTGATTAGTTTTTCATGCCCTGATGAATACGTGCTTGTGTTAGAATAAACGAATGCATGATTACTACTGAACGTTGGTGTTGCGATTGACATATTAGGAATGCTCTTGTTATGATAAAACTGCTGATGTGATTGATTACACTGTTGAAATTAGGGTTCTGATCGTACTTTTGTTGCGGTCATTATGCAAGGACTAAGATAAGCTCCATCTGATGTGTAATGCAAGGATAAATTCTTGATACAGAGCACAATAGATGCTGGGACAAAGGAATAAGATGCAACTCTTGAATTGGTATGTATTTTGATTTACACTTAAAAAAATCTCTATTAATGCTAATGGTTTGGTGAATTGCTTATGATCAAACCTTTTGTTTATTATGGTCCATCAATTAGTGATTTATACAAGTTATATGTTTGTTGTCACACCCCGACCGCGTATAAATGCAACCGCGGCGGAAACGTCGGGGAGTGTTGGGACAGAATTAATTGTTTCATAACCATGGAAATTAAAGTTACATTTTATTTATCAAACAAGCGTATTACATTATCTTTAAACAGAAAATAAAGAGTTTATAACATAATTAAACTAGTCTATCTTCGATTTATGTCTCTAAGGCACAGGTCCGCCCTAGTATCACAATCATCATCCTAAGCAACAGCTCCTGAAAACACATGTGAAAGTAGGTACGTCAGCATAAAAATGCCTGTGAGATACATAGGTTTTGTGAAAATGGGATTCATGACTTGAGTTTAAAGAAAACGTTTAATAACAGTCAGTCATGAACCTTGTAAATTGTTTAGTCTTGAAAATCATATGAGAAACGATAAGATCAGGTGATATGTATAAATAAAATGTAAGGTTAAAGGAGAGTAAAAATGAGTTTGTATAAGATAAGTTTGTTTGTAAAACAATGTCCTGTGAAGAATATGTTATTTATGAAAAAGGTAACATGTCTATACTGAAATGATTTAAATAATGCTACGATAGGTAATATTATGCAAACATTTATATATAGGAAGTAACAGCGGCGTATCCACCATGTTTGTATCATATTACATACGCCACGTTACTCAAATCATTTACCCAAACCAACCACCATGTAAATTGTTCATGTATAAATCAGTTGTCAAGTGTTATTGTGTAAACCATATCGAAATGTCTATGTTCAATGTAAACCACCAAATGTGTATATTAATGTCAAAATGTTTATGTTTAATGTAGATCATGTAATGTGTACCCAAAAGATATCATGTATGGTGAGTGAAATATATCAACTAAACCATATGTAAAATGCACAAAAACAAGGTATTGAAGTAAAACATGGTTTAAATCAAAGTTATGTTTTGTGGAACAAATGCATGCTATACTGATACAAACATTTATGCGATATTGTGAAAATGCATACATCCAAGCCTTGAGACTATGGCGATAAACCCTTAAACAAATTAAAGGTTTATCTAAGTTATGTGTATCAAATTCGGTCATTCCTTTCATCCAAACCAACCTAGGATGTCCGGAACGGGGGTTGTCAATTCCTATGGTACCACTACCTACTAACGAACGGCGTAGCTAATGTTAATGAATGTATTGTTCCATGTTAAACAAACCAAATGTCATACCAAAATGAAGGCATGTGATGTAAACAATTGTACTAAGTATGCACACAATGGGCATAAATAGCATGAAATGTAATGTGAAACAATGTACTAAGTACGCACACAACGGGCATACATAGCATGAAATGTAATGAAATCATGTACTATAATGTACTGACGAACATAGCAGGTATATGATGTGAAAACATGGAAAGCATGAAAGTAACAAGTAGGCACATGTGTTTCACCCCAAAATGTTTGGAAAACAGTAAAAGATGGGATTCTATGTACTCACCTGAGATTGCTTTGAAGTTCTTGTGTAATATTCACACAATGCTAGAGACCACGGAATATCAAACGGCACCTAATAGATAGCTATATTAATATACCGGACCAAAATCGGAAGATTGGATAGAATGAGGGTTCGTAAACCAAACGAGTATAGAGACTCGTGTAATATGGTTTAACAAAGCCTACATTCTAAAAGGAAACCTAACCTAAGTGCTTACGACCCGTTTAGGTAGCTTATGCTACCTTAACGCGTCGTTCGCGTAAAACGCGTTTGGAACGCCTAACATCGTGACCATAAGGTATAACCTCGGAAGGTTATTCCCTATACAGCTATGGTCACCTAATGTGTTTGCTCGGATCCTAATGATCGACCAAATGGGTCGGGTTCGAAAGTGTAAGCGATTGTTTAGATCGCTTACCTTACGACCCTATATAAGCACTAAACTAAAAGTGACGAGCTAAGCATGTTAGAACATGCTTAACTAAGTTTAGAAAACATGTTTGGTATCAAAACAAACGGTTTTGATACCTATGAGTAGTTTGGTTACAAAATACGCAAGAATGCGCATTTTGGCCGAAACTACGACTCGTCACTGAGCCTAGATAACGTGGTAATCAGTAGGTATAGTCACTACGGACTATAACCATCGTGATCACGCTCACGTTATGAAGTTCCAACGAACTTCGTGTTGACCATAAGCTGGTCAACGCAGAAAGTCAAACAAAGTTTGACTTTAGCACTAGAAAGCGATTAAAAGAACGAAAGAACACTTACGAAGGGTCCCCGAAAGCTAAACTTGATCCAGGAGCTCAGGTATGAAGCAATGGCATCAACTTAGAGCTCTTTGATCAGTTTTGTGGGTTTTAACACAAATGGGGGGGGGGTATTTATAGGAAAAGCAAGACCGTTAGGATCGTTTCTTGAATATCGTGCCACGATCTAATCCGTACACTTGTCAAGATGTTGTGGTATCATATAATGACCCTAACTCTAGAGATTGTGAAAGGGCATTGCCCTTTGGAGTGATTGAAAGGCCAAAATCAGCAAAAAAACGAGTTTCTGCATCTGCAGGGCTGACGCGGCCCGCGTCAGGATACACACAAGACTCAGGCGGGCCGCCTGGCCTTGTCTGATCAGCACAACTTTCAGAAATGACAGTTTTAGTCCCTGTTGCATATTTAAGCCATTTCCAACACTTCTAAGGCCCGTAAAGCCAATTTTAAGGCCCTAAAATGATGCCTAAACATTGTGGACATGAAACATGCTCAAAAATATGTCGGATGTTAGTTCGTTTGGTCGTACGAATGCGATGTTCGCTTAATTACGACGGAATGCGCATAAGCGCAAAAAACGATCCAAATGACGCGACGAATGGATTTTTCTCATGCCAAACACTAAGGCATAATATAAGGATGCTTACATAAATTTTTGGATGTCCGGATGTATTCAGAACGTAAGTTATGCGCGAAAGTGCAAACTTGTGCACTTTTTGACACTTTTAGTCCCTGAATGACCCAAAAGTTTATTTTAGCACACCGAACCTCTCAAAGCCTATTTCTAAGCTATGTAAAGGATATTTAAGGTGCGTTTAACTTATGGACATGTTCCGGAATGTCTGTTTTGGTTCAAATTGGCATACTTTCGTAGTTTGTCAAGTTTAGTCCCTGTAAGCGAATTAACTTGTTTTTGCCATACCAAAGCCTTCAAAACATATTTCTAAGTTATGTAAAGGTTATTTAAGGTATGTTAAGTATATGTTGATGTTCCGGAGTATTTGTCGCATTAAACTGAGTACGTTTACGCACCAGTTTGCGTATAATTCTCCAGAAAGCGATGTGGAGTTTGAAATCGAACAAAAGTCAAAACATGAAAAATGTAAAACACAACCAAACAAACATTGGGATCAAATAACATTGTTTTATTGATAATTGAAACTGTTCATAATGATTTCGAGCACAAATGTTACAGTCTCCCCTACTTGTGGAAATTTCGTCCCGAAATTTATTGAGAGGAAACTCGTGGAAAAAGATGCGGATATTTTGCCTTCATTTGATCTTCGCGTTCCCAAGTAAACTCAGGTCTACGCTTAGATTCCCAGCGAACCTTGACCAAAGGAATGCGCTTGCGTTTAAGCCACTTGACTTCACGTTCCATGATTTCCATTGGTTTCTCAACAAATTTCAGTGTTTTATCAACACGAATTTCGTCAAGCGGTATGTGGAGGTTCTCATCAGCTAAACACCTCTTGAGATTGGACACGTGAAAGGTTGGATGAGCATTTCCAAGTTCAGGAGGTAACTCAAGTCTGTAGGCTACCTTACCGATTCTTTCGACGATCTTGAATGGTCCAACGTATCTAGGTGCAAGTTTTCCTTTCTTTCCAAATCTGATCACACCTTTCCAAGGTGAGACCTTATGTAATACACGATCACCGACTTAAAAATCCAAGGGCTTGCGTTTTAGGTCCGCGTAACTCTTTTGACGGCTTCTAGCTGTCTGAAGGTTATCACGAACTTTCTTTACCTTATCAGTTGTCTCTAAAATGAGGGCAGGTCCAGTAAGTTGAGCCTCGCCGATCTCATTCCAGCAGACTGGTGAACGACATTTTCGACCATAGAGAGCCTCGAAAGGAGCCATGTTGATGCTGGAGTGATAACTGTTGTTGTAGGAGAATTCAATCAACGGAAGATGTGAATCCCAACTACCACCAAAATCGATCACACAAGCTCTAAGCATATCCTCCAGTGTCTGGATTGTTCTTTCAGACTGACCATCCGTTTGTGGATGATAAGCTGTGCTCAGATTAAGTTGGGACCCCATAGCAGATTGCATGGTTCTCCAAAAATGAGAAGTGAAACGAGCATCTCGGTCAGAAATGATGTTCAAAGGAACACCATGTCGAGCTACAATTTCATCCACGTAGATTTGAGCAAGTTTGTCAGCCGAAAAATCCTCACGGATTGGCAAGAAATGCGCTGACTTGGTAAGACGATCAACGACTACCCATATGGCATCATGACCTTTCTTCGTGCGCGGGAGTTTGGTAATGAGATCCATGGTAATGTTTTCCCATTTCCAAACTGGGATCTCTAGTTGCTCCAATAAACTAGAAGGACGCTGATGTTCAGCCTTAACCTTAAGACAAGTAAGGCATTTTGATACGTATTAGGCAATGTCTTTCTTCATACCAGGCCACCAATACTGAATACAAAGATCCTTATACATCTTATCTGAGCCAGGACGAATAGAATAACGAGACTTATGGGCTTCATCCATAAGCAAGGTACGAAGGTTATCTTGGCTCGGGACCCACAAACGGTCCATGAATTAATACGATCCATTGTTCTTCAATTCAAGAGCAGGTGTTATGTGATAAGGAAATTCCTTATCCATCAAACCTTGTGAAACACAAGATTGTTGAGCCTGAGAAATACGGGCTTGGATATCGGATTGAGCTTAAATAACAGATTGGACACGAACACAATGAAGCTTAGTACGTTCCTTGCGACTCAAAGCATCGGCCACGACATTCGCCTTACCAGGATGGTAGCGAATTTCGCAGTCATAGTCGTTTAGAAGCTCCACCCAGGGTCGCTGCCTCATGTTGAGTTCTTTCTGATTGAAGATATGTTTAAGACTTTTGTGGTCTGTGAAAACCACACATTTTGTACCGTACAAATAGTGTCTCCAAATCTTAAGAGCGAAGACAACTGCACCCAACTCAAGATCATGAGTGGTGTAGTTCTTCTCATGTATCTTCAACTGTCTCGATGCCTATGCTATGACTTTGTTCCTTTGCATTAGGACGCAGCCAAGACCCAATTTAGATGCATTATCGCAATAAACGATGAAATCATCATTGCCCTCAGGCAAAGTTAGGATAGGCGCGTCGCAAAGTTTTTGTTTCAAAGTCAGAAACGCTTCCTCTTGCTTGAATCCCCAATCAAAGGGTTTGTTCTTCTGAGTTAGAGCAGTTAGAGGAACTGCAATCTTCGAGAAATTTTCTATGAAGCGGCGATAATAACCCGCTAGACCAAGAAAAGAACGAACTTCAGTAGGAGTAGTAGGTGTATCCCAATCCTTAATCGCAATGATCTTGGAGGGATCTACATGAATACTTTGTTTGTTGACAATATGTCCTAAGAATTGAACCTCTTTA
This sequence comes from Helianthus annuus, assembly GCF_002127325.2. NCBI lineage: Eukaryota > Viridiplantae > Streptophyta > Magnoliopsida > Asterales > Asteraceae > Helianthus > Helianthus annuus. Next base: position 131,783,071 of record NC_035441.2, read on the forward strand.
AGCCAGAATTCACACTTGGAGAATTTGGCGAAAAGTTGCTCTTTCTTTAGGAGTTCCAAAGTAAGACGGAGATGTTGCTCATGGTCGGCTTGCGTCTTAGAATATATCAAAATGTCATCAATGAAAACGATGATGAACTTATCCAAATAAGGCTTGCAGACCCTATTCATCAAGTCCATGAAAACAGCAGGAGCATTAGTCAGACCGAATGGCATGACTGTGAACTCATAATGTCCATAACGAGTGCGGAACGCTGTCTTGGGAATATCTTCTTCATGCACACGAAGCTGATGATATCCAGATCGAAGATCAATCTTTGAAAAATAAGAAGCGCCTTGCAATTGATCAAAGAGATCATCGATGCGAGGTAGGGGATATCGATTCTTGATGGTAAGCTTGTTAAGCTCACGATAATCGATACACATCCTAAAAGATCCATCCTTCTTCTTGACAAAGAGAACGGGAGCACCCCAAAGTGAAAAGCTAGGACGGATAAAACCTTTGTCCGAGAGTTCCTGTAGCTGCTTAGACAACTCTTGCATCTCAGATGGTGCAAGACGATATGGAGCTCTGGCAATGGGATTTGCACCAGGTACGAGATCAATACGGAACTCGACTTGGCGTGCTGGGGGTAGACCAGGTAACTCTTCAGGGAAAACCTCTGAATAATCCCGAACGACAGGAATCTCTTGAAAAGACTTACATTTGCCCTTATCTGCTACAACATGTGCCAAAAAGGCCACATAGTTCTTCCGCAGATACTTCCGAGCTTTAAAACAAGACATAAGTTTGAGACCACCAGCAGGTTTCTCACCACGAACCTGTAGGATCTCACCTGACGAAAGCGGCATGCGTATGATCTTCTCAAAACAAACTATCTCTGCGCGATACTTGGCTAACCAATCCATACCCACAATAACGTCGAAGCTTCCAAGTTGCATAGGCGTGAGGTCAATAGGAAAAAGATGGTTGTTAAGGTTCAACTGGCAGTTGCGGAGAACAGAATCAAGAACAATGGGTTCACCGCTCGCCACTTCTACTGTCAATGGTTTACCTAGTTTTGTTCTAGACACTCGAAGCAATGGTTCAAAAGATAACGACACAAAACTCTTATCGGCACCCGAATCAAAAAGAACAGATGCTGGCTGATTATTAATAAAGAACGTACCGTTCACCACATTATCATCTGCTTGTGCCTCTTGTGCGTTCATGTTGAAGACTCGACCTCGATCCTGAGCCTGATTCTGATTGGCATTCTGATTCTGGTTGGCTAGCCTTGGGCACCGATTTCTGTAATGGGTCAGATCCCCACAGTTATAACAAGCACCTGGTGGGTAGTGTGGTCGTACAGCTTGACCCTGTTGCTGAGCAGGAGGCTGAGCAACTTGTTGAGCCGGGTTCTGAACTGCGCGATTTTGAGCAAACCGAAAAACATCGGCAAGATGACCTGACTTCCCACAGTTAGTACAGAAACGGCACTGATGTTGCGGCTGATGGTGACTGTTGCACCTATTGCACAAAGGTGCATTCCCTGAATAGGGCTTCTTTGCTGGAGGCTGTGCGGGTTGGTTGGGAGCTGCCTGGTTAGCTTGGGCAGTGACAGCATAGTTTTGGGAAGCCTTACGCTTCCTTGCTCTTTTCGATGAACCAGAATCCTTTCCGTTTTTGTTTTGACCTTTCTTGCTATCTTCCTTGTCAGACGACTGTTTCTTGCCCTTGTCACCCTTCCTATGTAATTTATTCTTCCGAATCTGCGACTCAGTCAATGTCGCTGATAACTCGATCGCCTGACGGAGTGTGGTAGGGTTACTACCAGTAATGATGTCTTGTACTGAGTCAGGCAGGCCGTCGATGTACCTTTCGATAGCCTTGTCGAGTGGGGTAACCATAGTCGGGCAAAGCAGACTCAACTCCTCAAACCTATTAGTATATGCCCTGTGCTCGCCACTATCTTGCTTCAAAACATCAAACTCTTTCTCCAACGCTCGTTGTTCATGACGAGGACAAAACTCCCTCATCATAAGAGCTCTAAGTTCAGCCCATGTCTGTGCTAGAGCAACTTCTGCACCACGGTCTCTCATTACCCCATTCCACCATGTAAGAGCCCTCTTCTGAAACACGCTCGAAGAAAACTCGACCTTGCGATTATCCGGACACTGAACGTGGCGAAAAATATTCTCAATGCTCTCGAACCATTGAAGAAGCCCAGTTGCTCCCTCAGAACCACTAAACTTGAGTGGTTTAGCCGAGTTAAAATTCTTGAAATTGCATGGAGCATTGTTGTTGTTGTTGGCTTGGTTCCATTGAGCAAAGAGATTTGGGAATTGAGCAGCCATCTGCTGTGCAATAATTTCTGCCAGCTCAGTAGTAGCTATCTGGTTTTCGCGTCGAGCAGGCATTCTAGAAGAGGAAAACATGAAAGGAAACGAGTGAGATGATTGGATGGAGAGAATGAGATGAAGCAAAATCAACAAAAGCAAAGATGGTGGTTACGCATCGCAAAGCAAACAAGCGACACGCAATGTCTAGTCAAAGTAAATGAGTCAAAAATAATGTATCGCAAAGACATGTTCGCCTATAAGTGAACACTCACCCCAAGAGTTCCCAGGTAAGAGTGACTGGTCCGATTATGTGGATTTGTACGAACACTCTAGCCTTAGACAGAAAACTTAGGGTACAGGCATTCACTCTTCCAGTTCGCACGTGTTCACACTATTAAAACCCGAAAACCTTGACGAGATTTTTGAAAATCCAAAGGGGTTCAAAACCTTATAACAGAGGGTTCAAAACCTAGTAATCAATCGTCCTCGAACAGACGATTAATTTTCAAAGCGGATTAGGAATCGAAGTTCCCGTTGTGGTTATCACCTAAGGATAGGTGAAGTGCATGTTTTAAAATCTAAACACAAGATAACTTGTGTTAGGGTCCTAGAAAGTTATAGTCTAGGTCAAAGCATTACTAATAACCTAATTCCCTATAACCATTGGCTCTGATACCAACTCTTCTGTCACACCCCGACCGCGTATAACATGCAACCGCGGCGGAAACGTCGGGGAGTGTTGGGACAGAATTAATTGTTTCATAACCATGGAAATTAAAGTTACATTTTATTTATCAAACAAGCGTATTACATTGTCTTTAAAAAGGAAATAAAGAGTTTATAACATAATTAAACTAGTCTATCTTCGTTTTATGTCTCTAAGGCACAGGTCCGCCCTAGTATCACAATCATCATCCTAAGCAACAGCTCCTGAAAACACATGTGAAAGTAGGTACGTCAGCATAAAAATGCCTGTGAGATACATAGGTTTTGTGAAAATGGGATTCATGACTTGAGTTTAAAGAAAACGTTTAATAACAGTCAGTCATGAACCTTGTAAATTGTTTAGTCTTGAAAATCATATGAGAAACGATAAGATCAGGTGATATGTATAAATAAAATGTAAGGTTAAAGGAGAGTAAAAATGAGTTTGTATAAGATAAGTTTGTTTGTAAAACAATGTCCTGTGAAGAATATGTTATTTATGAAAAAGGTAACATGTCTATACTGAAATGATTTAAATAATGCTACGATAGGTAATATTATGCAAACATTTATATATAGGAAGTAACAGCGGCGTATCCACCATGTTTGTATCATATTACATACGCCACGTTACTCAAATCATTTACCCAAACCAACCACCATGTAAATTGTTCATGTATAAATCAGTTGTCAAGTGTTATTGTGTAAACCATATCGAAATGTCTATGTTCAATGTAAACCACCAAATGTGTATATTAATGTCAAAATGTTTATGTTTAATGTAGATCATGTAATGTGTACCCAAAAGATATCATGTATGGTAAGTGAAATATATCAACTAAACCATATGTAAAATGCACAAAAACAAGGTATTGAAGTAAAACATGGTTTAAATCAAAGTTATGTTTTGTGGAACAAATGCATGCTATACTGATACAAACATTTATGCGGTATTGTGAAAATGCATACATCCAAGCCTTGAGACTGTGGCGATAAACCCTTAAACAAATTAAAGGTTTATCTAAGTTATGTGTATCGAATTCTGTCATTCCTTTCATCCAAACCAACCTAGGATGTCCGGAACGGGAGTTGTCAATTCCTATGGTACCACTACCTACTAACGAACGGCGTAGCTAATGTTAATGAATGTATTGTTCCATGTTAAACAAACCAAATGTCATACTAAAATGAAGGCATGTGATGTAAACAATTGTACTAAGTATGCACACAATGGGCATAAATAGCATGAAATGTAATGTGAAACAATGTACTAAGTACGCACACAATGGGCATACATAGCATGAAATGTAATGTAAAGCAAGGTACTAAGTATGCACACAATGGGCATATATAGCATGAAATGTAATGTAAAACAATGTACTAAGTACGCACACAACGGGCATACATAGCATGAAATGTAGTGAAATCATGTACTATAATGTACTAACGTACATAGCAGGTATATGATGTGAAAACATGGAAAGCATGAAAGTAACAAGTAGGCACATGTGTTTCACCCCAAAATGTTTGGAAAACAGTAAAAGATGGGGTTCTATGTACTCACCTGAGATTGCTTTGAAGTTCTTGTGTAATATTCGCACAATGCTAGAGATCACGGAATATCAAATGGCACCTAATAGGTAGCTATATTAATATACCGGACGAAAATCGGAAGATTGGATAGAATGAGGGTTCGTAAACCAAACGAGTATAGAGACTCGTGTAATATGGTTTAACAAAGCCTACATTCTAAAATGAAACCTAACCTAAGTGCTTACGACCCATTACGACCCGTTTAGGTAGCTTATGCTTCCTTAACGCGTCGTTCGCGTAAAACGCGTTTGGAACGCCTAACATCGTGACCATAAGGTATAACCTCGGAAGGTTATTCCCTATACAGCTATGGTCACCTAATGTGTTTGGTCGGATCCTAATGATCGACCAAATGGATCGGGTTCGAAAGTGTAAGCGATTGTTTAGATCGCTTACCTTACGACCCTATATAAGCACTAAACTAAAAGTGACGAGCTAAGCATGTTAGAACATGCTTAACTAAGTTTAGAAAACAGGTTTGGTATCAAAACAAACGGTTTTGATACCTATGAGTAGTTTGGTTACAAAATACGCAAGAATGCGCATTTTGGCCGAAACTACGACTCGTCACTGAGCCTAGATAACGTGGTAATCAGTAGGTATAGTCACTACGGACTATAACCATCGTGATCACGCTCACGTTATGAAGTTCCAACGAACTTCGTGTTGACCATAAGCTGGTCAACGCAGAAAGTCAAACAAAGTTTGACTTTAGCACTAGAAAGCGATTAAAAGAACGAAAGAACACTTACGAAGGGTCCCCGAAAGCTAAACTTGATCCAGGAGCTCAGGTATGAAGCAATGGCATCAACTTAGAGCTCTTTGATCAGTTTTGTGGGTTTTAACACAAATGGGGGGGTATTTATAGGAAAAGCAAGACCGTTAGGATCGTTTCTTGAATATCGTGCCACGATCTAATCCGTACACTTGTCAAGATGTTGTGGTATCATATAATGACCTTAACTCCAGAGATTGTGAAAGGGCATTGCCCTTTGGAGTGATTGAAAGGCCAAAATCAGCAAAAAAAACGAGTTTCTGCATCTGCAGGGCTGACGCGGCCCGCGTCAGGATACACACAAGACTCAGGCGGGCCGCCTGGCCTTGTCTGATCAGCACAACTTTCAGAAATGACAGTTTTAGTCCCTGTTGCATATTTAAGCCATTTCCAACACTTCTAAGGCCCGTAAAGCCAGTTTTAAGGCCCTAAAATGATGCCTAATCATTGTGGACATGAAACATGCTCAAAAATATGTCGGATGTTAGTTCGTTTGGTCGTACGAACGCGATGTTCGCTTAATTACGACGGAATGCGCATAAGCGCGAAAAACGATCCAAATGACGCGACGAATGGATTTTTCTCATGCCAAAAACTAAGGCATAATATAAGGATGCTTACATAAATTTTTGGATGTCCGGATGTATTCAGAACGTAAGTTATGCGCGAAAGTGCAAACTTGTGCACTTTTTGACACTTTTAGTCCCTGAATGACCCAAAAGTTTATTTTAGCACACCAAACCTCTCAAAGCCTATTTCTAAGCTATGTAAAGGATATTTAAGGTGTGTTTAACTTATGGACATGTTCCGGAATGTCTGTTTTAGTTCAAATTGGCATACTTTCGCAGTTTGTCAAGTTTAGTCCCTGTAAGCGAATTAACTTGTTTTTACCATACCAAAGCCTTCAAAACATATTTCTAAGTTATGTAAAGGTTATTTAAGGTATGTTAAGTATATGTTGATGTTCCGGAGTATTTGTCGCATTAAACTGAGTACGTTTACGCACCAGTTTGCGTATAATTCTCCAGAAAGCGATGTGGAGTTTGAAATCGAACAAAAGTCAAAACATGAAAAATGTAAAACACAACCAAACAAACATTGGGATCAAATAACATTGTTTTATTGATAATTGAAACTGTTCATAATGATTTCCAGCACAAATGTTACATTTGTAGTCTTTTTAAGAAATTCTTTATACAACTTTCTCTTACAAGCTTTTTGGTAAAGATACTTTTTTGTGATTGTGTGTATATGTGTATATGTGTTATGTTTTGTATGGTGTAGGTTGAAGGGTTGTAGTTTGAGGCGAAGCTACAGATACAGTGTTCCATGGTGGTTTGATGATTGTGGTTTAAGGCGGGGTTGCATAGGCGGTGTTCCATGGCGGCGATTTTAATACGTTTGATGGCGGCGCAAGTGAACCGACCGTAAGGGTTCCAGTAGAATTCATGTTTCCCAAATTCTGTAACCGTAGAATTCATTCGTTTTGACTTATTATGTTTAAATAAATTTACTTAGGTTGAGACGAAGCGCAATCTTCATAGTAGGTCTATTGATTAAATATTTATTATGATAATTCAATAACTATTTCTTTATAATCCATTTTCGATTAAACCTTAAAAATGTATAATGATTCGTTGTTTAATAATATGTGGTATGTCTAATTTCTAAAAACTACCCGTGTTTTTACAGGGTTGAGACTAAAGTGTTGCGGGATAGGTGATTCGTTGAAAGTCTAATCCTTTTATTGTTAAGAAATCTTTTCATATTTTGATACAAAATGGCTTATGTAAGTGATATATAATCATTCGTCGTTTAATAAAATGTGGTATGTATGGTTTTCTAAAAACCACATGTGTTTGCACATGGGTTTTACTACTAGTATATAATAGAGGAGAGTCCTCGATGCATCAAGGAACACGAAACTTAAAGGTTGTTAACGAGTCAAACCAAGACTAGCTTGAGCTCAACTGAACTACATAGCGAGCCAGTTCGGTTGGGCTCAAAACTAAAATCAAGCCAGATTCTTAAACTCAAGCTTGACTTGATTAAAAAAACTAGTTGACTCGCTCGATTAAATTTCGCTCTACTTTAAAACCTATTTTATCCTAAAGGCCAAACATATAACTTATTCTAGCAAAGGGCTAAAAATAACATTTTACTTAACCCAAGGGCTAAATATGTAAGTTATACATCGGATTGGATGAATTCTTTACCAAAACAAGGGGCTCTTTCATCCAAAGTTGTTTTCTGATGGGCAAACATACAAAAAAAAATTAAGAGATTTAGGGTTTTGATGGGTTTGAAGGCTTTAAAGGACTTTATATTGTGTTTTTAATAATTGTAATTATTTAAACCTGAAAATTACTTTTTCGTCAATATATGTGTATATATGGTGGGGTTCTAGAGTGAATACTAGTGTATTTGTAAATTGAGTGAACAAATCCTGACCATTATAATTTACATCATCAAATCGTAAAATACACTAGCGTACTTTCATCATCAAATCCTGGCCATTGATTCAAACTTGTGTATTGATAATTAAGGGCTAGGATTAGTTCACTGGTGTTCACAATCAAGGGGATTGTTCACAAATGAACCTAACCCTATATATATATATATAGGCCAGTTAACGTACAATACAGCTTAACGTACATCACGTACAACAGATAATTACGCACGTTCATTTGAAAATCAAGCACGTTATAAACTAAAAACCCTAAATCACGCATGTTGGAAAATATTAATCACGCACGTTATACACATAATCACGCACGTTGTCGTATGTGATGTACATTAAGCCGTATTGTATTTCACACTTTTCCTATATATATATATATAATCTTAAACAGGTTCTGAAAAAAAAAACGCCTTAAAGTGTGAAAAACGGTGAAAACGATTCTCAGCCACAAGATCTTTGTGATTTGTGGCTGAGATTGATGCGGTGACGTTTTTGTAAGCACCGGGAACTTTAGAACTACAAGAAAGAGTAAAATGGGAAGATCCAAACAAGGTGCACATGCTAATCACATGTCATTTCCCCCATCATATTTAAACATCCATAACTTTTTTATACGTGATTATTTTTTTTAAATACACCATAAAATCCAGTTTTTTTATCTTTTCAATAAGTATACTATTGATATACTTTTTTAAAACAAATGAACTGGGTTTTTATGGCGTTTTCAACCGAGTTTTATGACGTTTCTCTGAAGTGGGTGTGGTTATGGTATTTTCAACTAGTTTTTAATGGTCATTTTCTGATCTGGGTATTTATGGCATTTTCAACTGGGCATTTATTGGCGTTTTTCATGATGTTTTTTGAACTAGGTGTGTTTATGGTGTTTACTTTGGACATTTTTCATGGCGTTTTCCGAAAACTCCATAAAAACACTCACTTTCACGAATACCCAGTTCATTTCTTTTTTTTTTTCAAAAGTATAATAATAGTATACTCGTTGGAAGATAATAAAATACTAGATTTTATGGTGTAATTGTTTTTAAAAAATAACCACGTATAAAAAATTATGGTAGTTTAAAAAAGACGGTGGAATATGCATATGATTTACATGTGCATGGTCTTTGTCATGTGAGTGACATGTGGATGAATTTTTTTTGCCAATATTGCCCTTAGTTTAAGTTAGCAACAACGCCAAATGTCAACACCAAAACCATTTTTACCGTTTTCACACTTTTAGACGTTTTCTGTAACGCCCCAAAACTCGGGTCTAAATATTTTATTTGGACATTTTATTTGGTTGGCATAAGTAAGTAGGATTTATTAGTTAAGTGGGATATTTCACAAATAACCAAGCTATCTAACTTGGTTAGATAGTGTTGGCTATCAATTGAGAATGGAAAATAATGGGGGTTAAATAAATAAGAGAGAACATGAGGGACTAAGGTTGCCAAATATGAATCTGAATTTAATTAAAAACAAAATCTCACACACACTAGATGGGTGTGTGCGTGAGAACAATCAGGGAGAAGAAAAAAGGGGTGAAACCCTAGTTCTCAAGAAAGCTTCAAATTGACAAGGAAATTAGGCTCAAATCCGATGCATGAACTCGTTTTCTTGATGATCTAGCCCTAACAAACATGTGGTAAGTTGTATTTTATGATTTGATGATCTTGCTATGAAGTGGGTTATGGTCAATCCATGAAATTGTATGAAATTGATCATGTAGATGTGTTAGAATCACATTATAGAACATGAACTATGCAAGATTCTAAGTAATTTGATGATTTTGGATGAAACCCACTTGTGGTAGTGAAGATGATGATATGGATAATCATGCATGTTCATTTGTTGTGTAAGATTGATGTATGATGTTGTATGTAATGAGTGATGGTCAGTTAATTTGGGTATAGTATGAAAATTACATGATTCTAGTGGAATTTGATGATCTTGATATGAGTTAGTAAGAATTTGCAAAGAATGCTTGTACATAATGTTTTGTTAGTAGTACATCCGCCAAGTGTTCGATGAAATGCCTAAGAGAGCAAAATTTGTGAAATTGTATGAAAGTTATGGGTAATTATGTATAGAAGGTGCTTATGGTGTAGCCATTAGCAAAATAATAAGTTAAGTATGCTTAAGGTGGAGTCATTATGAGAATTCGGATTTGAATGTATGGTTTGGTAAAATTATGCATTAGGAACTTGTACCTTATGTCCCAATGATGTAATGCTCTCCATATACTTTATGCATTTGATTCATGGTGATTGAGAGCAAATGTGTACGAATATGTGATGTGTAGTTTATTGATAAGTGATAATGTTGGAATTATGTCGTGTACATATGTAAGATGATAATTTGATTGTGCGAATGTCGAACAATGCGGTTGTCGAATGTAGAGTTAAGAAAGCATAAGTATGTGTATATTGTGTAAGCGACTAGGCGATCATATAGTTGTATGTGTTATACGACATTATGTATGAAATTAATATGATGTCATTAATATGATCTAAGTGGTTGACAAATCATGTCGTATGCGTGTTAGTGGAAGTCAATGTAGATAAGAGTTGGAAAAATGTATGTTAATATGAATAAGTATAAATACTAACATTATTATGGCATGACGGCATGAAAGAATAGGAACCACACTAGCATGGACCAAGCATGGAAGGCCAACGGGTCAAGATGAGGCAAGGAAGCGGTTATGAACACGGATGCACAAGGTAAGTGATTTCCGTAATCACTTCGTAGTACAAGTAAGTAATAAAGTGTTGTAATGAATTAAATATGATGTTTGAGGTCAAATATGTGTTAAAGTCTTTCGTCGTAAACGATGGGTTTAAGGTTGACCAAAATGCCCATGATGGGTATTTTGGGGTAAACGAACTTAAAAGTGGTTTAGAAGCAAGTTATTCGATTAGAGTAATGTTTTGGACAAGTATGGAAGTGGGGATGATGGTTTGGTCAGTCATAGACCAATTAATGCGCGAATACCCTTAACGGGTCAAATAGTTAGAAAATAGTTAAGTCGAATGTATGTAAGTTAAGGATTTCCGTAATCCGGAGGTAATATTTTAAGTTCATATGATAGAATGTGAATTTACAAGCATGTAGGAAGAAACGGGAGGTCAAACGGGTAAACGGTTCAAAAGTTACGTGCGTTTTAGTGCGTACGGACGACGAAACGAACCTGCAGAAAAACTGCAAAAACTAGAGGGCGTCGCCGACGGGTAGGGGGCCTAAATGTGGGATCCTAAAGAATATGTAGTAATATGGTACCCAAAGGTGGGATCCTAAAGAATATGTAGTAATATGGTACCCAAAGGTGGGATCCTAAAGAATATGTAGAAATATGGTACCCAAAGGTGGGATCCTAAAGAATATGTAGTAATATGGTACCCAAAGGTGGGATCCTAAAGAATATGTAGTAATATGGTACCCAAAGGTGGGATCCTAAAGAATATGTAGTAATATGGTACCCAAAGGTGGGATCCTAAAGAATATGTAGTAATATGGTACCCAAAGGTGGGATCCTAAAGAATATGTAGTAATATGGTACCCAAAGGTGGGATCCTAAAGAATATGTAGTAATATGGTACCCAAAGGTGGGATCCTAAAGAATATGTAGTAATATGGTACCCAAAGGTGGGATCCTAAAGAATATGTAGTAATATGGTACCCAAAGGTGGGATCCTAAAGAATATGTAGTAATATGGTACCCAAAGGTGGGATCCTAAAGAATATGTAGAAATATGGTACCCAAAGGTGGGATCCTAAAGAATATGTAGTAATATGGTACCCAAAGGTGGGATCCTAAAGAATATGTAGAAATATGGTACCCAAAGGTGGGATCCTAAAGAATATGTAGTAATATGGTACCCAAAGGTGGGATCCTAAAGAATATGTAGTAATATGGTACCCAAAGGTGGGATCCTAAAGAATATGTAGTAATATGGTACCCAAAGGTGGGATCCTAAAGAATATGTAGTAATATGGTACCCAAAGGTGGGATCCTAAAGAATACGTAGTAATATGGTACCCAAAGGTGGGATCCTAAAGAATATGTAGTAATATGGTACCTAAATGTGGGATTCTAAGTTAAGAATTTCCTTAAGTAGATACGTATGAAGGTATGTATGTATGTATGTATGTGTGAATATAAGTGGTATGTATGAATGAATGTATGTATGTATGTATGTAGGTATGCACGTATGTAGGAACGTACGTATGAATGTAGGTACGTAGGTTTGTAAGTAGTTATGTGTGAACGGATGCACATATGTAAGTATGTATGAAAGTATATACGCATGTATTCAATGAAATTGAGTATTGACGATAATAATAGTGTGCCTTGTGAACGAAGTGTAACGCAGGTACAATGAGAAAGTCTCACCACGGAATGTACGATCAGATGGAAAGCTGGGATGTAAAGAATTAACGGAACAAGAAGTAAACGTGAATAAATCTTGTATGTTTATAATGCGTACTAATGTTATGAATTTAATGTGGTGAGCGCAGGTAGTACGAGTCATGAGGATCATCAAGGAACAGAGATCGAGGATCGATTCACTAGTGAGATTGTACGGGAACGTTGATGTATATAATGTAGTAAACATAAGCTATGTTTTTACTTAGTAAATAAGTCGATTGATGGATTTATGTGAAAGAGTTATGTTAAAGTTAATTTTTAAATAAGTTAAGGTGTTTATAATGAAAGAAAGTTTATGGCTTGAACTTCCGCTGCGACTTTTAGTCAAATACGTATTAGGGTCTTACAAGTTGGTATCAGAGCCCTGGTTTGAGGGAATCAAGTACGAGAAGGTAGGTACTTGAACTCAAACCTATGTGCTCTTGTGATAAGGAACCTGTACAATCCATGACTCGATCAAGATCCAAAGGTAGAAATGGAATGAAAACGTGTATGTATGTATTCATATGAAGAAGCTAACGGTTTGCTATGTGCAAGGTAAGCTTAAAAGTTTGGAGAGGATGATCCGTGAATGCAGTCTAAGGTGGATGCTAAGGCAGTCAAGGATGCGAATGGACAGACGGACCCCAGGTACACAATGTTGATATGTATGGGTACCGTTGTTAAAAGAAAAAGGAAGAAGTCTCCTTGGGAGGGTAAGTACTAAACGGAAGACAATGATATTGTCTTGGTAAAATTTAAAAAAAAAATGTAGCACGAACTGAGACCCACTAATGCGGACATAAGGCGATGATTACCTGATGGCACGGAATTAGTATGTGAATTGCGCACCTGGCCAGTACGCAAGAAGCATATGACATTCGTGAGACCGTGGTAATTATCGCAGGTGTGTCCGTTAGAATTGGGTAGCAGGTGGGCGTGCGGGTGAAGTGGGTAGTAAGGCTCTCGGGAAATTGAGAGTACTATGTAGGAATGAAAAGTATGAGTGATAAAAATGAAGAATGTTGAATCCGTAAGAAAGTACGGATCAACAGGGTATAAATGAAATGTTTGAATCCGCGAGACGGATTCAAAGAATGAAAGGTGTAAAATGCAATGTTTGAATCCGCAAGATGGATTCAAGGAATGAAATGCAGAAAATGATATGTTTGAATCTGTGAGACGGATTCAGCACGTGTAATGAATGAAAGATGTGAATGGATGATGTAAGTGAAATGTTTAAATCCGCGAAAAGGATCTAAAGTACGAAAGGAAGAAAATGTATGAATGGTATGTTTGGAACCGCTAGACGGATTCAAAACATGAAAGCAATAAAAGGCATGAAGGTGACGTTTGAGTTCGCGGGACGGATTTAAAAGATAAAAAGGATGAAATTAGTCCACATCACAATGTGTCGACAGTTTGACCGTGGTTGTGTCAAACGAGTCATACGGGTAAATGTAAAGTAATAAACAAAAGAATGATCGTAGTGGGCATGCAAACCTAAATTTTAAAGCGAAAGAAAGAAGTTCGAACAAGTTATGTGTTAAATGTGTTAGTAATTGACTCTTAGGAGTCATAATGAATTACGGGCTACGACCCGGATAATGATTTAAGTACGAACAAGAAGGGTAAGTTTTGTTAAGAATACCGAAATGATGTAATGAATGTCTTTGCAGGTAAGCATGAATGGAAAGAAGTATGAAGAGTACCTCAATACATCTATGGTAAGTAAGAAATGACAGTCCGACCTGGAAAGGTCAAACTGCAAAGGTTGATGAAATGAGGAACCAGAATAAAAGAATTGCATGTAAGGAATGAATTGCGAAATGTGTTAAAGTTTGTACGTAGGACGTTGAAAAAAAAAAGGAAATATAGGTGAGTAATCACCTAGTATAATGAATGCCCGAATGAAATGTGCTAACCGCTAAAATTGTAGATTATAATGTTAGGAACTATTGATGTGATGAAACCAAATGAATTGGTGGAAGGATGTGCACGGGCGAAAGCGCATTACGCGGATGAATGAAATCTAGCCTGGTATGGCTAGTACTCGGGAAGAATGCGGATCGGTCTGGGTTGCGGATCGTCGATTGATGATATGAGATGAGGTCAGTAAAAAGTTTAACTTATGTTAGATGAGTAAGAATTGGTATATCGAAAGTCTATGATATGCGTATAATGATACGTCGACCCTTCTATGAAGGTGAAATGTAAGTAGAAAGGACTTTAGTAACGGGATGATAGGATTTGCTCGTGGTGAGCAGAATGAAACAAGGTATATGATACAATAATAGAATGAAATAAATCACAAAAGTGAAAATGACACCAGTAAGGGCTCTGGATAAGTTTCTGACCGTTCCTGTGTTTGTGAAGGTAAAGTTTGCTTAATTTAAGAAAGTAGGGACAAAGCGTACAAGTATACTCAATTATGAGTAAAATTTTAGCCAAGATCGTGAATATATTCGTATTGTATTACGCACTCTAAATGAGTACAAAGAAAGGAGGGTAAGAGTAAGAATGAGCAAGGTTTCGGGGACGAAACCTCTTTTAAGGAGGGTAGATTTGTAACGCCCCAAAACTCGGGTCTAAATATTTTATTTGGACATTTTATTTGGTTGGCATAAGTAAGTAGGATTTATTAGTTAAGTGGGATATTTCACAAATAACCAAGCTATCTAACTTGGTTAGATAGTGTTGGCTATCAATTGAGAATGGAAAATAATGGGGGTTAAATAAATAAGAGAGAACATGAGGGACTAAGGTTGCCAAATATGAATCTGAATTTAATTAAAAACAAAATCTCACACACACTAGATGGGTGTGTGCGTGAGAACGATCAGGGAGAAGAAAAAAGGGGTGAAACCCTAGTTCTCAAGAAAGCTTCAAATTGACAAGGAAATTAGGCTCAAATCCGATGCATGAACTCGTTTTCTTGATGATCTAGCCCTAACAAACATGTGGTAAGTTGTATTTTATGATTTGATGATCTTGCTATGAAGTGGGTTATGGTCAATCCATGAAATTGTATGAAATTGATCATGTAGATGTGTTAGAATCACATTATAGAACATGAACTATGCAAGATTCTAAGTAATTTGATGATTTTGGATGAAACCCACTTGTGGTAGTGAAGATGATGATATGGATAATCATGCATGTTCATTTGTTGTGTAAGATTGATGTATGATGTTGTATGTAATGAGTGATGGTCAGTTAATTTGGGTATAGTATGAAAATTACATGATTCTAGTGGAATTTGATGATCTTGATATGAGTTAGTAAGAATTTGCAAAGAATGCTTGTACATAATGTTTTGTTAGTAGTACATCCGCCAAGTGTTCGATGAAATGCCTAAGAGAGCAAAATTTGTGAAATTGTATGAAAGTTATGGGTAATTATGTATAGAAGGTGCTTATGGTGTAGCCATTAGCAAAATAATAAGTTAAGTATGCTTAAGGTGGAGTCATTATGAGAATTCGGATTTGAATGTATGGTTTGGTAAAATTATGCATTAGGAACTTGTACCTTATGTCCCAATGATGTAATGCTCGCCATATACTTTATGCATTTGATTCATGGTGATTGAGAGCAAATGTGTACGAATATGTGATGTGTAGTTTATTGATAAGTGATAATGTTGGAATTATGTCGTGTACATATGTAAGATGATAATTTGATTGTGCGAATGTCGAACAATGCGGTTGTCGAATGTAGAGTTAAGAAAGCATAAGTATGTGTATATTGTGTAAGCGACTAGGCGATCATATAGTTGTATGTGTTATACGACATTATGTATGAAATTAATATGATGTCATTAATATGATCTAAGTGGTTGACAAATCATGTCGTATGCGTGTTAGTGGAAGTCAATGTAGATAAGAGTTGGAAAAATGTATGTTAATATGAATAAGTATAAATACTAACATTATTATGGCATGACGGCATGAAAGAATAGGAACCACACTAGCATGGACCAAGCATGGAAGGCCAACGGGTCAAGATGAGGCAAGGAAGCGGTTATGAACACGGATGCACAAGGTAAGTGATTTCCGTAATCACTTCGTAGTACAAGTAAGTAATAAAGTGTTGTAATGAATTAAATATGATGTTTGAGGTCAAATATGTGTTAAAGTCTTTCGTCGTAAACGATGGGTTTAAGGTTGACCAAAATGCCCATGATGGGTATTTTGGGGTAAACGAACTTAAAAGTGGTTTAGAAGCAAGTTATTCGATTAGAGTAATGTTTTGGACAAGTATGGAAGTGGGGATGATGGTTTGGTCAGTCATAGACCAATTAATGCGCGAATACCCTTAACGGGTCAAATAGTTAGAAAATAGTTAAGTCGAATGTATGTAAGTTAAGGATTTCCGTAATCCGGAGGTAATATTTTAAGTTCATATGATAGAATGTGAATTTACAAGCATGTAGGAAGAAACGGGAGGTCAAACGGGTAAACGGTTCAAAAGTTACGTGCGTTTTAGTGCGTACGGACGACGAAACGAACCTGCAGAAAAACTGCAAAAACTAGAGGGCGTCGCCGACGGGTAGGGGGCCTAAATGTGGGATCCTAAAGAATATGTAGTAATATGGTACCCAAAGGTGGGATCCTAAAGAATATGTAGTAATATGGTACCCAAAGGTGGGATAAAGAATATGTAGAAATATGGTACCCAAAGGTGGGATCCTAAAGAATATGTAGTAATATGGTACCCAAAGGTGGGATCCTAAAGAATATGTAGTAATATGGTACCCAAAGGTGGGATCCTAAAGAATATGTAGTAATATGGTACCCAAAGGTGGGATCCTAAAGAATATGTAGTAATATGGTACCCAAAGGTGGGATCCTAAAGAATATGTAGTAATATGGTACCCAAAGGTGGGATCCTAAAGAATATGTAGTAATATGGTACCCAAAGGTGGGATCCTAAAGAATATGTAGTAATATGGTACCCAAAGGTGGGATCCTAAAGAATATGTAGTAATATGGTACCCAAAGGTGGGATCCTAAAGAATATGTAGTAATATGGTACCCAAAGGTGGGATCCTAAAGAATATGTAGAAATATGGTACCCAAAGGTGGGATCCTAAAGAATATGTAGTAATATGGTACCCAAAGGTGGGATCCTAAAGAATATGTAGAAATATGGTACCCAAAGGTGGGATCCTAAAGAATATGTAGTAATATGGTACCCAAAGGTGGGATCCTAAAAATATGTAGTAATATGGTACCCAAAGGTGGGATCCTAAAGAATATGTAGTAATATGGTACCCAAAGGTGGGATCCTAAAGAATATGTAGTAATATGGTACCCAAAGGTGGGATCCTAAAGAATACGTAGTAATATGGTACCCAAAGGTGGGATCCTAAAGAATATGTAGTAATATGGTACCTAAATGTGGGATTCTAAGTTAAGAATTTCCTTAAGTAGATACGTATGAAGGTATGTATGTATGTATGTATGTGTGAATATAAGTGGTATGTTTGAATGAATGTATGTATGTATGTATGTAGGTATGCACGTATGTAGGAACGTACGTATGAATGTAGGTACGTAGGTTTGTAAGTAGTTATGTGTGAACGGATGCACATATGTAAGTATGTATGAAAGTATATACGCATGTATTCAATGAAATTGAGTATTGACGATAATAATAGTGTGCCTTGTGAACGAAGTGTAACGCAGGTACAATGAGAAAGTCTCACCACGGAATGTACGATCAGATGGAAAGCTGGGATGTAAAGAATTAACGGAACAAGAAGTAAACGTGAATAAATCTTGTATGTTTATAATGCGTACTAATGTTATGAATTTAATGTGGTGAGCGCAGGTAGTACGAGTCATGAGGATCATCAAGGAACAGAGATCGAGGATCGAGTCACTAGTGAGATTGTACGGGAACGTTGATGTATATAATGTAGTAAACATAAGCTATGTTTTTACTTAGTAAATAAGTCGATTGATGGATTTATGTGAAAGAGTTATGTTAAAGTTAATTTTTAAATAAGTTAAGGTGTTTATAATGAAAGAAAGTTTATGGCTTGAACTTCCGCTGCGACTTTTAGTCAAATACGTATTAGGGTCTTACATTTTCTATAACCTAACCCTATATAATCTTACACAACCTACACTTTAAAGAATTTTGGACGAATCACATAACTTTTTTATTTTAAAAAAATAGACGTATCACGAGTTGTCTACGGGTTAGAGTATTTAAAGTTAAGTCCCCTCACAATGTTGGTCAACATCGGAGTGTTCTTTCTTTGGTCTAACATGTTCAAAGCCAAACTATTTATTAAAAAAATAGACGAATCACGAGTTGTCTACGGGTTACAGTATTTAAAATAAGTCCCCTTACAATGTTTGTTAGTCAACATCGGAGTGTTCTTTCTTTGGTCTAACATGTTCAAAGCCAAAAGGAATTGTCAACCAAAGGCTGTAATCTTTCTCTTTAAGGAACACTTTAAACTTAAAATTATGGTATATTATATTTAGATTGAATAAAATATTGTTTTATTTACCAGATAATTATTGAAATGAAGTATAAGTCATCCATATATGATTTAATAGTCAAATATTTATACATACGATATTGGTTAAAGTGTTCTTGTTTATAAAAACTTTAATCACTATTAAACGATAGTTATGTATAATAGTGTGAGTTTCATTGTGGCACACTAAAAAAGTGGGGAACAGTGGGGAACCGACTCAAACGAACTCTGATTGTACTCATTCTAGCGGCGTTGGAACAGGCTCGTCGAACCCTAACTAGGACCTCTTAACCCTAAACCCCAAATCATAACCCCTAAACCCTAAATATATTAGGCTTTGGCGTTTAGCATTTAGCTTTAGGGTTTAGGGTTTAGCTTCGGGGTTTAGCTTTAGGTTTAGTCTTTAGGGTATAGCTTTTAGGGTTTATAGTAATAGAATATTATTCGGTCAATATTGTATTTATTGTAGTGATTATCTTTCCGCATATACGAGATCCTAATTGATCTCACTTGTACTATTTATACAAATGAATGAGAATGAGAAAGGCAACCTTGATAACAAATTACGTCTTACATGGTATCAAGAGTTTTAACCTAACCTTTTCACCCACCACCCTTCACCGCCGGCACCAGCCTTCACAGCCGGCTACTTCTCCGCCGATGTACCTTCCTTTCTCTTCTTGTTCATCTTTCATCCCCACACCGACATCATGGTCGGCTCCACCCCTTCCACCCCACCTGCTTCTCCCACAAAATCGGACCCCAAACTACATCCAGCCTCTACCGTCACAAACATAAAGAACCTAATCCCCATTCTTCTTGATATGGAGACAGGTCAATACTCTACCTAGTCTGAACTGTTCCGTATCCAATGTCTAGCTTTCAAAGTCATCGACCATCTCAAACCTAAACCCGCTGCCTCCTCCTCCTCCACCGAAAAACCCCATGTCGATGAAGAGTGGGACCGGCTTGATGCCATTGTGCTACAATGGATATATAGCACCATCTCTAACGACATACTCAACACCATCATCCGCCCTGGAAACACTGCCTACGATGCCTGGTCAACATTGGAAGGACTCTTTCAGGACAATAAGAATGCCCGTGCGATTCACCTGATGCAGCGATTCACCACTACTCGTCTCGACAGTTTCCCCAACATGTCGGCATACTGTCATGCTATCAAGTCTCTTGCTGATCAACTGGCCAATGTCGGAGCACCGTTAGATAACAAACGACTCGTACTACACCTTCTTGCTGGTCTTACCGATCAGTACGAAGGCATATCAACCATTTTGCAACAAAAAGATCCCACACCAACCTTCTACGAGGCACGGTCCCAACTATGTCTGATCGAAAGTCAAAAGGCCGAAAAAGCACTATACGCTGCAACTGCCGCCAATCACGCCCTCACTGCCACTAACAGAAAACCGCCACCCCCTGCCAATCATGCTCAGCCGCCATTGCTCTCATCGCCGGCCTATCAGCCGGACTCCAATCAGGCTACTTCACGTGGCCGCGGCCGGTCTCGGGGTCGTGGCCGTGGCAGGTTTTCCGGGTCTCGCAGTCGCGGCCAGTCATACAGCTCTTGGAACTCTCCGACCGCCTACACATGGACCGCTCCCGCACCGCCGCCGTGGTTTCAATGGTCTGCTTCCCCTCCGTGCCACTATCCGACCACCGCAACACCTCAGTCACCCAACTCGGGCCAGGGAATTCTAGGACCGCGACCACATCAGGGACATCAGGCAACTTACTCCCCAACTGATATTCAGCAGGCCCTCTATACTATGTCTCTACACCCACCCGAGTATCAGCATGGTGTTATGGACACGGGAGCCACCATCAGCATGGACCCCAATTCAGGTAATTTCCGTACTATTGTTAATAATGGCATAAATGAAAATATCATTGTTGGAGATGGCAAAACCATCCCGGTACTTGGACATGGACCTCAGACTTTCCCATCACCCTACCCGCCCTTTGTCCTGAACCGTGTGCTTTACGCCCCCACCTTATTCGCAAACTTATTTCTGTTCGTCAATTCACTAAAGATAATTCTGTTTCAGTTGAATTTGACCAGTTTGGTTTTCTTGTGAAGGACTACAAGACCCGGACGCCTATATTCCGGTGCGACAGCAGCGGTGATCTCTACACCTTTTCCTAGGACTTTCATTGTTTCTCTACCTCCACCACTGCTGCTCAGTCCTCCACGCTCTGGCATCAATGGATTGGTCACCCTGGCCCAGCCCTACTTCAGTCTTTGAAAAACTCTAATTTGATTGCTTTTAAGAATTTTAATAAACATATTTGTGAACCTTGTGTGTTTGGCAAGAGCACTAAGCTCCCGTTTTATTCATCAACCAATAATACGTTACAACCTTTTGATATTGTGCATAGCGATGTATGGACCTCTCCAGTTTTAAGCTCGGGAGGTCACCGTTATTACGTTCTATTTTTGGATGACTACACAAACTTCTTATGCACCTTCCCCCTCTCTAACAAATCAGAAGTCTTTACCACATTTGAGTGTTTTACTAAACTCGTCCACACCCAATTTTAACGAACAATTAAGACTTTTCAATGTGACAATGGCACCGAATACGTTAATAAGTCATTCAAACAATTTTTTGATAAACATGGTATCCTTTTCCGCCTCTCTTGTCCTTATACCTCCTCCCAAAATGGGAAAGCGGAACCAAAAATCCGCTCCATTAACAATATTATCCGCACCCTCCTTGCACAATCCTCCCTCCCTACGAACTTTTGGCACCATGCCCTCGATACATCCACTTACCTAACCAACATAACTCCCTCCAAAACACGCAACTTTCACACACCCACATATCTCTTATATCACCTAACGCCCACATACGACCACCTTCGCGTATTTGGGTGTTTATGCTACCCGCTTAAACCATCCACCACTATCCATAAACTCCAACACCGCTCCTATCCTTGTGTATTTCTTGGATACCCCACCTCACACCGTGGCTACAAATGCTACAACATTCAGTCACGAACCATCACTATTTCCCGACATGTCCTTTTTGACGAGTCGGTTTTCCCATTCGCTACCCTTCTACCCGACCCTTCATCCACCACATCATATACCCTCCTAACCGACCCCCTCCCTACACAACTATGGCCCCATGTTTCCTTCCCTTCTAACCCACCTTCACAAGCCCACTCAACCCCGTCTTCGGTCCACACCTTCTCTCGGCCCAACCACACCAGCCCCCCCTCGGCCCATACCTCACCGACCCACCCCCTTTCTACCTTACCGGCCCAAACAGCCCCACCTCCACTTCCGGCCCATTCCCATCCCACCGCTGACTCACCTATCACCACAGCCCACCCCATCCTCTCAACTCAGCCGCAGTCCACTACCCCTCCCCAACCCGACTATATTCCCCATCAACCGACACCTCAGCCCCACACTCAACCGACACCTCAGCCCCACACTCAACCGACTTCCACCATTGCTCCCGCCCCCACACGCACTATGCGTACCCGATCAATGGATGGAATTGTCAAACCAAAACAAATCCTCAATCTTCACTCCACCACTATCGTTCCCGTACCCAAAAGCCCGTCCCAGGCCCTGTCCGTACCGGAATGGCGCAATGCCATGACCAATGAGTTTCATGCACTTATTAATAATAATACTTGGGAATTGGTCCCACGACAGCCGCATATGAACATCATCCGTAGCATGTGGCTGCTAAAACATAAATTCAGGTCGGACGGTACTCTCGAACGATATAAAGCTCGCCTAGTATGCGATGGGCGGTCACAACAGGTTGGCATAGATTGTGGGGAGACTTTTAGTCCAGTGGTCAAGCCGGCGACCATACGCACCGTTTTAACCATTGCACTTTCAAAAATGTGGCAAATTCACCAATTGGATGTCACAAATGCCTTCCTTCACGGTACACTCCAAGAAACAGTATACATGCACCAGCCAATGGGGTTTCGTGACAAGCAATTTCCAGACTATGTGTGTAGGTTAAAGAAGTCTCTTTATGGCCTCAAACAAGCCCCTCGTGCCTGGTACCAACGCTTTACAGATTATGTTCTCATATTAGGTTTCGTCCAAAGCGGTTGTGATGCGTCTCTCTTCACTCTTCATCACAATGGCAACACCGCTTATCTCCTACTCTATGTCGATGACATCATCTTGGTCACCTCATCGACCGCTCTTCGGGTGCAGCTTATGAGTCACCTGTCTGCTGAATTTGCCATGAAGGATTTGGGCACACTTAGCTTCTTTCTCGGTATTTCTGTGACTCGTCACCGTGACACCATGTTCCTATCTCAGCAAACATACGCTACAGACATCATTGAGCGTGCGGGTATGTCCTCGTGTAAACCCGCGGCCACTCCGGTGGACACCAACTCTAAACTCAGTGCACTATCGGGTACCGACTTTGAGAACCCAACTCTCTATCGGAGTCTTGCAAGAGCACTTCAGTACCTCACCTTCACTCGTCCCGATATCAGTTACGCGGTTCAGCAGGTATGCATGCACATGCATGCCCCGAAAACGGATCATTGGAACGCTCTTAAGCGCATAATACGATACATTCAAGGTACTCTCTCGTTCAGTCTCACGCTAACGTCTCGCACGAACCCCGCACTCCTTGCCTATACGGACGCGGACTGGGCAGGATGCCCGGACACTCGCTGTTCCACGAGTGGTTATTGTATTTACTTGGGGGACAATCTGGTTTCTTGGTCTTCCAAGCGTCAGCCTACCATTTCTCGATCTAGCGCAGAAGCCGAGTATCGCGGGGTTGCCAACGTTGTTGCTGAAATCTGCTGGCTCCGCAATCTTCTGCTAGAGCTTCATCGTCCGTTGTCTAAAGCCACTATCGTCTACTGTGACAATGTTAGTGCTATCTACCTCTCTGGTAATCCCGTTCAGCATCAACGCACCAAGCACATCGAGCTAGACATCCACTTTGTCCGCGAACAGGTGCAACGCGGCCAGGTCCGTGTCCTTCACGTTCCATCTCGTTACCAGGTTGCAGATATCTTTACTAAGGGATTGCCACGCGTCTTGTTTGAAGATTTTCGCTCCAGTCTCAGCATACGGTCACCTCCCGCTTCGACTCCGGGGGTGTAATAGAATATTATTCGGTCAATATTGTATTTATTGTAGTGATTATCTTTCCGCATATACGAGATCCTAATTGATCTCACTTGTACTATTTATACAAATGAATGAGAATGAGAAAGGCAACCTTGATAACAAATTACGTATTACATATAGTTTAGATTTTACGGTTTAGCTTAGGTTTTAGCCTTATTTTTAGCTTTAGGGTTTAGAGTTTAGGGGTTAGGATTTAGGGTTTAGGGTTAAGAGATCTTAGTTAGGGTTCGACGAGCCGGTTCCAACGCCGCTGGAATGAGTCCAATCAGAGTTCGTTAGAATCGATTCCCCGCTATTCTCCACTTTTTTAATGTTCTCCAATGAATATTCCCCTAATATAATATACTACATAGTATATGTATATAAATAAAACATACATATAAAGACATGGTTAATAATATAGTATTATATAAGATGACATATGTTGAATAACTTAACATCAATACTATTTAGATATTATTTAAATGCATTAGTATCATGACAAATGTTACTTACTACGTATACATTTCTAAGTTAGGGGAATACTGCTAGGAAGCTGGCCTGGCACTTCCCTATCAGACCAACCCATTTTTAATTTAATTTTATTCTCAGTTTAAAATTACGGTTTCGTCCTTTGTTTAAAATTACGTTTTTGCCCTAATTCAACATAAAATTATCTTTTTGCCCCAAAATTTACGCTTTTACCCTCAGTTCAAAAACCCATTTCTAATTCTACTCCCAGTTTAAATTTACGGTTTCACCCTCCGTTACACTTTTGCTGCCCCCTTCAAAATAAAAATATGTTTTTTCCCCTAGCTCAAAATTACGATTTTGCCCCTAACTCAAAATTACGTTTTTGCCCACAATTCAAAATAAAATTATGTTTTCCCCCATAGCTCAAAATAATGATTTTGCCATCAGTTTAAAATTATGATTTCGCCCCCAGTTCAACATATTTTTACGCTTTTGCCCTCTGTTCAAAATTATGATTTTGCTCTCATTTCAAAAATTACGATTTCTCCCCCAGTTAAAAATTATGATCTTGTCATCGTTTTACCTTTTTTTTGCAAAACTATGGTACTGTTTTATTTTGCTTGGTTGACTCAATGTAACTTTTATTGTGTCAAGCAGTTGTCTAACACTCGCTCATTGGTCATGATAAATTAGTATTTTACCCCCAGCTCAAAATTACAGACCTGTTATTGTTTTAATTTTTTTAGCAAAACTATGGTAGTGTTTTCGTTTAATTGGTTGTCTCGATGTATTTTTTTAGATCGTGTTATAAATAGTATCTACAAGTAACCTAAATACATGCATACATGTTATGAAACTAAGAAATATTTGATTTAACGCCCTGCAACGCGGGCGGGCATAGGTGTAATTTTTATTCGTCGAGGCATGCCTGGTACATGCTCATTTGTCCTGAAAAATTACAATTTTGCTCTCAGTTTCAAATTATAGTCTTTCGATTGTTTTAGTTTTTTTTTTAGTAAAAGTATGGTAGTGTTTTTGTTTTAATTGGTTGACTCGATGTAATTTTTTTTGAGATCGTGTTATGAGTAGTAGGTACAAGTAACCGAAACACAGACATGCATGTTATGAGAGAGAAATATTCGGCTTATTGCCCCGCAACGCGGGCGGGGCAAAAACTAGTTATTTACATTTTACACGGCACCGCTAGAAGAATGAGTACTACCAAGGTTGTCCTTCGTCGGTAATTTCCAAGGACCGACAATGCTTCTATAAAAAAGGGTCGTATTATTGGCACACTTTGGGAAATTTAATCGACACCTTCAATACACATCGTATAGGCCTATACGATGCGTATTATAGTTGATTCAAACTTCTAGGTCGGTCAAAGGCTGCTAATGTCCACTTATCAAAAATTAATACACATCGTATAGGCCTATACGATGCGTATTGAAGGTGTTGATTTTATTTTTTAATTTTGCAAGGTAGCTTTCTGTCACGCAAACGAAGAAGCAACACTTTGGACATTTGTTGGTCTTCGAACATCTAGGAAACATTATTTGAGAATATCCCTGAATTTATCGAAGCTATAGAATGAGATCCTCCACTGTTGGGTTATCATCTTTCAACCCCATTTTCCCTAAATTTATCGATTCTGTTTTTTCAACGGGGATGTAATGCAATGATTCCTCTCAACTGAATAGACAGACACTTGCTTCACAGGACTCACTTGAATCGTCTCGCATGTAATAACAGTACGTTTAGCATACGTGCCTGCTTGAATTGCAGGAAGCAAAGGATAACGAAGATGAACATTATATTTATCACGAAAGTACTAAACAACCGAGATAACAGCTCCGGTTTCATCAACTGCATTTGGAACTAGAAGTCATTATCTGTTGTTGTCTCAACAATATGAATGCACGCAACGAATATCTACAATCCAATCAACGCACATTATGCGTTTCAAATCAAGGGTCCCATCATTACAACCACTTACTTGAAAATGGTCAGGAGAGTTGAAAAAACTGCAATTGGAATTGATCTTGGAACAACATACTCTTGCTACCATATGACACATGATAAAAGCGTTTCTCTAGACAATCTGGGATTATGTTCCGTTTTAGTTTCTGTTTGGCACATTCAATCTTCATTGCTTCATTAAAATTAACAAGGCGGTCTCGGTTGCATGAAGCTTTGATGTATGTTGCAAGTATACAACGGTTCTCCAATTCCAGATCAGTAATGTAAGGAGAAGGTTGAGATAACGGACATCCATCAAGCTCAAAAAGAAAATTTGTGTTTCCCATAGTCACAAACGATTGCGGTGTGTATTTCCCATAGCCACCGTTCCCATGGTAAAAAACGGTTGCAGTTTGCAAATTCAATCTTCATTGTCTCATTAAAATTAACAAGGCGGTCTCGGTTGCATGAAGCTTTGATGAATGTTGCAAGTTAAATCAACAATCAATATATGTTAGTTAATTGTAAGTATTGCATTTGCGTTAACACGCCTCATTTCATCGTTTTTACTCTTTCATTCGATTTCAACAAATCTTTTCAATAATCAGTAAGCAAATACACAACGGTTCTCCAAGTCCATATCAGTAATGTAAGGAGAAGCGTTGAGATAAGGGACATCCATCAAGATCAAAAAGAAAACTTGTGTTTCCCATAATCACAAACGATTGTGGTTTGTATTTCCCATAGCCACCGTTCCCATAGTAAAAACGGTTGCGGTTTGCAATTCCCGGTTGTACCGCGAGTGGGCATAAGATCCGTGGGCCCTATTGTCGGATCTGTGACTCCATGGAAGATGTGATTAAGGTAAGTGTGCCGTAAAGTTGCATATTTTAGAGAGACCTTTAAGTACGGATCCTACAGCTGCATTTGAAACAAGAAGTCCAACAATTCGTTCATTATCTGTTGTTGTCTCAACAATATGAATGCACGCGACGAAGTTGGCAACTGTGACAACTTATTAAAAGTAGAAATCAGCTCCAATCATTTCTTGGTCAAATCACACAATATAAAGTTTAAACTTATCGTGTGTTGTATTTGGAAAAAAGACCGAATAGAGATCTGAATAACAAACTGTTGAGAACTTGTTTGCGTTATCCTTCAACATACGCTAAAATACTCTAAAATACGCAAAAATACTCTAAAATACGCAAAAATACCCTAAAATACGCAAAAATATGCTAAAATACATGAAAATATGCTAAAATACGCTGCAATATGTTAAAATACGTCATATTACGCTAAAATACGTTGAAATACGTTAAAATACGCCAAAATACGTAAAAATAACCTAAAAATAGGTTAAAATAAGCTAAAGTACGTTAGAATACGCTCAAATACGTCAAAATACTATAAAATACGCAACAATATGTTAGAATACGTCAAAATAGGCAAAAATACTTCAAAATACGTGACTAATGATATTTCCACACGCGTATACATATAACACGGCACTATACAATACAAGTGGATTTCAAACAAAACTGTACGTAATCATAGAATACGATAATCGCACGTAACCGAACGTCACCGAAACGACGTATGTTGAAGGTATACGCCACAAAATGACAAAATATGCGAAAGTTCGTCAAAAAACGACAAGTATACGCGTCGAACCGAGGAAAACACGATAAAACTAAATTTCAAATTATGCCATATACGATCGTATAGGTCTATGTTGTATTGTATATCGGCTTAATACGCATCATATAGGCCTATATGATTCGTATTAAACTATGAATTTTTTCAAAAATACCCTGGAATTTATAAAGGGCATAATGGTCAACTTTTAAGCAATTAACGGAAACATGCAATGAACTAGGATTTCTAAGGAACCAAGTTGTATAACCTCAGAGGGTTATACTAACCTATAACATGGTCCTAAAGGAATCCTAAGGCATATCTAAACTAAGCTAAATCGGGTCAGAACTGAAAGTCAAAGCAAAAGTCTACTTTTGCGACTTTCGGTTCCGAACCAAGCCTAAACTCAGAATTGTCAGGTTGAACATGTCTAGACTTGTTCAATTAATATTTACCAAGTTATTAAAGTGAGAAAACTGATTTTATTGCCTTTACATCATTAGTTATGAATTTTGTTTAAAAACCGACTCGCTTGACTTTTATTTTAATTGCTTTGACCCGACAATTAACCAAGCAAACGTGGTAACTAGGAGGTGCCCTTTTGAGGGTTTAATACCTACCTAATTACGATCACGTAGCCATGTTCATTGCGAACAATGGCTCAACCGTTTAAAAATCAAAGCGTTTATCGCGAACGCTTGACTTTTCGGCTTTAAGAGCCAAACAACTTGTTAGTGCACTATGTCTGTTGACTTCTTCTTGTATCACATCATGTAATAGGATAGATAGATCAGGGCTCGTAGTTCAAGAAAACAGGATATATGTGTGGTTGAGGTAATTCCGCACGAAATTAACCTTGTTAATTTCGCACGGAATTACGCGTCTATATATAGGGGCACTTGGTTTGTCATTTGAAACGGAATTAGCTGTTAGGACCGGTTTCGATACCGTTCGATTGCGTAACGTACGTTCGACGTGCGGAATCCGTGAACGTATGTGATCGAACACTCAATAACGTACAAGAAAACGTGATTCGATTAAGATGACGTCGTGTACAATGCCGAGAATCACTTAGAGAGACTTTCTCTCTCTAGACTTTCTCTCTCTACAACTAGATCTCTAATTCTCCAAATGAGCTCCAAGTCTTTCAAAAGTCTTAATCTTTACAACTTAATGAGCTATTTATAGGCACAAGGATTATAAGGATTTCTCCTTATTTACAAGTTTGCCACCTTGCCTTTTTTAACTAGTTGTAACCTAGAATGCTTAAAAACCTTCGGTTTCTTCTATTTCTGCTACGGAATAGATTGATGGAGGCGATAGACAGATATTGCACTAACAGACTCCCCCTTGGATATTGCCGTAGTCAATCTCGTAGCGCCTTCTCTTTCTCTCTCTCGAACAGAATCCCCGTGGATCTGTCTTCAGGCTCCCCCTTTCGTCAAGCTTCCGTGCTTTTGGGATCGGCACCTGGATTTCCGTATACTAGCTCTTCCAGGAATGATACCTGGCTCTTTGTACGCTTTCATTTTCCTTGAGCTCGTCTTCAGACTCCCCCTTAGACTCAGCTGTCGGGATCGTAGTCTGGCTTTCATCGTTTCACAAATTCAGGATCAATTCCTGGCTTTGTTCTTCATCTGCTCAGGACTTGAAACCTGGTTAACCTGCATATCCTCTACCTCATCATAAGTTTCACAAATTTATGTCAAATTAATTCCCGTAAACTTACCGGTAGATATCATTTACAACAAACATATTAGTTACATCAAGTTCAAATAAATGACCTTGATTAACCAAAATAAACCATTTATATATATCATTTAAGGTTTTCAACATATTCCCCAAACCTGTTCATCATGATTAGCCCTCGAATTTTGAATATCAGCTCTTCAAAATCAGTTGTCGAAAATCTTTTTGACTTTTCAAAAATTTATACTAAAACACTCCGAAAATCTTTTTGGATTTTTGTTTTTGAATGAAAAGCAGTAAACAAATATATACAAATAATATTTTTGTGAGTTTGTGTAAGAGGATCATATCAGTTCTTGAGACAAATCACTAGCACCGTTAAGCTTTAATCATTTTAAGTTCTAAACGATTCACCTCGATTGACGATATAGTTGTCCTCTTAAATTTTCACACACTTTTCAATCTATTCAGGATACGATTTAGATGTTTTAGGAACTTAGCTCAATTCATGTGTCCCACCTCTTGAATATACTCCCGTATCCAGAATCTCAATATTTAGTCTTACAAGCAAGAATACTACAATGATGTCTGTACATAAATTAGGGGTTAAATGCGAGAACTGAGGGATCTCAGGTCAGAACTTCCGTTCAGCAGAGAGATATCAGCTTCGACTTAGCAGTGTGTCCCCTTTAGAGGATCTTTTAGCTACAACAGATGATTATCAATTTTATTGTCTAATCAGCTGAGGGCTTCATGCTATGTATCAAGCATTTTGGATAAAGTATTAGCCAAGGACTAGGTCAGAACTACCGTTCAGCAGAAGTCCCGGAATAATACCCCAGACATCAAATAGTAGAAAAACCTAGTATATCAGAATAAGAAACCTTTCAAACGAGATTTCAGGGGTTACCTATATATCCAAGTAGTGTTCCCCACGAATTTCACCAGTTTGAAATTTTAGGTTTATATCCCGAATAAATCTACTAAATGTACGAAAACCTATCGTCACATCATCAGTGAGACCATTTATCACATTTTGACAATTCATTTCCTTAGCGTGCTGTGATAGTCCACTGATGTACTATCATTTCCTCTTTTTCCAACAAAACTCATTTTTGCTTTTTCAATATTTTTGGTATTTTCAAATTTTCTAATTTTTTCTCCCCCTAAAATCAAAATATGTTTCAATTTTGATTTTCAAGGAAAATTTGAAAACTGTACAAATAAAATGACAAACTGATATCGAATCACTTCAATTCGCCATTCATTTTGGCATAAACAATCAGAACTCCCCCTAACAACAAACTATTTTCCCATTTAGATTTCAAAACACTTAAGTTTATTTTAATCAAAATGGTTTTTCCGGAAAATTAGTTTTGTGTGTCATGTTAAATTCAGGGTTATTTCATCACATGGTTTTCCTTTAATCACAAACATCACTTGTAGAAAATCAAGTACAACTTAATGCCCCTGATTTACCACATGTAAGACGAAAAATCACCAGAGTGAAATTTCTCAAGAAATATGTCGATTCATGTTCCACGCTTACCAACCTGGGAACTCCGGCAAGTCAGGATTTTTCACTTGAAAAGATCCACCCAAGCCTGACCAGCCTTGGGTTTGATAGTTTTTACCTCAACAACTGGCTCTTCTGGTTTTGACGAACCAGAATCATTGCCTGAGTGTGGCTTGTCTGATTTCGACATATCAGATTCATCGCCGACCTTTTTCTCGTCCTTTTTCGTCCTCAGATTTGCATCTGACGAATTCGGTTTACTTGACTTTGTTGTCGAGTGAATCGTTTCATCAGCACTATTATTCGATTTGTCGGGTGAACCCGAGGACAAAATCCTTTCGAGATACTCTCTCGCCTTCTTCCTCTTCTTCCGCAGTCTGTCTTTTTGCCCCAGAGAAAGTTTTACTTTCGTTTCCTGAACTTTCTGTTCTTGAACTTTTGGTTCTTGAACTTTCTGTCCTTTGGGCTTGACATTGACTGGTTTCTTTGCCATTCTTTGAGATTCAGCCCTCGATCTTCCCATTGATCTCCTTGGGCAATCTCTTGCAATGTGACCTCTGATATTGCAATTAAAGCATCTTCTTGTCTCATAATTCCATCTTTGGCAGTTAACAGCAATGTGTCCTTGATAGCCACAAGAGTAACACACTCTGTTATCATACCTCTTCTCTCCTTCATATCGTATACCATTTTCATACCACACACTTAAATCATAGCATTGAGTTGCCTTGTGGTAGTCATTTCTCTTCTTGTATCCTTGATTTGGCATTTGAGCACTGTGGTCAAACCTGCACCACTTATTACCAACACTTTGTAAGTTTTCATTTTTAAATTTTTCTGATTTTTGAAAATGATTGGATGACTTATCTGATGAGCTTTTATTTTCTTTTTTAGGGTTTTTCAAATTTTTATCTTTTTGTTTCTGTTCCACAATCTTCTTTACAGGTTTTTGCTTTGAGCATTCACCTTTCTCAGTAGATTGCAAAACAGTATTTTTAAATTTTTCTTTTAAATCTAAAAATATTTTTCTTTTCTTTTCTTTTTCTTTTTCATCATCAGATACATCATCACAATCTTCAATTTTGACTTTGTCAAAATTGGTGACCTTGTGACTTATTGGAACAGAATTGACCGGTTTTGGACAAGGAAAATTCAATCTGTCTGATGAAGTCACAAAACCTTTCAATTTCGTTTCAAGTTCATCAATCTTGATCCTTGAATTCTCAGCTTCATTTTCAAGCTGAGATATTCTCTCAAGATGAGACTTAATTGATTTTTCATTTTCAATTTTAAGATTTTCAAGAACAGATTTTTCATTTTCCAAGACTTTTAACTGTTCTTGAAATCTTGTTTCATTTCCTTTCAGATTTTTGTTTTCCAATTTTATCCAGAGATCTTCATCTTCTGAAGATTTTCTTTTGCTTTCAAAATCTTTTTCATTTTCTTTCAAAATTTTGTTTTCTATTGTTAAACTCTCAACAATCTTTAAAAATTCGTCATTTTCATATCTCAATTTTTCGCAATTTAAACGTAAACCCTGAATATGTTCGTCATCAGCTTTCTTCTCGTTTTTCAGAGTATCGTTTTCCAATGTCAAACTCTCCACATCCTTCAAGAGTTTCACACTGTCTGCTTCTGATTTTTCGCATTTCGAGCATACAACTTCACATTTTGAAGTTTCATCCTTCTTAGATTCTTCAATCTTTGTTATTCCTTCTCTAACCCTGTTGATTAATTCAATAAACTCATCCAAACTTATTTTTTCTGAGTTTCTTTCTATTTCATCTATTAACTCTTTCTTTTTCTTTTTCTCTTCTTCATCTCCCCACCATTTCTTCTGCCAATAGTCATCCTCTTCTTTGTACTCCTGGATGATGGCTTCGATATCTATCTTTTTGTCATCAACCGCGATGTTGCCATATCTATCAAGATAGCATTCTCTGTCTGGATCCCATCTGTTTGCTCTTTTAGCTTCCAGAAAGACACTAGAAAGTCTGATGATTTTGGCTTCAGCAACCATCTTCCGATACTTATACTTCTGTTCCTCTGTACGATTATCTTTCCACGGAATAGGTTCATTTTTCGCCATGAGCTTATATTTGTGAATTACCTTGTAAATTCCCTCGTGTTACCTGCAAATCAACAATCAAACAATCAGTTTAAACTGAACTGAATATGTAACCGTATGTTGATGAAACCAATCTAAGACTCGTTGTCAAAGATTCGTGAACACGTTCCAATGTTGATGACGTAAGAACACGAATGATCCTGAACAAAAACAATTCACAAAATACGGACAAAAGATGAACTGGGCCTTCACTGATTGAGCCGTAAACTTCTTTATATGGGCTGCAACCACACAAACAAATGATCAGAAAAAAAATATCAAACTTTCAAACTGATCAACTCACAAATGAACAAACTTGTGATAGGGCCTTTGTAATAAAAATGGACGGTGATGTTGGGCTGGGTTTGGGCCAAATTACCACTTCAATTAATGGGCGGTGTTTAATAATCGGTGAACAAAAATCTAGATTGAAGCACATAGGCTGCACAAACACCAATTCAATTACCGTGATTGGGCCACATGGGAATAGTGGGGCGGTGGAAATTGATAACAATAACTAACCAACCATCAAACACTTTTAATTGGACCGAACATATGTGGCCTGACAAAAGCAATTTTGAAACAATTCTTAGTGAAACAATTCTTAGTGGGGCTTAGTGGCCGACAAACAATAACAACCTACCACACTTGTTTTAATACTACAACCTGATTGGGCCTTTTATCACATAACACGTGATTGGAACGAACTGATTATAATTGAACCAACTTTGATTTTACCGAACCGACAATCTGTTATGTTCAGACAGTCACGTGAAGAAGATGACTAATGAGCGATCCAACATGTGACATATCAGCGAGCCACAATTGAAACGTTTGGAGCGAGCCACACTTGTCACAATGAGCGATTCACAAAATTGTCTTAAGAGCGAGCCAAGTAGTTCACAAAAGCGGTTCTCAACTATTGCCCTATGAGCGGTTCAAAAGGTGACACATGAGCGATTCATAACACTGCATTACGAGCGGTCCTGAAACTTTGACGCGAAACGGACCGAAAAATCGCGATATCTCCAAAACGGCTTGGAGTTTCAAGCTGAAACTTGGTAGGGTTGTAGATCGAGTCTAAACGCACATCATATCCAAAAATCAGACGAAACGGACCGTATTTACCTGTTCAATTTGATGAAAAACGATGAAAAACGTGAAAAGTAGATAGAAGATGAAGAAATAGATGAAATCGGATCTAATTCTGCTGAAATCTTGTACGAAAACGATGTGTTTGATCAAGCAATCGAGCTCCTAGCTCTGATACCACTTGTTAGGACCGGTTTCGATACCGTTCGATTGCGTAACGTACATTCGACGTGCGGAATCCGTGAACGTATGTGATCGAACACTCAATAACGTACAAGAAAACGTGATTCGATTAAGATGACGTCGTGTACAATGCCGAGAATCACTTAGAGAGACTTTCTCTCTCTAGACTTTCTCTCTCTACAACTAGATCTCTAATTCTCCAAATGAGCTCCAAGTCTTTCAAAAGTCTTAATCTTTACAACTTAATGAGCTATTTATAGGCACAAGGATTATAAGGATTTCTCCTTATTTACAAGCTTGCCACCTTGCCCTTTTTAACTAGTTGTAACCTAGAATGCTTAAAAACCTTCGGTTTCTTCTATTTCTGCTACGGAATAGATTGACGGAGGCGATAGACAGATATTGCACTAACATTAGCTTTATGTAACGAAGTGCTGCCAAATTGTGTCCAGGTGCTGTAAGACTATTAAATCAATAATAGTGACATATTAAAGAGTATCAAGCTGTTTCCACATCCGTTTCACTGATTCCGCCTTTGATTCGGATCCAAAACTCTTCTGATTGGCAAATTCGGGTCAAACAACGATCCTACAAGTGGTATCAGAGCGCAGGAGGAGGAGTTTCATCAAATTCAGCTTGATTTCATCAGAATTTCATACTTCTACACCTTCTTTTCTAAATTGAACAAAATTTCTCGGTCAAAATGGATTAAAATTCACATATGTCATGCGAAACAGTGATTTAGTTAATCCTTGAAAGAATTGGACTTAAAATCAACCTAAAACTGATAAAAAGTGTAATTCCGTTTGAAAAGTTGGAGCGAAATTATGACGTCATCATAATTCCGTTTGAAACAGCTCATAATTCCGCACGAAATTAGCTAGGTTGTGTTAATTCCGTTTGAACTTGCAGTTAATTCCACGCGAAATCATAATTTCGTTTCAGAGGCCTAATTCCGTTTGAGCAGTTCACGCGGAATTAGTAATTCCGTTTCAAATCAAGTAATTTCGTTTGAAATTGTTATTTCGCACCAAATCTAATTCCGCACCAAAAATTAATTTCGTTTGAAAGTGAACTTTTCGCTTCAAGATCATTTCACGTCAACCGAGTGTCAGTTTATTTCAATATTGTTTGATATTGTGTAAACTGGTTGTGTTTGTCTAATTGTTTGTGTCCAGGATCACATCATGGCTGAAGAATTCTACAGCACGTTCTTCAACGCGTTTACATCCGAGTCTTCCGAAATCTCGACTGTTACACCAAAAACCATAACGAAAGCGATAAATGAGACCATTAAACATGACAACTTCTATGGCACACATTCAAAACCACCAACTCTGGAAAGTGTTGAAGACTATACACGGTGGAAAGAGCGTTTCATCAACTGGGAAAAAGCGTATGCTCGTGAAAGTTGGTTCTGTCTGGAGTTTGGATATGAAAGACCAAAGGATGATAAAGGCGAAGATCTTCCACTCAAGAAACTATCCAAAGATGACAAAGCAGAATTTGCAGCTGAACAGAGAATGATTGCTTTAATTCAATCATCCATCAGAAATGATATGTTTGCCTTGTTACAACATAATGGATCTTCAAAATCCATTTGGGAAGCTTTACGGGTTAAGGCAGAGGGGGTAAACAAATCAAGAAAAACAAAATTGCCTTATTAAAGAAAGAATTTGATTTATTTGATAGTCTTAATGGTGAATCAGTTCGACAAATGATTGAACGTTTTTGTCATCTAAAAATTGAACTAGAAAGATTTAAGATTGAAAAGACAAGAGAAGAAATAATAGACAAAATCATAGAAGCGTTACCATGAGCTGATCAGTGGCAAACGTTTGTGTTCATTCTAAAAAATGATGCTTTATATGATACAATTTCTCTTGAGGCGTTAATTGAAAAGATTGAAACTCATGAGCTTGAATGGCAGAAACAAAGCAAGATGAGCAGTTCTTCACAACAACAGAATGTTGGTTTATATTACAAAGGCAATTTACCTTCGGTGAAAGCTGATAGTTCACCAAAGACAACATTCAGTGGTGAGAAGACAGAGGAGCCACAGGAAAGCTCATCAAGCTACAATCCTGGTTATCATTCATCGGCTGCAAAAGCTAGTTCTGAAGAAGCAGAGGATATACTGTGCAACATTGCTCTCAAGTTAAAAAATTCTCCTGCAATGAGCATCAATGCAGCTAAGCAGCAAATGAGTTTTCTAGCATCTGTTCTGGAATCGTATGAAGGTCTTGTAGCGGGAAAAATTGGAAACTCAGAGTTAACCAAGGAAGACTACGACCAGATTGATCCGGAAGAGATGGAATTTATTGACATCCGTTGGTGTTTGGCAAGCTGCATTCGTAGAGCTCAAAGATACATGGAGATCACTGGGAAACAATTATTAGGTGGTGCGTCAACAAAACTTGGATTTGATAAGTCCAAAGTGACCTGCTTCAAATGTAAGCAAAAAGGTCATTTCAAGAGAGAATGCAATAATTCTGCAGTTGGTGGAAATGAACATCCGTTTAATGATGACTATTATCGAAAGGCAATTTACCACCATAGCAGAGAAGAGCCAAAGATGATTGAAGATAAACCCAGAGAAAAATCAAGAGCTTGTTTTGTAATTCATGATGATGAAGGTTTTGATTGGAGTCAAGTTTGTCCAGAAGAAGATCGCTTGGAAAATATTCGAAAAACAGCTCATGGCAAATCTATAACAGAAAGCAAACATTATGCTTTTGTTGCTGAAATTCAAAAGGAAAACAAAGAAAAAGACACAGCTGAAATCAAAGAGAAAAACAGAGAAGAGATTTTGAGTGAGAAAACTTATCGAGAAGAAACATTGCTTTGAACAGAATGGATAAGATGCAAGAGGAGTATGAGAGTGTTGTCGTCAATAAGAGATGGGATAAGAAGAGAGAGTGCTACTTCAACAGAGAAGGTGAACCTGTTGTTCCAAAGGAAGACATAATTTTTGAAGATGTTCTTCTCATAATTCCTTCATCTGCCGAAGACTATAGAAATGTGTTAAAAGATGACACATATGCAAAAAGGCATGAAAAGGAAATTAGATATGCCATGACATCGTGTTTGAGGAAGAGGGATGAAGAGAGAATGAAGAAGAATGTTGAAGAGATGGTGAACAATATGAAGAAAGCTGCTGAAGAAGTTAAAGCAGAAGCTGTTGAAGTTGAGGTTGTGAAGGAAGTTGAGGTTGTTGAGAAAGAAAAGATTGAAGAAAAAGTTGATGTGAATGAAAAGGATGAGAAAGTTGTTGCTAAAAAACAGCAAGTTGAAGAAGAAATGAAGAAGAGAGAAGAAGAAGAAGAAGAAGAAGAAGAAGAAGAGGTAAAGAAAGAGATTTTGAAGGTTGCTAGTGATGCTGGTGATGAAGTTGGAGTTGAAGGAAAGCAGAAAGATGATGTTCAGACAGAAGTTGCAGCAAACACCGAAGTGCCAATCACTGAGGTAAATTCTGATTCTGAATTCTTAAAAACTGTTGAACAGTGCAAGAAATGCATGGAACCATGCAGTGCTTGTACTGAAAAAGATGAAAAGTTCAGAACAAGAAATCTTGAATTCACAAAAGTTGAAGAAGTTTTCAAAAATAAATGCAAAGAAATGCTAGAAAACGAAAAAGTTTTAAAAGAAAATAATGAAACACTTTTGGAAAAATCTAAAAAGTTAGAAAAAGAAAATGAAGTTTTGAAAGAAAATATTTTGAAAAAGACAGAAGAATGTGATTAAAAAGAAAATATTTGTCAAGAAATGAAGAAAGAATATGATTCAATAAAATTGGCATATCACATTACAAAAGAGTCTTATGAAAAGGTGAAGGGTGAAATGAAATTTATTCAATCAAGATTGAATTACTGTTCTGAAACATCAAAGGAACTAAAACGAATGTATGAAATCAAACAAGGTGTTGTAAATTCATATATTGAAGATGTTGCTAAGCTAAAACGATAGATTGCTGATTTAGAACAGGATAATAACAACTTAAAAAGTTACCATGCGTCGTCATATGTGCTTGAAAGAATTTTCAATATAAAATCGGATGGGAAAGATTCTGAGCAAAACAAGAAAGGTATTGGCTCAGAGTTTCATCAAGTTCCACCACCGGAAAAGTTTGTCTTTTATGATGATGAAAAGGTCGAAAAAGCTTTCAACTTGGTAGATCAATTGCCAGACAACATTGACATAACCTATTCCAAATCTGATGATTCTGATGATTCAGAGGTGGTAGGTAAAGTTGTTGAAAGTTTGTTGAAAGAGGAGTCTATTGATACAGGTAATTCTGAATCACAGGATGAAAATGGAGGTAATTTTCATGATGGATATCTGAAAAACACAAAGTCCGAGAAAAATTTGAATGATGATTCAAAAGGATTGGTTTATACCATGACTGGATCGGACAAATTATTCTTAGATGTTGTATTCCCAATTCAGAATGTGATTTCAGAAAAGATTGACAAAGTTTTCAAAATGGTTGAGATTGAAAAATCTGAAATTCCAAAGTTTGCTGGAAAAGGTCACAAAACTTTTTATAACAAACCTGGTTTCAAAAAGAAAAACATGAAGGCTGGGTTAGGTTACAAAAAGAAACAAAATTGGAAAAGAAATGAGGTTCCAAGTTCTCAAACAAAGATGAATTTTGTTCATGGAACAACGTCAGAAGAAGAGAAAGAACTAAAATTTAGACGACAGTCTAATGACGAGTTCTTAGCTCAAAAGAAAAAGCAACAACCACAGGTTAAAGATGTATCCAAGAGAACATGTTTCAAATGTGATCAAACTGGACATCCTGCACGAAAGTGTCCAAATCTGAAACCTGTTGATGTTGACAAAAAGAAGTCTGAAAATGTTGAGAAACAGAAATCTGAGAATGTGAAACAAAGGTCAACCAAATTTGATTCGAAACCAACTTGGAGATACAATACAAACAAGTTTGCTTCAAATCAAAACTGGAAATCAAACCAGAACATATTTGATTCAAGACAGACCTGGAGTTCTCACATATCCAGATTTAGAACAATTCAAAGTTGGAAAACATCAGTTGATATGACAAAACCTCAACAGTTTTGGAAACCAATTGTTGTTGTTCAAAATCAAAAGGCTCTAAAAGACTCACATTTTTACAAAAGAGGTGCTTCAAAAGGTCAAACTTGGTTAGTTAAGAAACCAATGATTTCAAAAGTGGATGAAAAAGTTGAAGTGAAAATTGAAAAAGTCTTTGTTCCGAATGACAAAGATTTTCCGAAATTGAATGAAGCATATTGTGTTGAAATGCCTAAGGTCAAACAGACCTGGGCTAAATTGTTCAAGTAATTGAATACTTTGAATGTGTAGGTGCTAAACAAAACCAAAGATGGTGAGAATAGAAGTTGGAGCAGCCTGACACAACGAGGAGAGGAGGCTGCTAGACCCTGTGTTGGGTGAAACAGGGAGTTAGTTTTGTTTGTTTTTCTGTACATAAATAAACCATATTTCAAAAACCCTAAAAATTGAAAAATTAAAAAAAAAAACCAAAAATATGTTTGTTTTTAATTTTTCCCAATTATTCAAAAATACAAAAATATATGTTACTTGAATATGCCAAAACCCTCACAGCGGAACAAACATGATTAATTTCACAAGATTGAAAAACGGTTTTCAAACTGTCGAAAATCAATGGGTTGTAAATCATGGGGGTATTTATTGCTTTTCATGAAATTTGGTGCATATTAGCAGAAAATGGATGGCGAGATAAAGCTATCAGCATCGGTTATCAAATTTTCTTTAAATGGTTTTGTATTTTAGGGGGAGTAATGTTTGTCAGAAAATCCAAAAACATTTGAAAATTTGAAAAAGTCAAAAACATGATAAAATTCAAAAATGAGTTTTTGTGTAAAAAGAGGAAATGATAGTACATCAGTAGACAATCACAGTACGCTAAAGAAATGGAAAGTTAAAATGTGATAAACGGTCTCACTGATGATGTGCCAGTAGGTTTTTACACGCTTAGTAGATTGTGTTCGAGATATAAACCTAAATTTCAAACTTACTTATTTCGTGGGGAACAATTCTCGGATATATAGGTAACCCTTGAAATCTTGTTTGAAGGGCTTTCTATTTCTGACATACTAGGTCTTTGTGCGTGGTGATATCTGGGGTATTATACATGGACTTCTGATTTTGCGGAAGCAATAGCCTAGTCCTCGTATAATGCTTTGCAAAAGCTTTAATCTTTAAAGCCAACCCTCTGCTAAAAAATTGAGAAATATCAAAAGATATGTATCAATGGCAGTTGAGGAAAAGATCCCCAAACGGGACACGCCTAAAAGTCGAGCCGTCATCTCTCTGCTGAACGGAAGTTCTGACCTGAGCTCTCACAGTTTCGCATTACCCGTTTACAGATATCATTAGTGTACATTCACCTGTAAGACTGAATATAGGAGTCTGGATACGGGAGTATATTCAAGAGGTGGGACACGCGAATAAGTTTAAGTCCTTAAAACATTAATTCCGTATCTCGAATCAATTGAACTTTGTGTGAAAATTTAAGTGGACAAGTATACTGATAATCTAAGTGAATCGTTTAGAACTTAAAGTGTTTAAAAGCTCAACGGTACTAGTGATTTGTCGTAAACTGATATGATCCTCTGACACGAACTCGAACAAAAATATTGTCTGTAAATATGTTTAGTAAATATTTCTTTACTGCTTTATATTTCAGAAAATCCAAAAAGATTTTGATTTCATTTTTATTTTCGACAACCGATGTCTGAGAGTTGAGTTTCAAAATCTAAGTATGTTGATTGTGTTTTTGAAAATTAAACAAGTTCATTAATTTGAAACTTGAAGCTTTAACATAAAAAATAAAAAATAATAAAAAAAACAGTTTGTGAGATCTCCAAGGTCATTAAATTGGACTTGGATGATTAACTGTGAGGGATTTGGATGCTTATATTGTAAAAGAGCTAGTTTCCGATCTGTTTCACTGAAATTGCCAATTTCTAGAAGTTTGTTGATAGGGGGAGTGGTTTAGAGAGTTTGATTTGAAAACATTGTATTTATAGATGTGTGAGGATTGCAGATATTCCAGATTACGATCTCGACAGCAGAGTCTAATGGGGAGTCTGAAGACAAGCTTGAAGCAAGGGGGAGCTTGTAGACTGGAAAGTAAGGTGTCGATCCCTAAAAGCTCGGAAGCTTGATGAAAGGGGGAGCCTGAGGATTTGAAGAAAGATAGTTGGATGCTTACAGTGTTAGACAATTTGGAAAGAGCCAAAAGACTGATCAAGAATGAAGATGTGTCATGCTAAAGATTAGACACTGAAGACTTCGTCAACATCCAAGGGGGAGTCTGTTAGTGTACTATGTCTGTTAACTTCATCTTGTATCACGTCATGTAATAGGATAGATAGATCAGGGCTCGTAGTTCAAGAAAACAGGATATATGTGTGGTTGAGGTAATTCCGCACGGAATTAGTCAAGCTAATTTCGCACGAAATTAACCTTGTTAATTTCGCACGGAATTACGCGTCTATATATAGGGGCACTTGGTTTGTCATTTGAAATGGAATTAGCTTTGTGTAACGAAGTGCTGCCAAATTGTGTCCAGGTGCTGTAAGACTATTAAATCAATAATAGTGACATATTAAAGAGTATCAAGCTGTTTCCACGTCCGTTTCACTGATTCCGCCTTTGATTCGGATCCGAAACTCTTCTGATTGGCAAGTTCGGGTCAAACAACGATCCTACACAACTTAACTAAGCACGAAAGGAACACTTACAAGTGGTCCTTAGGACTGAAGGAGGTTCCCAAGTTGGTCAGGATCCTCTCAAATCATAGAGCAAGAGCAGAAATGCAATGAAGTGAAATGAAAGCCAAAACAAGTGGGTATATATAGGATTTTGAGAACCGTTAGGATCGTTTCTCGTAACCCGTGCTTCAATCTGGACCGTACAAGTATCACCCACTGTTTTTCAATACTATGGGTGCCTAAAACAAGCCCACAGATTGAAGAAACCAAGTGCAAAAACCTAAAACCAGCAGCTGATTGAAGAAAACTGATTTTGCAGGTCTGATGGCTTATGCGCCCCGCGTAGACTCAGGAAGAGTCTTACGCGGCCCGCCAAGACTGAACAGATCAGCACAACTTTGACAATATTACATTCACAGCCCCTGTACTTGTTAAATGTTATTTCTGACACATTTAAGGCCCGTTAACCTCATTTCAAGGCTCTATTATGATGCCTAAACATAGGGAACATAAAAAATGCTTGAAAACATGTCGGATGTCGGTTTGTTTGGTCGTACGGTCACGTTGTTCGGCTAATTACGACGAAACACGAACGGACGCGTAAAACGTCCAAATTACACGACGAATGGAATTTTATCAATCCAAACACTAAAATAAATTATTTTAATGATTACATAAATTTTTGGATATCCGGATATATTCAGAACGTAAGATACGCGCGAGAATGCAAACTTATGCACTTTTTGACGCTTTTAGTCCCTGTTGATCAAATAAGTTTATTTTTGCGCACCAAACACCTCTAAGCCTATATCTAAGCTATGTAAAGGATATTTAGGTCATTTTTAACTTATGATCATATTCCGGAAGGTTCGATATCATACGAATTGGTATACTTTTGCAGTTTGACGCAATTAGTCCCTCTAATGCGCAAACTTGAGTATATCATCGTTTAATAGCATCGAAGCCTTATCTAATCCATATTAGGCATTCTTGAAAGTATTATTAAACATCACGATGCTTCGGGTTCGTAGAAAGGTCATTCAGAGGTATAATTAAACATATTGACGCTTTTAACCCCTTAAACTTGCAAAGTTGCGCGTAACGTCGCTTAAAGGCATAAAAAGCCTTAGATGGCCAATAATTGGCGTTCCCGAGAGTATAATCAAATATCATGAAGCTCCCGGTTTGTTAAAAGGTCACTCAGAGGTAAGAATTAACATGTTGACGCTTTTAACCCTTCATTGCGCAAACTTTCAATTAATTACGCAAACGGCTACACTCGATCAACAAGTGGCTCATTTGTGAATATAAATACTGTAAAAGTTTATTTAGAGACTTATTTTAAGCATGATAACACTTCCAGTCCTTTCTTAATCAAAGTTTTCAACTTTTCGAAAAATTAGTCCCTTAAATTCAACGTTTGACTTTATTAGGGTTTATTACACGTGTCAATACATCATTGGACGTGACTTTACGAGGTGTTACAATGGCTGACTAATAACTTCTAAAATTTTCTAACAGTAGTAAGTTACCAAAATGTATATGTGAAATTTAATAATTTCTTCATTCCCCTATTTAAGTATACTGATAATAAGGAACTAATTCAAATTTGATATATTTTGAAACCACAACATTTTTATTAATAAAATAACTAATCCACCCATTCACCCATGATTATCATATCACATTCACATCAAAACGAAATTTAGTTTAATATATTAAATGATATAATCTTTTACATTTTACATTGCCATTCAAGATTGGAATGTTTGAAAATTATATATTAGAATCCCTTTTGAATAATAATGTATATTTCCTAAATTGTGTAATGAATCATTTAATTTTAAATAAACTCCATAATAAATAACTCCAAAATTGATTTACCTTATTTATAAAAATTAATTAAAAACCTAATTAAATAGAAAGATGAAGAACATTAATAATTTAAAAACCTACTTAAACAATTCTAGACTACTATATGTGGTAAAGATTACCAAAAGTTTCTACATCTTTCTTTAACCTTGAAAAATCCGAATGGCAATGTAAAATGTAAAAAAAAAAAAAAACATATGCTTGAAAAATGTAAACAGGTTATATCATTTAAGAAAAATCATGACCAGTGCTTGCTTGGTCCTTATATGTGGTAAAGTTTGATTTATTGGAAGCAGAAGTGTTAGAGCAATAGGTTTTCAATTTATATTTCAAATCAGAAAAAACGGATTTCCTTCATTTACTTATCCTTTCTGTTATTTTATATCTATAGTACGTTGGTTCGTTGTATTTTCATCGTGAACTTCAGATTTCCATAATAATTCCGTGTCAGAACAAATCTTAACAAATATGGGTTCATGATCACATGGTGATGGTTTGTTTTAAAAATATTATTTCAACAATTTTAACTTATATATTTGTGTGTTAGTCCACCCGCGAAACTCGCGGGATCTTAGACTAGTTTATAAAATCAACACTAACGTGGGTTAGATGAATATTCAAATATTGGTGCGACACCTCAAAGATGTTGAAGAGGAAGTAAACAAACAACTGATTTTGTTG
Organism: Helianthus annuus; assembly: GCF_002127325.2. Lineage (NCBI taxonomy): Eukaryota > Viridiplantae > Streptophyta > Magnoliopsida > Asterales > Asteraceae > Helianthus > Helianthus annuus. The sequence goes on from NC_035441.2 coordinate 131,827,911, forward strand.
AGCGACGAAGAGTTATCAGTCTTCGAACGACGATCTGTATGGAGAAATGAGTATTTTTAAGTTACCTTGAAGTGATGGCACATGGGGACATTTTATGTTAATAACAGACATAAACCTTAGAGGCAAAACACTAAACATACAACCTGCTCACATATGTTTGGACTAAGTTTGCAAGTTTTCATTCACCAATACCAATTACCAAACATGCAATATGATCAACGCACGTATACCATTCCTAGTGTTGGACCAGTTGTTGAGAAAGGGGGCCGATTCCAGCGACTTGTATGTACCTGAATGGTGCAAATGGCTTCCAAGTAAGTGTAATTTATTCATTTGGCATGCCAAAACAAGTAGAATTCCAATTGTCAAGGATTTAAAGAAAGGGAATATAGGAGTCAGTGATACAAGATGTCCGTTGTATGATGGTGGGGAAGAATGATGGAGCATTTGTTCACTTCATGTTTCGTTGCTTTAGTGGTATGGTCTCATATCAATGTATGATGTAAGATTCAAAATATTTTTGCATTCACTTTTAGTGACTTGCTTGATATCCATAATAATCTTGGGGTGAAGGACCGGAAAAAGGAAGCTATGTTCGGTATTATAAGGGTAGGGTGTTGGAGTATTCGGCTCGTTAGAAACGATATCAAATTCAACAACAAGCAAGTTAGGGTCGAAGATATTATAAGCGAAGTGGAGACAGTTGTTTTATTTGGTTTAAAAACAGGTCTAGGTTAAAAACGATCACTTTGGATAACTAGTGTAAAATTTGTATTTACGTAGTTTGTGTTTGTTGGTCGCCCTGTTTTAGGGTGTGCCGTTTTTAATGAAGTTACGTTTAAAAAAAAAACAAAATAAAAAATTAAAAAAACTTTGTCCAGGTTTGAAGTTATGACCTCTCCTACAATGCCTAGTGACCTCACCCACATTGCATTAAGAAATAAAAGAAGAAAAAAATAAATATTGAAGACCTATGAACATGGTTTTAATTTTAAACGTTTTTCCATATAAAAACCCAAAACCCAATTTCCACAATAAACAGCTATCTTCCCAGTTATTAATTCCATCGAAATCACCGATAATTAGTCAATACTTCACTATAAATCAATCAAGTGTTCAACGATCAATCATACCCAATTCAATTTCTGAAAATGGAGGTTAGAGCCAGAGCTCCTGGAAAGATCATTCTCGCCGGAGAACACGCCGTCGTTCATGGATCCGCCGCCGTCGCCGCCTCCATCGGCTTATATACATCCGTCTCTGTTCGTTTATCTTCACCTAACGGTAATTTATTAGCATTAGTGTTTCATATCTGATTGTTTTGTTGATGGGTGTTATTTGTTTTGGGAATTTAATTTTGATTTTTTGGGTGTTAGTGTAATGTACTTGTAGTTTTAATTTGAAAACAATTGGGAAGATTATGATGTAATCAGGTAAGTTGCTAGAATTTAGTAAAGATCACCAGGTGTTCGATGAAATGACTGAATGAACAAGGCATAAAGTTATATGCTTTTAAAAGAGTGTTTGTTGAATTGATCTAGGTGAAAGATCCATGTACCATTGATTAAGGTAGTTCAGTTTAGTGATATTCAAGAAATTTGTTTGATCTTAGTGGTTGGGTCAGTGATTTGCACTTGGATATGCATGTGAAAAACGATAATTTTGAGGTGGATAAACAGGCTTGGTGTTAGAGAGGAAGAGCTTGTGCAACATTACTGACTTTGACCCAATGGATTGTCAGCTTCCATATCGAAAACTTAGCATCTATTAAGCAGTAGACGTAGGATAAGCCGTCTCGGTTGTTGCATCACATCGCATCTTGAATGTTCTTTGTGATGCAATCATTGAGCCTTTATTACAAAGGGGTACAAGTTTAGTGGGTTGGTTCAAGGCTTGCCAAAGCTTCTCCTTGAGTCGATTAGATTAATAATAGAAGCATAATTGCATCTTTAACCATAACTAGGTTATTTCTCCGCGCTTTGCGGCGGTACGTTATTGCAGACATTTAATGGGTATCGGTTTCGATTCGTTTTAGTACTGGTACGATGATTCACTCGGTATAGAAATCAACATGTATTTATATCGACCGAAAATGAAAAAAAGAACGATCATTGCTACCAACACCGATATTTTTGTAAAATATCGATTAATTCAGATTGACAAGGTATAGGTAGCGATGATATTCATTTATCGTCGCTGCCAGAGTTGTATAATAAAAAAAATACCAGAACAGAAACCCATAAAATGAATACATGTACCATTACCAATGTTGTTTGGTACGATACGATAGCTACCATGTCATATTATAGAAAGCAAAAACAATAAAAATAAATATCGGTACCGATACAAATGTTGTTCGGTCGGTCTTGGTTCGGTTTGGTACGACAATGGCAAAGTATCTGTTTTTAATAAAATTTATATCGCAATGTTAGAAAAAAAAAAACAATCCTAGTTAAGAAGGTAGATTTTTAAAAAAGTTGATGTACATAAGTTATTAAAAAGCAAATTATATGATGAATAAAATATTTTTGTAAAAATTTAAACATATACTCAAAATATTGAGTTACTATGGCAACTCTCAAATAATATATATAAAAATCAAGTTATATGATTATAAAATTAAAACAAATAATCTAAAATATTAAATTACTGTTCATGGCAAGTTTCAAATTATATGTATAATAAGTCAATAACATAATGAAATTATGAATGAAAATTACATTAGGATAGTAGCCTCCCTGGGGATGTGGTCCCAAAAAATTATGGAGAAACTAATCCACCATCAGTCAATTAAATTTGGTAGCTGCTAGAAATGACTACAAGCTAGTTGTTATAACAATTAGTAAAGATTTAGTGAATTTAATATGACGAATATACAACCTTACCTACCAAAGGGTTTGTAGCCTAGTGGTATCAAGGGATGTGCGAGTTAGCCGTTCTAAAATATATATATCTTTCATTTGATAACATCTTGATGAATTCTCCTTTTTTATGTATATTTTTATAGACAATGATGATACCTTGACACTCCATCTCATGGATGTGGACCTAGAATTTTCATGGCCTATTGGAAGAATCAAAGAGATGTTACCAGACTCGGTCAATAATGACGCATCCTCACCCGCAACATGTTGTGAAGAGACCACCAAATTCATTTTAACTGCACTTAAAGATTTTAAAATTCCAGATGCAAAAATTGGTATCGCCTCCGGAGTTATTGCTTTTCTCTGGTTATACACCTCTATTCTAGGGTATGCTTTCAGCTATATTCTTACGATTGGCATTCCTTTCAGTATGGGTCCAAAGGGTTTCGGTTAACGTGAACACTTTCTGTCTAGTTTTTTTAAATAACTTACGATAAATTTGATTACAAAAATTGTATTATTTCAATAATTTATTAGTTTTTTGAATAAAATGATTGGGGAGGCTTTTTATGCATTTTCAACCGGCTGGACCTATTTGACTTTATAAGCAGTTTAATGATTTAATAGTTTGTGATATAACAGAACCCTAAGGGTCCCGCTGGGTCAAAATTTGAACCGCCAACCGATTTCTTGTGATTCAGGAATAAAGCAGCAAAGGTTATTGTTTCGTCAGAGCTTCCTTTGGGTGCAGGATTGGGGTCATCTGCAGCGTTCTGTGTTTCACTCTCGGGTGCCTTGTTGGCTTTATCAGATTCTGTACAAGTTGACTTTGACCAAGAGGGTTGGGTTTCATTTGGAGAAAAAGACCAGCAATTGGCCAACAGATGGGCTTTTGAAGGCGAAAAGATCATTCACGGGAAGCCATCTGGTATAGACAATACCGTCAGCATATTTGGTATGTCATTCTGTATCTATCTATCTATCTATTTGTATGTATACATGTTTTCTATCCATGTACCATAGTGGACTCAGTCATGTAACGACACTGATCACAGGGAATATGATAAAGTTCAAATCTGGTGTTTTGACATGCATCAAATCCAATATGACACTTAAGATGCTAATCACCAACACAAAAGTCGGAAGAAACACAAAAGCGCTAGTTGCAGGTGTATCTGAACGTAAGAACAGGCATCCTGATGCTATGACATCTGTATTTACTGCTGTTGAATTTATCAGCAATGAATTCGCTTCAATAATCCAATCAACATCATGTTCTGACGATGAAGTTGTTGAGAAGGAACATAGAATTCGGGAGTTAATGGAAATGAATCAAGGTTTGCTCCAATGCATGGGAGTCAGCCATGCTTCCATTGAAACGGTGCTACAGACAACGTGTAAATATCAGTTAACTTCCAAATTGACAGGAGCGGGTGGAGGTGGATGTGTCTTAACTCTATTACCAGCACGTATCCTTTTCGCCCTTTTACTTTTATTTTTTAAGCTGTTTTCCTATACAATTTTACTCATTTGATCCCTAAGTGATATAACATATACGATAGACTATAGAAAGTCAAAGGTTAGACATTTGACCCCAAAGGTTGACCAATAGTTAGACACTTGTGTTCAATGTAGTATACAGTCAAAGGTTGCAGCTTTTGTAAGACACAAGTTGTGGATTGAATTTCTAAGACAACACACGACACAAACCTAACACGGAATTTGCTGGTTTGGGTCTGGTTCTGGGTTTGGGTCGGTTTTGGGTCAAACCTACGAACACGTGTGGCTAAATTGGTCATGTCTGTGTCAACCCAGTGGGTTAACCTTTTAACATTTTTATTTATTTTTTTAGAATCTGTTTATTTTTATGCCTTTAGTAGTTTTAAAAAAATTGGCATATTCTAACTAGGGGTGTAAACGAGCCGGGCCGAGCCCGAGCTCGACCAGGCTCGAGCTCGGCTCGTTAGGTTTTTATGAAGCTCGAGCTCGAGCTCGGCTCGGTTCGAGCCTACTTCTTTGAGCTCGAGCTCGGCTCATGAGTAAAACCCAAAGCTCGAGCTCGGCTCGAACTATTTTGAGAACAACCTTAAACAAGCTAAAAGCTTGGCTCGAGCTCACTTCAACATCGCTTAAACGAGCCAAAGCTCGGCTCATCAATGTTATCATCATTATTAATATATTATTATATATTAAAAAATTAAAATTTTGTATGGGCTCGTTTAGTCTCGCGAGCCTAAACAAGTTTTGTATTTCAGGCTCGTGCTCGTGCTCGATAATAAAACGAGCTCTATTTCAAGCTCGAGCTCGGGCTCGTTAAGGCTCGGCTCGTTCGAGCTTTTAACCGAGCCGATCACGAGTAGCTCTCGAGCCTCTGGGCTTGTTTACACCCCTAATTCTAACATAATTGCTTTAAAACAAATGAAAATAATATGTAAAATAAAAACCTAAATAGTTTTTAAGTTTAACGGGGTCATGTTCGTGTCTACCTGTTAAGACACGTATCGTGTTTAGGTTCTTGTGCATGACACGCTTTTCAAGTTTGTGTTGTGTTAGGGTTCGGCCTGCCAACCCAGGAACACGCCAAGTTAAGTAGACTTGCATTTGTTTATCTAAAGTGATGTTTTGCCTTAACTATTGGCAACAGTATTGTCTGCAACAGTTATTGACAAAGTAATCAGGGAGCTTGAGCAGTGCGGATTTCAGTGTTTGATTGCTGAAATTGGTGGAAACGGACTTGAATGTCGCTTTGACGGGCGGTCATAATGTTCTTTCACTTATGACCCATCTTACAAGTAACAGTTATATGCAAAGATGGTTCTATTAACTCCTATGTTGGAGCAATTTTCATTCTAGTTGTTGTACACTAGTTTATGCCATTGTGTGATTTAAGCTCTACAGTTTTTTTGGGTTGTTTGAACTAATTAAATGTGATAAATGTATTTATGGATTTAAGTTCACTTCAGGGAACCACTACATAGAGTCTTAGGGCACTCACTAATCTCTCCATCTTTAACCTTATAATTTACTAAAAGTTACTTTTTAAAAAAAAAAATTAACTCACTTTTAAAATAGTAGATTATTTTATTTACATGCTCCAGGTGTTCTCATTTTATTCCCTATTCATATCTTCATATTCTCATTTTATTATTATTTATTTATATTTCAATTACAATCTTATCACTATAATTTATGGGGAAAATAGTAGATTATTTTATTTACATGCTCCAGGTGTTCTCAGAAACAACAATTATTTAGGGGCTGTTTGGTAGCGTCTCTGAATGGTCATTAAGAGGCTACCTCTTAATGGAACCATTAAGAATTTTACCAATGAGAAGGTAGAAGATTGTGACATGTGATGATTTACCATTCAGAGGTTACCTCTTAACCATTCAGACTTGAGGTTACCTCTTATTCATTCAGAAATTTTAAACCATTAAGAGGTAGTCATTAAGAGGCTACCAAACAGCCCCTTAGAATGAAAAGTGATACTTTAAGAGCATGTACCTTTTCTATTGTTATTTATATAATTCAACAAAAAAAAAACACATTTATTCTTACAATTTAAACGTTAATTAAAAATCTCCATCTCTCATTTTCTATATTTATCTCTATTTAATGAGTAAAATGGTTGGATAGTCTATGTGGTTTGCCCATATTTCACATTAGTCCTCAATTTTATAAAATTACATTGTTGTTCCATGTGGTCTGATAAGTTGTTACTTAGATAGATAGTCCCTGAAGTGGATGGATATTAGTTTTCTCGTAGGTGTGAAATGACAAATTACCTTTACTTATTAGAAACAATAATTAAAACATTATATATATATAGGGTCAGGATCCGTTAGGAATTAGCATTTATGACGAGAACCACGAGAACTAGTGTGAACACAAACAAAACTACTTAAAAAAGCTTAAAACACACACAAAAATTTATTTTTATTTAAAATTTTCTATTAAAACGGCAATTTTTTTTTGAAATTTTTTATTAATAAAAAAATCATGATTTTAATGTGAATTTTTTTTTTTTAAAAAAATAAGTATTTTAGCATTTAGTTTTGGAGTTTAGTTTTTATTTTTAGCATTTAGCTTGTTGGGGGGGGGGGGGGTGTTTAGGTTTTTTGGGGACCCTTGTAATAATCAAGAGCGCAAAGTGGCGTGCAATGTACCTGTAAGAACCCTAGTTGCACAAAGTGACAGCTGATCTCAGATCCGAACTTGTTTGACGTCAATATCTTAACTTTTTCATTAGAAACTCACTATAGCGGACCCATAACATCATTTTGTGCATTAAGCATAAAAACATGTAACCTTTTTACGTAAAGTTTTACTGTTTTGCAAGATCCGCATGACCCAAACCTGAACTAGCCAAAAACGTTTTTCAAAGAGGTTCTTATTCCATCTATAATGATGTGGAAGTGTTTCCCAATCGTTTCCCTTCAATATCTATTTGAACCGACTTAAAAACAGCTCAAAGCTAAACTCTCTCTCTCACACACTATATATATATATCTCTCTCTCTCTAGAGATGAAGGTGCTGGTATATGGAGGCTATGGTTTCCTTTTTCCTTCTATAGGATTGGTGCAATTACCAACATGCCCTCATGGGTTTTCCTTAAATATTTCCCTCCTTGCCTTTACCCGATCAAAACCTTAAAAACCACTTTGACGCTAAAAACCCTTTTTCATTAATCCCTTATGAGATTTCGGGGGTATTACACAATCCCATATTATTGACGTACTACCGAGGGAATCAACATCAATAATACTTTTACACCAAACGTATGAAATTTCTAAATAAGGCGTTATTTTTTAAATTGTTTTAGATTTTCTTTTGGGTTTTCCGTCAATTATCAGTCAATAATTACCGACAGAATTTTTCTGTCTGTAATTGACCGTCGATGATAATCGTTTATTTTGTAGTGACAAACTAACGTTAGAATAAGTAAACTGGTGGTTGGTAATCCAAAGAATCGCGTAAAGGGAATTTCCTAGTTGCTAGACAAAATAGAACTAGTGGGTTCGACATCCGGACTTGCTTTTTTTTGCTAGAGTCGACCGGTTCACTTGCCGGTGAGTAGTTTAGTCAAGTTAGAGAGTCTAGATTATTATTACTTGAGTCTAAATTTAGGTTTATTTTAGTTTATTTATTTGAACTACTTCAAGCAAATCAAGTTTTTGGCGCCGTTGTCGGAGACTCTTGGCAATTGCGTTAATTACTTTGTTTGGATTTCAACTGATATCTATACGTGCTTTTTGTGTGTTTTTGAGTCGTAGGAGTCCAAGTAATTTTAGTGTCTTTTTATTTTTAGAGTCTTTTGTTGGAGTCGTCTTACATGTTTGTTCTCGGTTTTGCAGTTCATGCCCCACACGCGTTCTCAGGGACCTGTGAAGCCGCCAATCGACAAGTTTTCCTTCTCCACACCTAGTTTTCAGGTTAGAAAATCTTCAACTTCATCTTCAGCCCCTTCTGACTCTACACTACAATCTAAACCACCGGACTTTGACTTCACCCCGAAGTCGTCACCCCACAACACCCCCACCACCTTCCCGTCCACCTAGTCCACCACCAGTTCACCAAATGGCCGAAAACCAAACTGTCCACCAACGCTCCACCGCGGGTTTTACCGCAAATTCACCCATCACCATCCCTGAAATCACCAATGACAAGTCATGGCAAATTCCCTCATACATCATGACCGACATTAACAACTTTTGTCAGTTTCACGGTCGTGATGATGAGGATGCGCCTGCATATATCAACCGTCTCACCCGTCTGTGTAGCACCTTCGGCATCGAAGGTGTTAATCTTGATGCCCGCTATCTCCAAGTCTTCCCTTTTTCGCTTGCTGGCCGCGCAGCCACATGGCTCGATTCGCAGCCAGCAGGTACTTATACCACTTGGGTTGGACTTAGAGATGCCTTCCTTGCTAAGTATTTCCCACCCGCGAACGCCTCTCGCCTTCGAGATCATATCCATTCATTCAGAATGTAGCCTGACGAACCATATCACTTGGCTTGGGAGAGGTTTCAAACTTTACTCTCGCGTTGTTCCCAACATGGGCTTTCGGATTGGGCTTTAGTAGAAAATTTTTACAATGGTCTCACCCCTGAGTGTAAGGCCCGATTCGACACATCTGCAGGAGGCCATCTTATGGGAAAGAAGACTGTGGCCGACTGCAATGATCTCTTTGAGAGCTTCGCTCATGCTGATATAGATCATAGTGCTACCAGCAGGAATTCCAATCCTGTGACCACTTCCTCATCTTCTCGAGGAGTAAACCAAGTCATTTCGGACTCAAAGGTAGCATCTCAACTTGACTATATCACCAAAGAGTTGCTAGAAATTAAGAAGAAGGTCGATAGGTGCGAAGTTTGTAGAGGTGGACATGACACCCTAGATTGCCCAACACTCACCCTAGAACAGGTAGAGTACATAGCAGGTCAAAATATGGGTCCAACTAACCCGTTCAACAATAGTAACTCTAATTGGCGTGCTAATAGTTATCGCTCTTCAGGTAACCCCCCTGGTTTTCCATCAGGTCAATATCAAAGCAGGGGGCCAGGTTTCTACTCTAGTGGGGGTTCGGGTCAAACAGGTCAATTTGCTAGTTCAGGTTCAGGTTCAGGTGCACAGTTCAGAGGTGAGGGGTCAAACCAAGAGGTTCAACTAGTGGTCAAATGGTAGTTTGTCTAGGATTGAGGACCTTCTTACCCAATTAGTGGTTAAGGACCAGGCTACCCAACGTACCTTAGAAGAACATGCTACATTCTTAAAGAATAACCATTCAAATTTCTTAAACCTTCAAAGGCAAGTTGGGGATATTGCACGCCAGTTGCAAGAACGACCTCCCGGTCAATTTTCGGGAAATACAAAGCCCAACCCATCTGGCACTTTGAAGGCAATTTCGACCCGTAGTGGTAGGACCTTAGGAGAGGTAGTGAGACCCGAGAGTGTTGAGATAGAAGATGAGGACCCCGTAGATGAAGAGATTCAGATGGAGGCTCCCGGTAAAGTGCAACCTAGGTTCAACCCAGTAAGTACCGCACACACCGGGGGGCCTTCAAGTGAGAAGAGTATAGGGAAAAGGCCCATACAAGTTGTTCTATCACCCACTGTTGATCTTTCCCGTGCTCCATTCCCTTCCCGTCTTAAAAACCAAACTTATTCTAAAGAGTACGGGAAATTTTTTGAAATCTTTAAGCAACTTAGAATCAACCTTCCTTTCATAGAAGCCCTACAATCGATGCCTAAATATGCAAAATTTTTAAAGGACCTTCTAAAACGTAAGGATAGGTTAGGAGAGGTTTCTAACATTCCCCTTAGTGGAGGGTGTTCCGCCGTAGTCTTGAACAAGGTCCCGAAAAATTTGACGGATCTGGGCCTTTTTACCATTCCATGCTTGTTCGGGAGTGATACCGAGTGTAGGGCCCTAGCCGATTTAGGAGCGAGTAAAAACCTAATGCCATATTCCATGTATGAGAGGTTAGGTCTAGGAGAGTTATCCCCTACACGTATGTCTTTGTCTCTAGCCGATAGATCAGTGAAGTATCCACGTGGCATAATCGAAAATCTTCTAGTTAAAGTGGATAAATTCGTTTTTCCCATAGAGTTTGTCGTTCTTGATATGGAAGCCGATGAGAAGGTTCCTATCATTCTAGGACGCCCATTCTTGTGTACCGCCAAGGCTATCATCGATGTCTTTGATGGAAAAATCACACTCCAAGTCGGTGCGGAGAGAGTCACTTTCGAGATAGCACGCTCCATGGAACACCCTAGTGGTTCCGATGATCTTAGTAGTCCTTGTCATTCGGTCTATTTCATTGAGTCTTTCCTATCATGTGTCGACCATTGCTTTGACTATATTAGTGGAGCCGATTTAGTTAAGGGTAAGTTAGATGAGGTAGTTGAGAAGGTAGAGGAGGTTGTGAGTGAGAGTGAGGAAGTAGAAGAGACCGAGTGGGTCCCCGAAGTGCTAGAGTTGAGTGAAGTAAAAAATGAGTTTGAGAGTACACCTATAGAGAAAACCGCCCCACTAGAGCTTAAGGTTCTCCCATCCCACTTAGAGTATGCGTTCTTAGGTGAGGGGTCCGATTTTCCCGTCATTATTTCGTCTAAGTTAGAGGAGGGGAGAAGGGTAGGTTGTTAGAGGTGTTGAGAGAGAATAGGGAAGCCATTGCATGGCGACTTTCGGATATCAAGGGCATAAGCCCCGCCTATTGTACCCACCGGATATTCATGGAAGATGATTATAAGCCGGTGGTGCAACCTCAGCGGCGCCTAAATCCGAACATGCAAGAGGTTGTTAAGAAGGAAGTGCTTAAGTTGTTAGATGCCGGGGTGATATACCCTATTTCCGATTCACCATGGGTTAGCCCGACCCAAGTCATCCCAAAGAAATGAGGGATGACGGTGATCATGAACGAAAAGAACGAATTAATCCCTTCCTGTACCGTTACCGGTTGGCGTGTATGCATAGACTACCGAAAGTTAAATGACGCCACCCGGAAAGACCATTTCCCCTTGCCATTCATTGACCAAATGTTGGAGCGTGTAGCGGGTCAACAATTCTATTGTTTTCTCGATGGATTTTCGGGTTATTTTCAGATCCCAATCACCCCGGAGGATCAAGATAAAACGACATTCACATGCCCTTACAGCACTTATGCGTATCGCCGCATGCCTTTTGGGTTATGCAACGCTCCGGCTACTTTCCAAAGATGCATGGTTGCTATATTCCAAGACATGCTTGAGACTTCTATGGAGGTTTTCATGGATGACTTCTCGGTTTATGGTACCACTTTCGATCAATGTCTTCTCAATCTTGATAGGATGCTTAAGAGATGTATAGAGACAAACCTTATGTTGAATTGGGAGAAATGTCACTTTATGGTGACGGAGGGGATAGTTTTAGGTCACAAGGTGTCTAGAGAGGAGATAGAGGTGGATAGGGCCAAGATAGATACCATAAGTAGATTGCCTCCACCTACTAGTGTTAAGTCCGTTCGTAGCTTCCTAGGTCATGCGGGTTTTTATAGGCGTTTCATTAAGGATTTTTCTAAGATTACGCGCCCCATGACCCGACTTTTAGAGAAAGATGTATCTTTCGTCTTCGACGAGGAGTGCATCAAGGCTTTTAATTTTTTGAAGGAGAAACTCATTAGTGCCCCTATCCTTGTTTCGCCTGATTGGAGCTTGCCTTTCGAGCTCATGTGCGATGCAAGTGATTATGCCGTAGGTGCGGTTTTAGGTCAAAGAGTCGATAAACATTTTCATCCAATCTACTACGCGAGCAAAACTTTAAATGATGCTCAAGAGAACTATACCACCACGGAAAAAGAGCTCTTAGCCGTAGTGTTTGCGTTTGATAAGTTTCGCTCATATCTTGTGCTTTCCAAAACCACCGTGTTCACCGACCATGCCGCTTTGCGCTTTCTATTCCAAAAGAAAGACCCAAAACCACGCATCATTAGATGGATTCTTTTGCTCTCCGAGTTCGATATCGAAATAAAGGATAAAAAGGGAGCGGAAAACGTAGCCGCCGACCATTTGTCACGCTTAGAGGATCCTAAGAGAGAGGAGGTTCGTGAGGATTTAATAGGAGACACTTTTCCTCATGAAACCATAGACTTTGTTAGTGCCGAGGTAGAGGGTTTGCCATGGTTTTCGGATTTGGCAAATTATTTAGCGACCGGCGATATAGTAAGGGGTATGTCCTACCAACAAAAGAAAAAGCTTCTTAGGGATGCTAGGAAGTACATTTGGGATGACCCGTACCTTTTTAGGATAGGTGATGATCGAGTGCTTAGGAGATGTGTTTCAAAAGAGGATGGGATGGACATCCTTAGACATGTGCACGAGGGTTTAACGGGAGGCCATCACGGGCCAAATGTGACGGCACAAAAGGTTTTTGATAGTGGCTTCTATTGGCCAATGGTAGTTAAAGATGCCATAGAGTTTGTTAGGACATGTGAGCGTTGCGAACGTACCAGCAACATCTCATCCAAGGATGAAATGCCTCAAAATACCATCCAAGTTCTTGAAGTCTTTGACGTTTGGGGCGTTGATTTCATGGGACATTTCCTCTCATCGAGTGGGAATAGGTACATCCTTGTGGCCATTGACTATGTCTCAAAGTGGGTGGAAGCTCTAGCTTTGCCCACTAATGATGCCCGAGTGGTGGTGAGATTTCTTAAAAAGTTATTCACACGTTTTGGAGTTCCTAAAGCTATCATAAGTGATCGTGGTACACATTTTTGCAATTCCTCCATGGAAAAGGCGCTTGCGCGCTACGGTGTCACTCACCGTCTTTCTACCGCATACCACCCGCAAACTAGTGGCCAAGTAGAGAATGCAAACCGAGGGGTGAAAAGAATCCTAGAAAAAATGGTAGGAAAAAGTAGAAAGGATTGGTCGAAAAAGCTCGACGACACATTATGGGCATTCCGCACCGCCTACAAAACACTTTTAGGAACCACGCCCTTCATGATTATGTATGGCAAAGCGTGCCATCTTCTGGTGGAGTTAGAACATAGAGCTTTTTGGGCATTGAAAACTGTTAACCTCGACCTTACTGAAGCCGCAAGAAGGAGGTTCTTCCAAATCCATGAATTAGAGGCTCTAAGGGATGCCGCCTATGAACGATCTTGGAGTATCAAGGAGAAGACTAAAGCGTTGCATGATAGGAGGTTGCGAGGGTTGAAGGAGTTTAAAGTAGGTGATAAAGTGCTCCTATTCAATTCAAGATTGAAATTGATAGCGGGGAAGTTGAAATCGAGATGGACCGGACCGTATGTGGTAAAGGAGGTGTTTCCATACGGTACCGTCGAGTTGTATGACGAAGTTGATAAAGGTGTGTGGAAGGTTAATGGTAATCGATTGTAACACTACTTGGGAGGTCCCATTGATACTACCGAGGAGGAAGAAATTCCTCTAAAGGACCCACCCACCTTCACCGAACAATGAGTTGGAAAAGCGTCGTTTGTAGAGTATGTACCGTTTGTAATTTCTTTATTTTTTGTGTTTCTCGTAGTTTTTCGTGTTTGTGTTTTGTGTGTTTGAGAAATTTTGCAGGAAACGTACCCTTAAAGAGCTGAATTTGCGAAGAAAACGGCATTCCAGGTAAGTCCCAACACTTAGAAAAAATTTGGGATGGTTTGGGGAATGTTTGGAAAAAGTTAGAAATTTTTCTAAGTCCCAAAACTCATTTTTTTACGAAACATTCTGTTGAAAAAAGGCCTTGGCGTCGCGCCACCAAGAAATCACCATACCGTGGCGCAGCGCCACCACTAGGGTCAACACAAACCATTTTTGAACCCTTTTAAACGCATTTGAACCCTAAAAACTGAACCCTTTCAGCTGAACCCTGCCGTGGCGCTACGCCACGGCTATACCAGTACATGGTGGCATCGCGCGACCAAGTGACAGGTCGAATAAAATATTTTCTTTCCACCAGATATCCCCAAATCCACAAAACTCCCACTCCCATCGTCCCTACCGCCGATAACCCTTCACCCACCCTAAACCCACCATATCTACACCATCGAACCACCGTTTTTCATACCACGACCACCCACGTGATCGGTTTTACCCACCGAACAAAACCCACAAGAATTTTTCGTCATCCAGCCGTCGTATCAATCCGATTTGGGACCTACATCTCACGAAAATTTTCAACTTTTCTTGCAAAATTTCAACTTCTAAGGTATGATTTCTTGCTTTATTCTCGTCTTTAATGTGTTTCGATTAGGTTGATGTTTAATTTTAGATGTGTTGGGACCATTGTAGGTCTTGTCAGTCTTGTCGAGTAGGTCTTCATCGAGTCCTTAGTTAGTGGTGTTTGTCAGGATAGTTGAGTCATTGTTTCTGTTAGTTTAGGTTAGTTCAGTGGTTTTATGTGAGTCCATCAGTAGTCGAGTCGTTGTTAACAGGTTGAAGTCTTGTTGAGTCGAGTCGGTCTTGTGACAGGGTTTGTTTGGTCCTTAGGTTGTCGAGTTTAGTTCTTTGATGTGGGTCAGTCAAGAGGTTAACCAGTCTTGTTTTATAGTCCGTGTCGAGTCTATGGTTGAATGCAATTGCTTGTATAGTTTCAGATTGCGGTTAGCTTGGTTTAGGTTTACATTGCTACTTAGAAATAAAATTTGGTTTTTGTTTCAAAGTTTACATTGGCTTCGGGTGGTGTTGGTTTGGGATAGTGAATGTATTTGATGGTGGATTGATTGGTATGGTACATTGACACTTAAAGTTCCAATCTTGCATTTTAAAACTGAATTTTTGCATACGAAAGAAACCTCCTTTAACTAGGTGGAATTTTTCGACGCTTAATTTGTTTTAAAAACTACTAAATGGCTGATTTTTAAGCGAGGATTGGACTTCAATGTCATTGTTAGGCACTTGTTTTAATTGCGGACAATTAAAAGTGCCGAGTGGGGTACTGGACATTGAGTCTAGTTTAGTGTCTTTGTGTCGTCTTAGTGTCGTTTTAGCCTAGTTTTAGTCGTAGTTAGTTGTGTTTGGGTTTACTTGCACGTACAAGTGATTTGAACTCGCCCGTACTCAATCTCCATTCGGGCGAGTTTAACTATCACTTAGCAATTGTTAAAGGTAACCCTTTTGTTTCAGAATTAGCTGCAAATGAAATGCTATACGGCTATTCTTTCTTTTTCGAGAAAAAATTATAAAAATATAAAAAAAATATAAAAAATTCAAAAAAAATTATAAAACTGAAAAATACCAAAAATAGTTTGTTATCACTAATTGTCTGCCTGTTTTGTCTTGATTGTATCTGTTTTGCAGGCATGGCGAGTAGTTCGCGTAGAGGTAGAGCGAGAAAGTCAGGTGCGGGTCAGACGACACCGCAACAGGATCCACCTCAGCAGGACCCGGTCCCACAGGAGACACCGATCATTCAGATAGCTGTCGATGATCCGAAGCTGAGAAAAATCGAATATCAAGCGTCTTATAATTTTATCCCAGATATGAAAGTTCGTAGAGCCAATCACCCGATATTGAAGTTTGAGCTGAGTACGCCAGAATGGAACAAATACGACAAACTGAAAAACACTGATCTACTTCAGCATAGGGTTATAGATTGGTTGTGGTTGAGTGAAATAGGCCCAAAGCAGGAGGTGAGGGATCTTTTGGGTCAAAGGTTAATTGATGCGTTGGAGTGTATACAACCTCAGTATGAGGAGCTGGTGCTAGAGTTTCATAGCACTTGGTTACACAAGGAGGGAAAGTTTGAGCAAGACACAGCTATGTCGTTCAGTTTAGGTAGGCAGGTGTATGAGATGAATATGGCAAGGTTTGCCATAGTTTCGGGGTTTTATACTGAAGAGGAAGTAAAGAGGCCGGAGTTTGTTACTAGCTTGCGGGGTGCTTATTCTAAGCCTAGGGATTATGGTGTTGGTGCAACTGAGCTGCGAGAGTTCTGGAGTACGATTTCTGATCACCTGTTCACGACTACGAACCTGATCACTTCAGTTCGTAATCCGGTTTATAGGTATGTGCTGATGATCTTATCTACTACACTGGTGGGTCAGAAGTCGGGGGAAAACAAGGCAAATTGGATAGAGCTATTCATTCTGATGTGTAGGGTACAGAACAGGGAGATAAATCTGGCTACGGTCTTAGCAGATTCTATTAGTAGGAGTCGTCGAGGTGGTCCTCGTGCTGGTTTGGATATGGGCCCCTATATTACTCGGATTGCAAGAAATTTGGGGGTGTTGGACAAATATCTTCCCGAATTTCTACACGAGGGGCCTAAGACGGTGACTTTTGGTTTGAAGGAGTTGCAGCAGGCGGGAATAGTGTCATGGATGGAGCCCTACGACAGGAAGCCGATCAGGCAGGGCCCACAGGTGCAGCCGCCAGAGGGACATCCAGCGGAGGATGTGATGCTTCAGATTGATCCTACACATAGACAGCGGCCACCACAGCGACACGAGTTGCTAGCACACCAGTATCCTCGCAGACAGCCACCACCTGCACCTCTTACTTTGGAGTCGTTCTCTGTGTATGTGGAGCAGAGGTTCGACAGGCTGGAGCACCTTATTTTGACAGGTCAGGATAGGCAGGAGGATGCCCTCCGATATATTATGAGCAGGCACAGCATGGGGATCCCAGATTTCTTCCAGCCGAGGCAGGAGGGTAACTCGGCTGGTACTGCTGAGAGATTTGATCCGATTCCCCCGATTCGTGTATTTGGAGAGGGCAGTTCAGGTGCAGGTGGTCGAGAGGAGAGCAGTCACGAGTCTGATAGCGAGCATGATGAGGACTAGTGTGGGGATAGCATGAGGATGCGGGAGCAGCAGGTGACTACTATATCTTTTGTTTGATTATTTTTCTTTTATGTTGTTTTTGATCCTCATTAGTTGGTCTGTACATATACTGATATAATGTGAACAGGTTGGTTGGGAAGGTTGGGTTGGTTGATGTTGAAACTACTAATATTTTGATGATATATATATTATTATGTTTTGGTAGTTTGTGTTGATGATTGATAGGTTGATTTATAGCCGCTTTTGTTCGCGTTTCCGAGGTTAGAGTTGTTTGCTGAGCGCGTTTCGAATTGGAGGGTTTATGTGGAAATGACTGGCACTTTGACAGTCTCACATATTCAGCTAAGTCGTTTCCCTTTATGTTGTTGTATTTTATTTATTTGTTTCGATATTTAGTTCGTTATTTATTTAGTTAGTTCGTTAGTAATTTAGTGATTTTTTTAGTGATTAGGTAGTAGTTGAGTCGTATTTCCATACTTGCATTAGGGACAATGCAATCTTTAAGTGTGGGGATGGGATACATGTAAATAATCAAGTCTTATATTGAAAAACACAAAAAAATTAAAAAAATTTGAAAAATCCAAAAAAAAATTGAAAAATTAGAAAATGTCCTTCGATATGAGAAGTTTGCATATTTAAAACGGAAAATGATAGAAAAGGTGAATTTTTGCTTGGGTTCAAATAATAATAATATGAGATTATAATAAATCGAGTTTGCGTCTAGTTAGGGATGTGTGGATAGGCCCGGGTTTGGTTGTAAGTCCCTTTGAGCTAATATACCTTAATTGTCGGTCTGCTAGTGGGTTTTCGCCTGGGAGATCTGGGAAATTAAAACTGCCGATAATAGTATAAAGGGCACCGTTATAAGTTAAAACCATTAGAGTTTGTGATCATGCAAAAATAGAAAAAAATAAATAATGAGCTAGACACTGAATGAAAGTAGCGCATTCCTATGTAGTCTGGGTTGGGGATAGTGACTTTACAACCGGATTACCGCTAGGATGTGTGAAATCGACATTGCAAAGAAAAGTAAAAAGTACCGAAGCTTATGTAGTCTGGGTTGGGGATAGCGACTCTACAACCGGATTGCCTCTTGGTTAGGGAAAGCATCGTCTACGCTCATTGAAAGAAAAAAAAGAAAAGCGAAAAAAAATGGAAAAAAGGAAAAAAATTTGATTGTAAACTCTCTTGGTTTTTATATAAGACGGTTGGGAATTGGTCCAGTTATCGTTCCTTTAGTCCTATAAGCTTGAGGCGGGAGTAGGTGGACCGTAGATTCTAGTGTGAAGCCCTTGGTGGATTGACCGCACTTAAATTAAATTCACATGATAAGGGCTTAGGATCGTACTTGGGTTTAAAGGGACAAGTATATTCGCAATCGCAGCTAACGCAAGCCTTGGTTTTAATAAGATATAAATAATTTTTGACCCAAGTGATTATTCGTCTATGATTCCGTTGCATAATTCTTTTTCGAGGACGAAAAAAGAGTAAGTATGGGGATATTTGATGTACTGCAAAATACATCCTTTATTCGTGTATAGTTTGTATAGTTTCCGTTACTTTTTAGTTCTGTTTTACGTTAGAATTGCGTGCTATTGATAAAATTGTGTTTTCCAGGTCTTGGTATTGAATATTGCTGAAAATGGAGTGGAACCGAGCTAAATTGCTTAAACACCAAGTCCCGGAACTATTTGGAAAAAGAGTTAGAATTATTTTGAAGTTTGAGTTCAAGCAGGAAAATTCACGCAACATTCTGTGAAAAAACGTCCGTGGCATCGCGCCACGGCTATTCTGGAGTTTCGTTGCGTAGCGCCATCAATTAACAAACAATTTGTAACACCTCGAAAATTTCTGTCCAATAATGTATCGACACGTGTCATGGACTTAAAACGTGTAAAGGATTGATTTAGAGGGACTAAAGTTGACAAACAAGGTATCTATGTGTGCAAAAGGATTCAAAGTGTCAACAATGAATAAATACATCTTTTAATAACCCTACATGATGTTTATACCCTTAAACGAATAAATCATGGATCATACGAAGCTAATTGTGAAAGAAAGTGAGGAATTACAAACTACAGGGGTTAAATGTGTCAACATGTTTAAAGTATATCTCTGAGTGACCTTTTAGCGAACCCGAAGCTTTGTAATGATTAATTATACTCATGAGAATAAGTGATAAAAATTTCACAAGGTTTCGATTAAGTATGAGAAAGTTATGACAATATTCGTATACGAGGGGTTAAAAGCGTCAACGTTGAAATTTAAGACTTTTCCGTGATCGTATGAATAACCAGGGACTTAACAAAGTTGGTTTATGACTTGGGGTCCTTAAAAGTCAAGTTTGGGGGTTAAAAGTGTAAGAAACCATGTTAAAATCAAGTTTGGAAGGACCAGGGGCCAAAAGTGCAATTATGGCAAACTTGGAAACCGGATGGAGGAGCTATACCAGGCGCATAAGCCCTCAAGGGGTCCTTACGCGGCCCGCCTAAAGTGCCCAGATGCAGATTCTTTGGACAGGTGCCTGTTCCAGCAAGTTTAACCGACTTTCAAGCTTAGTTTTTGATTCTATGGGCTTGTTTGATGGTTTTTAAGGGCCTAGGGACACTTGGGATGATCAGGAAACATCCATAGGCTTTGTTGGAATGATCTTGGAGCTCTAAGAAACCTATATAAGGGCCATGAGTTCATTTGTTCAATTGCTCATTCACTTGATATCTTCACAACTTCACTTCTGGAGGTTCCTGGAGCTCAAGCACCCTTCCTAATGATCATTAGTCGTGCATAGGACCTTGGTAAGCATCATTAACCTTCCTAAATTCAGTTTTGCTTAGTTTATTAGCTTAAAGTCAAACCGTCATAATTAAGACTTGACTTCGTCATTAATCTTAATTTGTCCAGTCAAATTTCAAATTGAAAGTACCTATGAGTTGGTAATTATGTGGGCAATAAACCCTTAAAAGGGCACCCTCTGATTCCCACTCTAACTAGGTCAATTGTCGAGTCAAAGTTAATCTTAAAAAGTCAACAGAAAGCTAATTTTCAAATTAATGCATAATTAGCAATGTAGAAGCTATGCAACCTGTTTTGTCATTAATATAACTTGGTAATTAATGTAAGAACATGTCTAAACATGTTCAACTCGACAATTTTAAGTTTAAGCTCGGTTCGGAACCGAAAGTCGCAAAAGTAGACTTTTGCATTGACTTTCAGTTCTGACCCATTTGAGCATAGTTTAGAAATGCCTTAGAGCTTATTTAGGACCAGGTTTCACATAAGTATAACCCTCTGTGATTATACAACTTGGTTCATTAGTTATCTGATTCATATGCATATTTCCGTTAAATGCCTAAATGTTGACTATTATGCCCATATGATCTTAAAACGTAATTTTTGAAAATGTAAAAGAATAGAAACCTTAGTTACTGATTTATAAACTTGTACCTAAAATTTGACATCAGTTTGAGGTCTAGATTAAGAGTTACGCTCAATAGCGTAATTAGAAAGTTTTTAGTAATTAAATGGCGTAATTAGCATATAGCCTATCTAAACCCAATTTTTGATACCAAACTTTTTACCCACTGATGTAAAATAATATTTTGGGATTTTTGGAGATTTTTATTTATTTTTAGGCTAAGCATAACATAGAGTTCTAAGCTTAATCCGGTAATTGTCGGTTTTACCCTTTTAGGCTATAAAATGAATTCTACCAAACCTTTTGATACCAAACCTTTTTCTACTGATCTAATATGATAAATAGAATATTTTAAGCCTTCTGGAATAATAAAAATATCAGCTTTTCTTATAAAACCCAAAAATCGCTTAAAATCGCCTTTTTACGCGTTTTAAGCGCATAGTATGTATTAAAACCATTTTAGATATATAAGACTTGATACCTACTGATGTTTTAAGTAAATTTCCATACTTTAGCAGTAAGCAAGAGTTTTAAACTCAGATTCCCAGATTTGACCTTTAAACCTTAGGTGAAATTACCAAAATGCCCTTTCGGTGCATAGCATGGTTAGAAATGATAAATTTCACATATAGGTTATACCCTACTGATATAACTTATTAAATTAAGTATTTTTACTAATTACATCAGACCCGAAACTCAGAATTATATTTAAACTCTTTTATAACCTTTTAAATGACCAAAATGCCCGTACGGGGCATAATTTGAGTTTAAATGCATTTGGGGCATAATAGAAGATATCTTACTGATGTCACAACATATTTAAGACATATTAACTTAGGAAACCTGCATATGACTCATTTGGTTACCCGTTACGCATTTTCGCGTTCGGGTCGGCTTATGCGACTAGTTTGCATATATTAGCCGAAACGGGTCAAACCATATCGTTTTCATCTCAAAATCCAGAATGTGTTTAGTTTACCCATATTAAACAAGTCTCCAAGCTTGTCGGGTCAAAACCACATTCTAAACCGGTCTTCGCTTTATCATGCGTTGAACCGTGTCTTCCTTTTGAAAACTAACCGGTCTAAGTCTAAGCTTAATTAAAGACCCGTTAGGATTCTAATAGGTTATTAAAAACCTTCGTTCCAGATTAGGAGCCCAGTAAAAGCTACGTGCACTTGCTGTATTTGATTTATACTTTGCTCAGGTAAATACTCTTAACTTATTTTCCCTATACGGGCTTGGGATACGGTACTATAAAACTACCGCTTGGTCGGGTGTGTAGTCATTTATATCGAATTGTGATTTATGTATTTACATGACCCGTTTAATATGTATTATTTGGTGTATGGCCTTTGGGGGATAAATGACCATGTCCCGGATATCCATGGCATCATTCAAAGAAATGGCCACGACCTAAGCACGGGGTGTAGGCGTACACCTGACAGCTGCATATGTAAAAACTGGTAGCCCACTTAAAGGAATCAGCCTTGTGGGTATTAAACCTGTGGCATGTCAGTTAATCTAGACCGGCCCTACAAACCGGCCCTGATGGACGACAAATAAGTAAAACTGTATACAAGATTATTTTTGAATAATTGTCCCAAGTAATAAAAGATATTTTTGCCTAAGTGCATTCAAATCAATTTTTAAACATTTTCAAAATGAGTCAGTTAAGTTGTATTTACCAGTGTAAACTGACGTATTTTCCAAAAAGGCTAAGTGCAGGTACTATACGTAATAGGCTGGCTACTCCAGGCATCAATAATCAAGTCTCGCAAGCTCTAGATGTCAAAGTCTGTTGAACAGTTTTCCTTTTCATTTGATCCGCCTGTGAACTATTTTGTGATACTTAATATTACAATTCAATTGGTTGAAATGAATCTATCTTTCTGCTTCCGCTGTGCATTTATAATTTGTGTTGTTTGACTATGATGATATCAACTACGTCACGATACTCCCCACCGGGCCAACCGGTTATACGTGGAAATATCGGGGTGTGACACAATTTCTGAATTTATACATGGTGGCGTCGCGCCAGCAGGAACGTTCTCACCCGTCGCGCGACGCGACGGGGATGTCTGACGGCTTTAATTCGTTTGCTGCTAGGGTTTGGTATATAAACTTAAGATAATCATCATTAAAAAAAAGTTACGAATTCAAGAAACCCTAGGCGATTTTCAGAGCAGATTTCACGGTTTTCGGAGTACTTTGGCTTGCGGGAATCATCCGTTTGAAGCTCGGAGCGTAGGAAAGAAGATTGTTCGGGTCTTATCCCCCAGTTTTCGTTATTTTCTTGTTTCGATACTTTGATGATGAATTCTTGTTTGAACTTATTATGTTGATTTTAGACATCATGTTTTCAAGCTAAAACCTTCGTTACTACTTAGGTTAGATGATAGTTTAATAAAGTTTGTATTTTTAACGGTTTTCTATTGTTTGGTTATGGATAGATCTTTGAAAGTAAATAATTCTAGAACCTTTAATTTGGTGCGTTTGCGTATTTAATTTTGAATGTTGATTATTTGTTGTTTCACATAAGTTTTGGTGAATGTCTTTCACATAATAAATTTGTGTTGATTATTCGTATCTTTGCCGGTTCAGGTGATCCTTGGGTAAATCGGCCGATAGCCTTAGAAACAGCAATTAAAATTCAATTAGAACTAAGTACTCTGCTTGACTTGTCGCTGAGAGGCTCGAGTTAGTTAGTAGGTCTCGATACGATATATAGCTAAGATAGGTTTTGAGAGAAGTCAATCTTAGTTCCCTAATCGCATCTGAGTTTATTAAACCAAGTTAGAATCTAGGATTCCCTTAGACTGTCGCGTTGAGAGGTAGATAGTCATACTAGGGCACTTTTAGAGTCGTTAGAGGACTGGGAGGAAGTCTAACAATCGGTGTTCACGACAGCCTTGTAGGGTTTCCTATGTTTCTTCCTGAGAAGGGTCGGGAAGTCTTAGCTTGAAATACCTTAGGGTTTAGTACTTGACGATCCCGATTCCATACCACAATAGTACCGTTAGAAATCCATTCCTAGTTAAACTATCATCTAACCTAAGTAGTAACGAAGGTTTTAGCCTGAAAAATGATGTCTAAAATCACCATAATAAGTTCAAAACAAGAATTCATCATCAAAGTATCGAAACAAGAAAATAACGAAAACCGGGGGATAAGACCCGAACAATCTTCTTTCCTATGCTCCGAGCTTCAACCGGATGATTCCCGCAAGCCAAAGTCCTCCGAAAACCGTGAAATCTGCTCCGAAAATCGCCTAGGGTTTCTTGAATTCATAACTTTTTTTAATGATGATTATCTTAAGTTTATATACCAAACCCTAGCAGCAAACGAATTAAAGCCGTCAGACATCCCCGTCGCGTCGCGCGACAGGTGAGAACGTTCCTGGTGGCGTGACGCCACCATGTATAAATTTAGAAATTGTTTGTTAATTGTTGGCGCTACGCGACGAAACTCCAGAATAGCCGTGGCGCGACGCCACGGACGTTTTTTCACAGAATGTTGCGTGAATTTTCCAGCTTGAACTCTCAAAAACTTCAAAATAATTCTAACTCTTTTTCCAAATAGTTCCGTGACTTGGTGTTTAAGCAATTTAGCTCGGTTCCACTCCATTTTCAGCAATATTCAATACCAAGACCTGGAAAACACAATTTTATCAATAGCACGCAATTCTAACGTAAAACGGAACTAAAAAGTAATGGAAACTATATAAACTATACACGAATAAAGGATGTATTTTGCAATACATCAGAAAGACAATCCTAATCTATGATAATGAAATTGGCTATGATTTTATGACTTCAAACAAAAACCAAGTATTCTTGTCAAGGATTTATAAAGAAATATTTTTGTATGGAAGGAAGAAGGTATTTATATATTATCAATTAGCAACACAACTATGCTATGTTGACTTGTACCACAAGTTTAAGTGGTGTTTTATGCACAATTAGCTTGTACATTGTGCTTTGTAGGTTGTTTTATGTTTGGGTATTTAAAAGTGTGGTCTTTTGCCGTTGGTTTCATTTTTAAGCCATCGATTTCTTTCTCTACGTACTACCGCCTTCTCTCTATGCCATCGCCCTACGCCCTCTCAACCACCACCCCCGCCTTATCCGTTTACCCTTGAACTTCTAGGATTCGGGTGGGTTTTTAAGCAAGTTTTCCGACCGGTGCTTTTGTTTGGTGGTTTGATGTGGTGTTTGTTGTACTTTGAAGGATATCTTCTTGAATGTCCTTCTTTTGATTTTAAATGGGCTATGATTAGCCCCACCTGGTGGTGTTGTTGTTTGGCTTTTTCGATTTTGTGATGAGATTGTTGTTGATTTTGGTTCACGAGTAACTTTGATGATAGATTTTTACTTGGTTTAACTTTTGGTTGTTTGGGTCGATTATGACAAAATTGTAACTTTGATGATTTTGGTTCACGAGTAACTTTGATGATAGATCTTTATGGTTAAGAAGATTTGTTTTCTTTGTTATTGGTTGTGTCAAAGTTTTAATTGTTATTGTTTGTCTCGATGAAGATGGCTTATTGCTCATCTGAGAGCAATGGTTGTGGTGGTGCTTGAGACTTGGCTTGGGATTGTGTATTGCAGCTGTCTGTAGCTTGTGAGCTTAGTTTGCTCACTGTTTTGTTGTTGGTTATGGCCGTTAGGGCATGCACTATGATTTATATATTCTAACATGACAACATTTTGTTGCGTTTAATTGTTGTGCATGTTGGTTAGCCAATTTAATTTTGAACAGTTGAGGTGTTAGGAACATTTGTATATTATTCCCATTTTCCGGATAAATGGTTAGCGTTTGTCTTGATGAAGATGGCTTATTGCTCATTCAAGAGCAATAGTTGTGATGGTGCTTGATATTTGGTTTGGCATTGTGTATTGTAGCCGTCCTTAGCTTCTGAGCATGGTTTTCTTACAGTTTTATTGTCGGTTATTTTTGTTGGGGCATGCAATGTGATTTATATATTATCACTTGGCAAAATCCGGTTGTCTTTAAATGTTGTACATGTTCGTTACCCAAGTCGATTCTGAACAGTTGAGATGTTGGGAACATTTATATATTATGTATTATTAATTAACAACATAGCTATACTTAATTGATTTGTATTACATGCTTATGTGGTGTTTTATGCTTGGCTGATTTGTACATTGTGGTTAATAGGTTGTTTTATGTATGGGCATTAAATGTGTTGTCTTTGTTGGTTTTCATTTTGAAGTCATATTGTTGTGAATTGATAATTGATGAAGATGACTTTATTGGCATCCAAGAGTGACTGTAATTTATGGTTATAATAGTTGTGACATTTGGCATGGTGTTGTTTATTGCAATCATGTCTTCTCTCTGATCATTAATTGTTATGACATTTGGCATGGCGTTGTTTATTGCAATCATGTCTTCTCTCCGATCATTAATTGTTGCTAATTGATAATATATATTAATTCCTATATTTAATGTTTGTGATTAGGCGAATACTGCATAATGTGTTAATTGGCTATGATATTAAAAGTATGATTTTATAAAAGCAACCGGTTTAAATCAAATTTCTGAGCCTACAAAAAAAAAATTAAAACCACATTATACGTATTGATGGTATCGTCAAGTAGTTTTAACCCTTTTTATATATATTTTTCGCTTTTGGTTTTTCGTATAATCAGGTTTACAAAATTGTTAGC
The DNA here is from genome assembly GCF_002127325.2 of Helianthus annuus. Classification (NCBI taxonomy): domain Eukaryota; kingdom Viridiplantae; phylum Streptophyta; class Magnoliopsida; order Asterales; family Asteraceae; genus Helianthus; species Helianthus annuus. The sequence continues at coordinate 131,854,160 of NC_035441.2, forward strand.
AATGACGAATCAGTTATTATGGTTTCTATTATTGAATTACATCAGAATAGCGTAAGGCTACAATGATATACACAAGTCTTTATCTTCCAAATAGATAATTGTTGGTTTAGTTTTTTAAAGTTGTTTTTTAATAAAAAGATGGATGCTAATTTATTCGGAAATCTATGAGTTTACAATGTTAATATCCAACAAAGAGATTAACGTTAAGAAATTTTCGAACAACTTACCTAAATCTATGAGTTTACAATCTCGATTCCAACAAAGAGATTAACGTTAAGAAATTTCGAACAACTTACGCGTCTTCTTGACGATGTCGTTGAGTCCCACTCGGTGGCGGAGCTAGCCCATTTATTTAGCGGTATCCAAAAAAAAAAAATTACAGGTCAACGTAGTAGCAACAGGGACGTTGGGAGTCTGGGATGATCGCAATTCTGTGACTTTCTGTTTCTTACGTTGTCGCCCATACACAAAACAAAACAAAAGAATATTTTATTGTTTTGGGGCTTGGGCTATGTTTATCAATTGGACCTCTTTCAATTATATTATAGTTAATTTGGGTTAACTCTATCATTTGGTCCTAATTATTGTACAAGTTTGGTGTTGTAAAAGGTTTGGGCTTATAAAAGTTTGGAATTTTAATAAGTTAAATTATCCTGTTTTTTAGAGGTATCCTCGTATTTGTTCAGGGATATCCTTTATAGAAAACCGAAAAAAATAAAAAATAAAAAATAAAAATACATTACGAATACGGGGTTGAGCCCTAGCCCCTGATACCCCTCCTTATACTATACCTCTGCCACTGGTCCGACCGTCGAATTAACGTAAAACTAAACGAGCTGACCGAAAGAGTTAGAAAGATACGTGAAAAACAGGCTGAGCTCCAAATTGTCATAGACGTGCTTTATGCGCGTCACGTTCAGCCTAACAATTTTAATAAAAAATTAATAGCATTATGTATTTTACTAGTTTTAAGCATTGATTATAAATTTTATAATATTTTCATTAACAATCAATGTTATAATACGTATTGTATACGATTATAGTTTACTTAATCTGTCGACAAATTACCATGTTCGCTAACAAACCCCGCCATAACATGGGCTTACACCTGGTTTATGTTATTATAGTTTAGTTCGTAAAAAGTATTTTTATAAACATTATCCACATATACAAAAACCAACTAGGGGAATAGTGCCACACATCTGTGTGGCACTCCCCTATTGGACCACCAGTTTTATTGTTTTATATTCGTTTAAAATTACGATTTCGCCCTTCATTTAAAACCCCCACTTCAAAATAAAATTACGTTTTTGTCCCTCGCTCAAAATTACGATTTTGCCATCGGTTCAAAATTATGATTTCTTCCCCAGATTACAACTACAATTTTGGCCCCAGTTCAAAATAAATTTTTGCTTTCGCCGAAACTAAAAATGACGATTTCGCATTTTTGCCCCTTTCAAAAATTATTATTTCGCCTTAAGTTTAAAATTATGTTTTTGTCCGGTTCAAAATAAAACTATGCTTTTGCCCCCCTATTCAAAATTACGATTTTGCCATCAGTTCAAAATTTTGAATTTGCCCGAGTTCAAATTAAAAATATAGTTTTGTCCCCAGCTTAAAATAACGATTTTGTCCTTAGTGCAAAGTTATAGTACGATTTTGTCTCCGGTTCAAATTTATAGTATTGCCACCACTTTAACTTTTGGCAAATTATGATTTTACCCAAGTCAACAAATACAACTTTGCACTTAGTTCAAATTACAGTATTGCTATCGTTTTAGTTTTTTTAGCAAAATTATAAATGTGTTTTTTTATATTAGTTTACTGGATTTAATTTTTTTCCATGTCAAGGAGCTTACTAAAACTCACTCATTAACCCTTACAAGCTACAGTTTTGCCCTGAGCTCTGAACTACGGTCTTGTCATCGTTTTAGTTTTTTTTTCCTAACAAAACAATAATAGTGTTTTTTTAATTGATTGATAATTATTCGGTCATCGCCCTGCAACGCGGGCGGTGGCATTAACTAGTTTATAAACAATAACATAGACAAAACAGTATTCAAAATACTTTCTTCACTTATAACTTAAATCGATGAAAAAAGTTGAGATGAGCATGCGTTGCTGTATCAAGCGGTGGTCTATTTGGATAAGTAGGATGACATCTAAAAGAAAACCAAATGCCACGCATGTTTTACACGTGTCCATCATATTACGACACATGTAAGTACCACTATCACAGTCAACATCGACCTCAGACATTAACTGCGGTATTAAATACAACACATGCAAACTTAGTAGAAAAACTGAAGATTAATTTTGATGAAAATGGTGTCGCTAAGAGTCTGTGTTTATGTTTCTCTAATCGTACATGCCTTCTTCTTGCTTCCAACTGGAGTCTTGTGTGGTATGTAACCATTTTCGCCGTTCAAAAAATCGTTCATCAATGATAATCTTTTGTTGTTTATTAGTTAGGGGATCCGTTAATTTAGTATTCAACTTTTTTGTTAAATAAAATTGCGTTTGCTTATCAGAAAAATTCTACATGGTTTAGGAATTAAATTGGTACTTGTAGAGAGTTTGCTACCTTGAAGCCGATATGGCAAGCGAACTCCATAGAGTTTGTGAAAAAAAACCGGTTTAAGTTTGGTAAAAAAAAAAAAAAAAAAGAACTATTCAATTCTCCCCAAGGAAAGCGAACCGTCTATGGTGAAAACCGGTTTGAGTTTGGTTAAGAAAAATTATACTATTAAACAAGGTCGTTTCAACATTTTCTGAGACCTAAGCGAACTACGAAGTGAAGACTTTTTTACAAAATTATTTCTTTCGACATATTTAGTAAAAAAACCCTCCTTCCTAAGTAAATTCTTTTTAATAACTAATTTGTATCAAATTCCCTAACAAATAACAAATAGCAAATGAAATCCGATTCACAAATCGGGATGGGTCGAATGGTTGATGGTTGCATGGCGAACTACGAAATGAAGACTTTTTTGCAAAATTATTTTTTTCAACATATTTAGTAACAAAACCCTCCTTCTTAAGTAAATTCTTTTTAATAACTAATTTGTATCAAATTCCCTAACAAATAACAAATAGTAAATGAAATCCGATTCGCACATCGGGATGGGTTGAATGGTTGATGGTTGCTGCGATTATGTCTGTAGTATAATTTTGAAACTTCGAAACTGGGTTTTTCTTGAACAAATTTGGTTTAATTTGCTTTTATTTGTGCCTAATACATATACAATATATAAAACTTACTAAAAATTGAAGGCCCTTGATTTTGGTGTCCTAGCCCCGTGCCTAGGTTGGAAAGCCCAACGGGCCAGCCATGCTATTCAATTCTCTATGGGGCAGCGAATTGTCTAGAAGCACAAGAGTTCACAATGAAACATCATTCTCATATATAATTGGTTAACTTAGGCCATGTTTGGATGAGCTTGTTTTACATCTTATTGACTTCTTGGAAAATAAGTTTTTGTGAAATGGTATTTCGGTAATAAGGTGAAAATGAGCTTTTTAGACATTGAGAAGAAGAAATGAAAAGTTACTTGGTAGTGACTTTTTCAAAAAGGAGATAAAAGAGGTTAAAAGTCAATAAGGAGAAATGAAAAAGTTCATCTGAACATGCCCTTAGATGACAAGCGAACTCTAATAGAGTTGGGTGAAAAACCGGTTAAGGCTAGTGATGGAATTCGCTTGTCAGCAGGGGCGCAGCTTCCTTGGGGGCGGGAGGGGGCGCCCCCCCCCCCCCTCGACGCGTAGTGTTATGAACAATATCTTCGTATAGAAATTTTTAGGTATATACGTTTTCGCCTTCCGGAATTGGGAAAAATCGACCCCCAAGCTTCGCCAATGCTTGCCAGGTAGCAAATTGCCTAGACGGCCGAAGGTTCCAAAAAACAAAAAAAGAACACCGTTAAAATATCATTTTTGTTTCTAAACAACCCGCAAAAACATTATTTATCTTGTCCGTTATACACAAAAATTTGGTTATCCGACTAATCTAGCTTATTAGAATTTTTAAACAGATGAATAACATATAATACCATGTTTTGCAGATGAAGAAGACGATCTTCTTCAAGGGATCAATAGTTTTCGCCAATCCAGGAGCTTAGCAGCCTTATCAAAGAACAATAACGCCGAATGCATGGCCGACCAAATAGCCGACGCGTTGGAACATAAAGCATGCAGCACCATGGCGGGTCCAAGCATCATCACAAGCACGCGACCGCGGTACGCAAACTATCCAGATATCGTTAAGAAGTGCGATATCGATATTAACACGACAACGGACGGTGTCATACTGCCCGTTTGCGTGCCTAAACGGGTCCCGACCCTCGTACTCACCAACTATACCCAATCCTCGTACGCTAATTATTTGAACAATTCGCGGTATAGTGGAGTTGGAATCGGCAAGGAGAATGATTGGGTAGTCGTGGTGCTTGCCACCAACACTCCGGCTGGGACGTTTTCGAATGTGGCTGCGCCTAGGCTCGGTTTGGTTGCGCGTATAAGCTTGTCCATGGTGGTTCTTACGTTGGTTTGGTTAGGAATTTGGTAAGTGATGGTATGTATATTTAGCTAAAGATGGTGTGTTTTGTTGTGTATTAACGCGAAAAGACTCCAGATATGGAAAAAATATATGTTTTAATTGTTCTTTCAATTTGATTGTTTGGGTTGCTACTATATATATGTGTCATTCGGTAATCAAGTTGCTAACTTCAACCATAATTTCTCATCACCTTTTACAATATTTTGTGGTAGTGAGGGGGTTAGTCCCATTTTTTTCTAGATTTCCTTGTTTGTCACATCACTCTTTGCTTATTTTCTCACGGCTTTTTTTTTTTTTTTTTTGGTTTTTCATAGAATGCAGCTTATTTTCTAATGTTTTTTTCTGATTTTTCATAAAATGCAGAATGTGTGATGTCGTTTTTCCTCATATTCTCTCATCGTTTAAATTAATTTATAACATTAGTATATATTTGAATTATATTTGAAGGGTAAGGTTATTGTAAAAAAGGTTAAAAGTGTGAGAAATATTGTGGAGATGACATGTGTCTTAAATCTAAATTAATTTAAAAGGGTAAACAAGTAATTTTATCATTAATTTAATTAATTAAAAACTTTTCATAATCGTCACCTTAATTATAGGAACTAGATTTTTTTTTAAAAGATCTTTATAAATAGCATTCAGCAAGTATATAACACCATTGATGGACTAAATATCTGATCGAAACATATTTTTTTTCTCTATATAAGTATAGCAATATGGTACTCATATTAAAGATAAAAAAACCACTCGTTATTATGGTTTAAAAAAAAAGTTACGTATAAAAAGTTATTGGCGTTTAAAAAAGACGGGGGAAGTTACATGTGCATTAATGTTAGTTTCTTAATTTAAAAATGTTAAATTTACATATATATACCCTTAATCTAGAAAATTAATATGTTTAATAGTAAACATTATTTACAATTTTGTCATTATGATCTCAACCATTAGATCAAAGATCTAATGGTATAGATTTTTTCTTACCTTTCTCACAAAAAACCTTTTTTTTTACATGAACCTCTACCTATATTTGAATATATATCGATATATAACTAAAAGTATAAACCAACTTTTTAGACATTTGATAATAGTTTAAAAGAGTATATAGTACAAGAAATTGGAGCAGGCGACATCAATTCAGGTCGCCTTTATTATTTCATGTCGCCCTTATTGCCATCACCTCTAAAGACCTGATCCGTAAAAGCCAGACCTCATCCTGATCATTGAAAATAGAATTATCCAAGGGTCTTCTTTGTCTCCTTCTCAAACAAACACATATCCCCATCTTATCTTCTCAAACACAACCATCAACCTTCCAACTTCAAAAAACACCTCTAACTTCCATAAGGGGACTCGGGCTCGTGCGTTATTCCATAACGCAATCCAGTTTTCCACGCGTTATTCCGACCGCCGATACAAACTAAAACGCGTGATACATTAACGCAATCCGGTTTTCATTATCTCCATCACGCGTTAATGTTTTGTTTTGTGAGGGTATTTGTTGGTTGGGGGGAAATTGTTGGGTGTGGTGATGAGTGATGACCACCCCCACTAAAAAAGGTTGTGAGTGATGGAAAAATGGTCGATGACATGGCGGAACTTGATTGGTGCTTGTGAGTGATAAATTCTATCACTAGTGAACCACCCCCCCTCCCCTTAGCTTCAACCACCATTACCATCATCTTCAACAATCACCGTCGTCGTCATCGTCACCATCACCGTCAACCACCACCTACAACTTCATCCGCCACCGTCTCCATTACCGTCAAACCACCACAACCATTGTCAAGCTTCATCGGACCACCACCACCGTCAAGCTGCTCCGGACCACAACCACCGTCAAGCTGCACTGGACCGCCACCGTCAAGCTTCACCGGACCACCACCACTATCAATCTCCACCGGACCACCACAACTATGAAGATGCACCACCACTAACTAGAAATTATGTAGTGTTTATCTTCCAAATCATGTAGTGTTTATGTTATAATTCATGTTATGTAAATCTGATTCTAATGAGAAGTTATGTAGTTTTTTTTTTTGCTTCATTTTCGAGTTCAAAACGTTTATTAACAAATTGATGGTGTTTGGTTGGTTTGAAAGTTGATAAAGTTGTCTCCGGTGAATTTTCAGGCGAAACTCCGGCCAAAGCATTAGCAGCGACATCTCTCGCCGCTAATGAGTCAACCCTTTAGCGGCAACAGGTACCAATAGCGGCGACATATGGGGCAATACCGGACAACCTTTAGCGGTGACATAAGGGGTCTTTAGCAGTGACATATGTCGCCTCTATTACCCCGTTTTCTTGTAGTGTTTTAAAACAAATTTTAAAACTGAAACCAACTTAAGTGTATAATAAAAATTAAAACCAAATTACTCTATATTATTACTCTATTTATTAATTTCTAACATATATACTTCTAAGGTTAGGTTATGGCTACTAACCTTTTCTACCTTTCCTCACAAGTTTTCTACCTTTCCTCAAGTCATAATTAAGTTCATTTACTATGAATGCTATGAATGCTATGAATGCTCTCTAAGCCCTCCATTTGAAAATTGTATATAAAGTAGAGGGATAACCCGCGCTACGCAGCGGGTTTTCTATCGGTATCAATTCAATTAGTATGATACCGACACTTTATGTAACAATTAAAAGAGGAATTCGATTGGTATTGTTATGCCTTATTATGGTACCTGTAACACCACAACCGATGGCGTAATCATCGGGGCATGGCACTGAGCGAAACAGATTGTCCAGAAGTTTCCATAACAATTATCATTACTATTCAATTTAAATAATACGTCCCATACCGTATCTCAAACAGTAAATAAATTATTACAGACAAAATCCAGGCAAATATTCTATTCCGACAACTCAGATTTAAATAAACAGCAATTGTTTATCTGCTTCTAGAGACCCTTAATTTGACTACTACAGACAACTATTTGTTGGGCTCTAGAGCTTTATTCTAGCCTCGCTTTCCTAGCAGATAAGCATCTTAAGCACCTGTCACATACGTTAAAATAAAGTCAATACATAAAATGTAAAGGTGAGCATACAAGTTTGATAATAGCATAATAGAGTTCGAAATAGTTTACGCATAACCAGCACGTGAACAGAGGAAAACGAAGCATGTTAATCATCGACATGGATCTATCGATACCAATGACTGCGGGTTGACTGCTCGAGGCAGTTTGCAATACATGATTACCACCGTAATCCATGCAAGTAATTTTCCTTAACAACCCCCGTGTGAACGGGTGCTGAGTCCAAACTATATTACTATCGTCGTTAAGGCAGGTAGACAGCATTCCACGTGTAAACATAACAACAAGCATTCATTTAGTCATGTAATACATGCGATAGCGGTTAGCGTTTAAAGTATTGCGTAGTGTGTTCGATTGTGATTTAGAATAAGTAACGTATGTAACACCCAAAAGCGTGAAAGCAAAAGGGGTTCGAGTATACTCACAACCGTTGATGGATTGAAGGGAGCGCTTGAGAGTAGGGTTAGCCTGAATAGTTCGATAGCATAATGATAAGCAACGCGTAACACGGAAACAAGTGTTGGAGGGTCGGACAACTGGTCGATCGGACGGTAGTCCGAGCGGACGGCTGGCCGTTCGGTTGACAGTTCGTTTGGACAGCTGTCCGGTCGGTCGGTAGGCCGATCGGATGGCTGTTCGAGTGGATTGTTTCTTCCTTAGAGTAAGATGTGTTTGTGTATGATGGTTTGACTTTTGAAGTTTTTGCTGTAGCATTTTAAAACATTGGAGTATCTTTACCTTTCAGGTCGGTCGATCGAACGGTCGTTCGATCGGCCGGCAACCCGATCGGCTAGGTACTTCAGCAAAACAAGTTCTCAGCAGGGTGTCACCTGATCTGACGGCTGTTCAATCGGGTGGCACTCCTAGTGCGTCGAACATGTTGAAAAATCGGTTAAGTGTTGAAGTATAGTATCTCATGATCCGAAGAGTAATCCAATCGGACGGTAGTCCGATCGAACAACAGTTCGTTCAAAACTCAACTTCAAAAGAATAAATTGATTAAGTGTGTGACCATGTGCTAGCCGATCGGCTGGTCAGTCGATCGGCTAACTGTCCGATCGGCTGGCTGTCCGTTCGGACAGCAGTCCGATCGGTCAGCACCCTGACCTGATCAGCCTATTCTTCTAGCACTTGGTTGTTCTGATTGTTTGTCGTTTTATCGAGGTATTTTGAGAACGAGTAGAACCATAGAACCCTCGTTCTTACTTGGTTCCCCTGATCGGACAGGAATCACCCAAATCCGGTCGGTGAACTGTTCGGGACGGAGTTTAACGTTTAACCCGAAATCGGTGAACCTCGTGGGTAGAATCCGGATCTTGAGCCATGCAATCACCGGGATGATTAGCAAGTCGGCACAAGCTCCGTTCCTATCGGTTTTGAAGGCATTGAGTGTAAAAGAGTTGAAAGAAAGTTGGAAAACATCTTTCAATCCTTTTCACCGTGTATATGTTTAGATTTATGAAAGATCTTTGTTTGTTTATATGGAAATCGGCTAGATCCAAGTTATTCTTGGTGGATTGAGGCCAAAACATGAAGTTCTTCAAGAACCCATGATGACATCATCCTAGAACACTTGAATCTTGATGATTTCACAGTTAGAAGTTAAGATTTGAAAGATAGAAAGGTGTTGGAGTGCGTGTAGATCAAGAAAGTACAAGATTTAGGAGGAAATCTTACGGAATCGAGAGAAATCTGAGAAAAAGTGAGCTGAGCGTGCTGGTCGGACAGAGGTTTCCAAAAGTAGAAAGTTTGATAATGACAGGGTATTTATAGGATGCCAAAAGAGGTAAAGGCTGGCCGATCGACCAGGCAGCTCGATCGGACAGCCTGTCCGATCGGACAGCAGTCCGATCGGCTGGCTGTTCGATCGGCTGGTAGCCTGATCGTTCAGCTGCCTGATTCGAGTTTTCGGTGCGACGATTTTTGATATTTCGATTTCGATTGCGATTGATGAGAATACGATAGAGTTTCCTATTCAAATTACTTTTAATCCCAACTACTATATCTAACATACAAGCATCTATATTTCGCGCTGTCTTTTCGCCACCAATTATCATAATTCGTTTCGATTGAGTTCGATTGAGTTTCGATTGCGATTCGATTGATCACCACACATAACATAAAGTAAACATGCACAAGTAACACATAAGGCACACACACACGTATAATAACACCAAAGTTGCGTAATTCGAGTTTCGAGCTCGATGATGACTAGATTAGTTCGATTATTGATCAATTGACTTTATCGCATTGTTACTTCCTATTATTCACATTCGTAAAGCGTTTCGTAGCGGTAAACATTCGATTGCTTCGATTGTAGTTATTTATTCCACACAATACAACTAACGTAAAAACATAAAAACATAAAAATAGACTAACTACAGTCAAAGAAGTCAAAACAGTAATTGAGCAAGGAATGACAGATCACAATTAGCGATCTTTTCTTCCTTTGACTTCAATCTTGACTTTGACTTTGACTTTCGAAACACTGGGATGTTACAGTACTGATACTCACTATAGCAACCGAAAAAAGAAACCAAAAAATAAAGTACTAATATGTCCAAAAGAATATTGCGGCACGGGTACATCGCAAATATCGAATATATTAGTCCAATCGTTATGTAATGCGCTAAAAACATTAAAAAGCGCGTTTAGACGTATTTGATGATCTTAGTGTAACCTGTAGGTGTAAGCTCGAAACTTTAGAGACTTGAGGGAGTAAAAAAGATTTTACAAAGTTTTTAAAGACAACAACAAATTAGCTATTAAAAAAATTAGTTAACGAAAGTTATTGAACGAAAATTAAGTTAGTAAAAGACTTAATAGGTTAAAAACGTATATATGTGATACATGGTTAAAGTTAGAATGTTGCAAATTAAATTAGAGGGGTTAGTTTGTATAACATGTAAAATGGAGTAGGAGTTAAAATTACTGATTACGAAAATAAAGGGGGTAACAAAAATGAAAAGAAGTTGTTGCACTTCCCTTTTCTTTTTCTTTTTTTTTTTTTTTGGGAGGGGGGGGAATAGAAAATAATAAGTATATTAATAAAGAAGAATGACTGGAGCAACAAAAGTTCAAACCTAAAGGGGCCAAAGAGAAATAACATATAAGGGACTAAATATCACGTTGCGGCTCGGGTACATCGCAAATATCGAATGTATCAGTCCAATCATTACATAATGCGTTAAAAATATGGAAAAGCGCGTTTAGACGTATTTCATGATCTCAATGTAACTTGTAGGTGTAAGCTCGAAACTTTAGAGACTTGAGGGAGTAAAAAAGGTTTTACAAAGTTTTTAAAGACAACGACAAATTAGCTTTTAAAAAAAATAGCGAACGAAAGTTATTGAACGAAAATTAAGTTAGTAAAAGACTTAATTGGTTAAAAACGTATATTATATGTGATATATGGGTAAAGATAGAATGTTGAAAATTAGAGGGGTTAGTTTGTATAACATGTAAAATAGAGTAAGGGCTAAAATTACTAATTACAAAATAAAGGGGCTAGCAAAAATGAAAAGAAGTTGTTGCACTTCCCTTTTCTTTTTCATCTGCCTTTCTCTCGGGGGAGGGGGTAAATAGAAAAATAATAAGTATATGAGTAAACTGCAATTTTACCCCCTGAGGTTAGGGGTCATTGGCATGTCTACCCCCCCCCCCAAGGAAATAATTGCAATTTTACCCCCCACTATTTGCTCTTATATCGCATGTTTACCCCCCGGTGTCAAAGTGGCTTAACAGTCAACATTATAACCTGGTGGTCAAAGGGTAAAATTGTCATTTTGCTACTAATGTCAAGCTTCTTCTCTACAACACCCCCTATAAGTAATATAACAAAGCATAATTACCCCCCCCCCACCTTCCCACCATCGTCCTTCAACCTTCTTCTCCGGCGACAGGCTTCTCCGGCGGCGATCAGTGTCTCTCCAACGACATCAACTCGTCCGATCATTCTTCTCCTCGATCATTCTTCTCCTCCGGTCACAACAACCACTGCCGCTATCTTCAGATCAGTCTGAATGTCGGTCTTTTGTTGGCTAATCCGCTATCTCATCCGCCACACCAAAGGTATAATCGGCCAATGTTAGTTAATCAGGGTCAGATTTAGTCATTATCATGTTATAAACGGGGTTTAGGGTCTGATTTGGTTCACTGTTGGTTTTTTTACAATTGACCTGACGATGAGCTTATCAAGCTCATCTTTGGTGGTCCACCTGGTGGTCTCTGTGTTTGGGAGGCCTGTCCTCAACTTCTATCTACCACCGGAGAGTTGAGCGGATGTTTACTCTAGTAGTTATTTAGCTTTTGTGTAATATGTAGGTTAACTTAACTTAATCGAACCTTTTGTGTAATATGTAGGTTAACCTAACTTAACTTATTTAGCTTTTGTCTAAAAGCTTTTGTGTATGTTGTTAGCTTGGTTTTGGGTATATTGTTAGCTTGTTTACCTGGTACTAAGCTTGTTGACATTATGTTTGATCAAAATTAGCAGCACACTCATGTGCATTTGCAGGTTGTAGGCTAGTAACCTGATGCTAAAATGACAGTTTGCATAAGTCCTGAAGATGACAGTTTGCATTACAGTTGGGGCATAAGTCCTGAAGATGACAGTTTGGGCATAAGTGTGCTTAATCAGATTCTGACAGTGTGGGCATAAGTGTGCTTAATCAGTTTGGGCATAAGTGGGCAGCAGACTCATGTAGATGACAGTTTCATGTGCATTTGCAGGTTGTAAATAACACACACTGGTTGATCACAGTTTGGGCATAAGTGTGCTTAATCAGATTCTAAAATGACAGTTTGCATGTGCATAAGTTCTAAAATGACACTGGTTGATCACAGTTGTTGTATGTGCCTAAGTTCTAAAATGACAGTTTGCATGTGCATAAGTTCTAAAATGACAGTTTGCATGTGCATAAGTTCTAATCAGATTCTAGAACACGTTGTCTGAATGTGTTACAATGTCTGAATGTGAGTTACAATGTCTGAATGTGGTTGTTAGTGCAGCAGGTATGCTTTATTTTTTGAGTATAGAACACATTGCAGCAGGTATGCTTGATTTTTGAACAGGTATGCTTGTTAGGTTTCACATTTTTTGTTGATTTTTGAACACCTTATAGAAATAACTGATTTGATATAAATGTGAACTATGATATTGGATGATATTTGATATAAATGTGAACTAACTGTATCAATATATCTGCAGCAAGTATCGGAGTGTGATTTGTTCACATTGGACCTGCAGTTCTTATAACAGATGCATAGAACAGGTTCAGAATTAGTAATTTACCAGTTTTGGAGTCTTTGCTTGTTAAGTTTCAGATTTTTGAACAGGTATGATTGTTAGGTTTCAGATTACGTGTTCAAATATTAGAATTTGGTTTCAGATCAAAGAAAAGGTTCAGATTTTTTATTATAGAATCATAGAACAGGTATTTGATTTTGGCGGGAAGGGTTTTGGAAGTTGCAGGGGGTAATGTTGTGTCTTAACACAAAGTACAGGGGGTAATAACAAAGGACAAATTAGTAATTTACCAGTGGGGGGTAATTGTGCGACTTAACAGGAATGTTGGGGGGTAAAATGTAAGGGTGATATAGTCATTTCAACTTAGAGTTAACAGATCTGTTAGCCACTTTGACGCCGGGGGGTAAACATGCGACATAAGAGCAAACAGTGGGGGGTAAAATTGCAATTATTTCCTTAGGGGGGGTTGACATACCAATGACCCCTAACCTCAAGGGGTAAAATTGCAGTTTACTCTAAGTATATTAACAAAGAAGAAGGAATGTAGCAACAAAAGTTGAAACCTAAAGGAGCCAAAGAGAAAAAAACATAAGGGACCAATAGGCAAAAAAAAATATTTAAAATAGTATTAAAATTCCTGTTCATGCGTCTTTGAAAATGTTATAGGGATAATTAATAATATACATATTATAAGCTTATAACGTTCTAAAATGGTTTTTTTAAGACTAACCGCCCCAAACTCCCGCCGCCGCCCCAAACTCCCGCCGCCGCCCCAAACTCCCCACCCCCCATACTCGTCGCCGCCCTAAGCCCGGCAACTTCGGCTCCCACCAGCCGAACTCGACGCCCCCACTTCCTCTCTCCTTCTCTCACATATACCTATACATACAAACTCCCCACCCCCCATGCCCGTCGCCGCCCTAAGCCCGGCAACTTCACATGCTTAGCGCTGGACACACACTAGTATTAATTAAAAACTAAAGTAAACTTGAGGGGTCCTTTTGCGAATACGAAATAATTTCATTTTACCCATCCCAACTTCCACTGTTGACCCTAAACCTAGAAAGTGGTGAGTTTCACTTTGGTGGAGATGAAACAAAGGTGGTTTCTCGGTGGAGATAAAACACTGAAGGGCACACTCATATCGCATAGATGAAACACTCAAAGGCGCACACATTCGCCATTTCCCAGTTTCCCTTTAATGTATCATCGATTTTCGGGGTCATCGGATTTCCCAGGGTCGTGTTCCCACCCCGGATTGAACTCCACCTGGGATTGTACTTCATCGAACACACCACGCACTCCACTCTGTCCTCCCTTAGGCTATAAGGAGTGGTGCTACTCCATCCTTGAGGATGGAGCTCCACGTAGGCGGCCACGTCACCCAAGTTGGAGGATGAACCGGCGAGGATGTAGCGGGGGAATGGAGGATGACCCGGTTGAAGAGAGAGATGGGGTTGAAGAGAGAGAGGAGCTCCATTTTTGTTGCGTCATGAACGGCGAGAACATGTCGTCGGTGCCACGTTGTGGCCATGCCGGACCACCCCGGAGTGGTGTTGTCGTCCCACTTGGAGCTCCAACTTTGATGCCGCCCCTATGCCGGGCACCACTCCTTATAGCCTTATATTTGAATAGATGTTGTGTGTCTACCAAAGTCGATGTTACTATACCCATGGTTGTAAAAATCCAGACTAGTCGCCGATTAATCACTAATCGGAGGTTCACCGATTAATGGCCGATTTATCTCTAGGCGGTCAATGGCGGTCCTATTCTGGCAAAATTTTGGCTAAACACTAGCCAAATTTCGACCAAACCTTATAAATTTCTTCCAAATACTTTAAAAAATGGTCAATGAGGGGTTAAAACATGTCTACTTTAAAAAAAACTACATATAAAAGTGTATATGTGTGTATATGTAACTAAAAATTACATATAAAAATCTCAATCTGATTAATCCCTGTTAATCCCGATTAATGCACTTGATTCAAGACGTGAAACATCAAAAACATAAAAGATAGAAAGATGTAGAAGATGAAACCCTTTATTATTGAATCATTCATCACAGATTACATAAACCGAAAGAGTATACATCATCTACAAGTTGGTTTAGATCACAAAGATCTAAACCTAGCTTTCTCTCACTAACACATAGTCACTTTCTCTTTCTCTCTAGAATATGCACACACTATTGGAATTCCTAGGGTTTGTGAGAGTTGCACAAAGTTTGTTTTTCTAATCTAACCCAGCAATGAACACTTCAAATTCCGTAAAGAAATGAAGTAAGTTCGATAAGTTAATAACAAACTGAACTTTGTAAAAGTACATCCACCATCTTGATCAAAAGTCTTCAACCCTTCATGTATGATCTCATCTCGTCACGAATCTTCATGAATCAATCTGTCGCAACCCCCGATCCCTAATTCCCGGAAACGGGCGGCCGCGAGCCAGTTTCGGTGGTATCCTGTTATTGTCTAATTTGGCAGCAGAAATTTTCATCAGGACCGTAGTTAGGAAATATTTTATCAGAGTAAAATACCACATTTCCATAACATTAAACACATGGGTAAAACCCAAGTTTTTCAGTACACATATCTTCATAGGGATACACCCTATTTTATTCTTAGGTAACTTTATTGCCACTTTTCCAAGCCTTCAGTGCTGTCCAGCAGGCTTCTATTTGGCTTTCACATTTTGTTACCTGAAACGCGTTTTAAAAACATTTGTCAGTGGGAAATACTGGTGAGTGAATCCCAGTTTAATCAAGTTTAAATAAAAACCATTGTACAGTATTGAGGGCGCATCCGCAATTACATTTGTTTCCAAGTTATATCAATTACCACCACACGGTACTGTCGTTCCGACTTATGGTCATGTTACTCCTTTACCAGGTGGTAACAAATTTTGTATACAAAACCCCAAATTTACCTACTATAATTGTATTCTTACAAATACTCAATAACTGCTATTCGCATGGAAAAATATTTAAGGTTTTGTAAAAACAGTTCACAAAATAGGTTTACAAAAAGAGGATAAACTCACATTGTTGTCTTAGATTATCCGTAAGGGTTTCCTGATGATAATCTATAAATTACACAAATGCACGCGTGTTAGTATAATAACCCATTTTAACATTAGTAATACCCTCCCCGAGACGGCATTCCAACGACTACGTCGGGTAGAACCACGACAGCCGTTACGGAACACTAGATCAATCGGGCAGAGTATCTAATATGTCTCCAGGGGTTATGATACTTACATCGTAGCAGAACCTCGCTAATTAGGGGGGGTATAATACCCGTGTATAAAACCTACTATTCAGAAATTGAGATTGAGAAAGAAATTTTGAACGAATTCGAATGAAATCCGATGGCCTGCTTATATAGTTGTTGAGTCTGGTCTTCTCGCGGCCCGCGTAACACAAGCACAGGGCCTACGCGGCCCGCGTCAAACCCCGGTCAAAGCGTAGCCCATCCGGATCAGCTAGTAGGCTCGACATGTGTTGGGCCACGTGGCGGCCCAGGGTTGCGCCACTTTTTACCCTGTCGCGGCCCGCGTAAGGTTGAGGTGTGGCTTACGCGGCCCGCCTCAACTTAAAATTTTGATTTTTATTTTATTTTTAATGGCATAATGGATTTTGGGCTCGGTTTTCACATACAGGGTGAATTTTAGGACATATTGGGATATTTTAAATATTTTTAGGGTGTCGGAAAAAATTACGAGGGTGTCGGTTTTCTTGAGGATTGTTATACAATATCCTATCTTCTCGAATCCATTGAATCCGTGATGGCTTTCATCTCCGGTCTTCACCTCAAATCAAGAAGCACCACATTATTTCGAGAACAGACTAGCAACCGTCTTGGAAGAGGGACCAAGAAACCAATCTTCTCTACTCTAAACAGCAACTTAATAAGGCTCAATCTTTAACTAGCCGTCACCCGAGAAATCAACTTCATCACATCAATACTCGATTAAAAACACAAACACACGTGACAAAACTCCATCACACACGAGCCTGTTTACGCACAAGCTTTAGATTTACGAAGAAAATAGGAAATTTTTACTCACCCTATTTCTTTGTAAACTGTCAACTCCAAGCCACATCACCTTCGTATCTCTTCGAATGCCTGAAAAAAAGTCCCAAATTGTTCGAAACAAGAGCACACGATCACAAGGATCGTCTGGTACTCGCACGCTAATAACACTAAGTTTGATCAAGAATCAACAACCAAAACTAGATGAGGAACATCCTATTTATAAGTACATAGGATGCCCTAATACAATAGGCCAAGCCCTAACCCAATCGGCCCTTAAACCACCAACCAAGCCCACTATTCTATATTAGCCCAAACTAAACAAGTAAAGCAAGACAAACGTAAACCTACACTAGTTTATGCCCTTACACCGTCTCATGAAAACGAACATGTCTAGACGTATATGTACGAGAAGTATCAGGGTCATATTAGAGATAACCAAGATGATCAAAAGCATAACCAACAAAGATACAAGGAGCATATTTGGGTGAAAGTTTATCCATCCGATTATCAAAAAAAACGGATAACACAAACACCCAAATGTGTGAAGAATAGAATAATCTGGACGAACACCAAATAAAATCTCGTAGGGAGAAGAGCGATGAAGAACCGGTGATGGTAATCGGTTGATAAGAAAAGCAGCATATGCATCATACGATAATTTCTTTGGTAATCGAGCATGAAACAATAAGGCTCGAGCTACCTCAGAAAGATGGTGACTTTTCTGCTCAACAACCCCAGTCTGTTGAGGAGTATAGGGACATGAGATTCTGTAAGCAATACCAAAATCTAAAAGAAATTGAGACACAGAACCATAAATGAGCTCAGAAGCACCATAGTATTGAAGATGTTTCATGGTACAAGAGAAAAGGTTCTCAACTCGTGGTTAGAAATGCTGAAAGTAATCAACCGCTTGAGAACGATAAGTCAAATGATACAACCATTTAAATCGACTAAAATCATCAATAAAACTGATGAAATATCTATAACCATATCTAGACATAGTTAAGGAAGCACCCTAAATATCACAATGTATAATATGTAAAGGCATAGTCGAATGTGATACAATAGATATAAAAGGTAATCTGGTTGATTTAGAAATACTACAAGAAGTACAATGGTTATTTGTGGTTTTATTTTTCAAATGTAAAATGAACAACGAGACAACACATCATCAGAAGGATGTCCCAGCCGAGAGTGCCAAGTCTCTCGAGAGACGGATGCAACAACAGACAGGGAGTATAGCTGATGTGCACTAGTACACGTGTGGTGAAGCAGTTAACGTGTAACTACACGAATAGTAAGTCCATGTGATTAGAAAAATAGTAGTCACAGGGGGGTTTTCCCATATTTATTGGGTTTCCTTCTGAATTGATGTATAGGCATTATTGTCTAGTAAAGATGGATATGACCGGATGGCTCCGCTGATGGCACGATAATACTTCAGTGATCCGTCAGTGATTCAAATTTGCCGTTAAAAAAATAATAAAAAAAGACAGTAGTCACGTTTTTTCTTTGTTTGATATTCTTTTGTTTTGGATTAAGAAAAGTTCGGTTTTGGGTCAAGGTATAATAACCTTATTGGTTGACGTCATTGAATTTTAAGGGAAACAGCCATTATATGTAACGATTAATATTTTCAAGGTTGATGAAAAATGACTATCCAAATAAGAAGGTAGTCAAATTTATAATTTTCCATGTAATATGTTAAACTAAAACATAACAATACTATTAAAAAGAAGTGACATTGTTTTATAATTTTCTTTTAATGCATTTAACTTAATACAATTTAAGAAAATTTATGAGGAGTTGTGTTGATTCTCACCATCATCCGAATCTATTCCTAGATCATCAAAGAAGACGTTAAGGTACCACGGACATTTCTCATTCCAATCCCCTCTAGTGGCTCGGGCTCGCCACTTTTGATCAGCGATCATCTCCGGAGACAATCCCCATTCTTGCATCTCTTCTTCGGAATGATAAACAGCCAAACTATATTCGCCGCCATCTCCTAGTTGTAGAACTCGAAACTCGCAGTTGTCGAAATTGTTCAAACGCTCAAACTGTTCAACAGTCCATTTGAACCATTTCATTAGAAATACACGTGAAGCTAACCCATGTGACACTATTATAAGATTTAGATCATCAGCTGGATCATGGTTAAGCCTGTTCATGTCTATATCGCGCCATAATGATTCAAGAAAACCTGCAAATAATAGTTTATGTTTAATAATGGAAGATCATTGTAAACCAGAGGAATAAATTAGAGTTAACTGTCATTTTCATCCTTATGGTTTGTTCAAGCCAAATTTGAGATTTGTATTATTTTTGTCCCTAACATTCTTGAAACATGACAGTTTAATCCAAAAAGTTAACGATCGTTAACTTTGACTGTTAAATGAGGGTAAAAAAGTAATTTTCCATTTTTATTATCTTTTTCTATTTTTACACCTCTTAAAAACGATAAATATACAAATAAAACAAAGTAGAAAAAAATGAAAATACCTTTTTACTCCTAATTTATCAGTCAAGGTTAACGACCGTTAACTTTTTGGATTAAACTGTCATGTTTCAATAATGTCAGGGACGGAAATGGTACAAATTTGAAATTTGATCTGAACTGCCATCATTGGACAGACCACAAGGACGAAAATGGCACTTAACTAAATAAATTACGAACGGAAACATTTTTCCATGTTCGGTGGATAATTCGCCGTTGAAGGCCTGTCGAAAACTTAGTGTGGGCAATAGTTCATGGACTGATATTTAGCGATGTATCACCGACAGAACATTGACGTGTTATAAAGAAAATAAAAAAAATCCCAGACATGTCTTCTTACGAGAGATTTTTGTTTTTGTTTTTGTTTTTGTTTTTGTGAATCTGTAAGATTCAGTGGTAATTCTTCGTTAATCACCGAGAGATTTTTCCATGGTAATATAATTTTTCTTTTGCTTTTTCTAGAAATTCATAAGATCAGTCTCTAATCCCTCACACCTTTTCAGGCAACCCGATCTGACCCGAATCAGACCAAAAAAAATATTATATAGCGATAAACAAACGACCTTAAAGATTAGTAAATTCTAAATCCGTCACTGCAAGGTTGATTTTGTTAAAAACTTGAAATTAACTACGATCAAGCAAGCAAACGAAACGTGTCGCTTACTCGAAACACGATCGTAGACATCTGCAGCCGATTCACCCTCAGGAAACCGGTAGAAAAACCTACCAAACCTCTCTCTAGTCTCCTTAACAATCTTCATCCTTTCAGCAACCTGAAAATTCCCAAAATCCTGTTCCCTGATCCTACATTCCTCTCTAACCCCGATCACGGTGTTCTTCGGGAACGATCTTACGATTCCCATAAGACTGGACCGCGATCGTTCGTAAGGCGATACATAAAAGAAGACTTTCCAATTCGGGGTGGCACCTGAGCTGGAGATAACAGTTCTGATCTGGGTTCCAGCTTGGTTGGCTTGGGCGATTCCTTGAGGGGTAAGTGGGATCTTGTAGTCGGGGGTGGTGGAATAAGCAGAACCATCGATGTTACCTTCACTTTCCCCATGGCGGACCAGGATTATTCTTTTTGGAAGGAGTTTGGTTTGGTCTGTTGTTATTGTTGTTACTCCTTGTTTCATCATTTTCTGATCTCGATGGGATCGAAGTTTGGAATGAAATTATGAAGGAACAGTTTGTGCGGATCACGAAAAACACGGTTGGATTTTTATATCATAATGAAGGTTTTATTATTTGTTTTTGTTGTTTGGTGTTTTGATGAAAAATATCCATTAAACTTACGGAAAAATACCGAATGGAATTTAGCAAAAGAGGCTGGTTATTGTACAATAGGAGTTACTGTACGTTGCGTACGAGATTGTTTTTCAACGTGCGAGTTTTTGCTTCAACGTGCGATTTCTGATATAATACAACATGCGAAATTGTTTACCACTACATGCGATTTTATGTTTAGTTTAATACTCATTGTGTTTTACCTTACCATTGTGTAATACGCAACTGGGTTTTCAATTTTTTTTTAACTATAACAATAGGGTACTCATATTAAACATAAAAAGACGTTTGATTTTATGGTATATTTTTTTAAAAAACAAATTATATATAAAATTGTTTTCTTATTTAATGAAATTTGTTTTCCTAATTAATTTCTTCCTTATTTGTTTTGATTTCATCCGTTTCCCAGATATTCAAATGGTCAACTAAGTGGATTAGGGTATAAAATATAGAGTTAAATGTAATTTTAGTTCACGTGGTTTGTGTCATTTTGTCAATTTAGTCTAAAGGTTTAAAACATTGTCAGTTTAGTTCAAATAGTTTCAAACGTTGCCATTTTAGTCCACTGGGTTAACTCTATCCATTTTTTCTATTAACTAGAATGTCAATTCGGTCATTTTATATGTAATTATGTTAACTAGAAGAGCAATTCAGACATATAAAATGCCCAAATTGTTCTTCTAGTTAACAGAAAAAATGAATAGAGTTAATCCAGTGGACTAAAATGGCAACGTTTGACACTATTTAACCTAAAATGGCAACGTTTCAAACCTTTGTACTAAACTCGCAAAATGACCCAAACCACAGGAACTAAAATCACATTTGACTCTAAAATATATAATGGAAAAGGGTAAAATTGGGATTAAGTTAAAGTTTAATGCAGATGGCTTTATATGATATATGTAGTTTTGTTGGGTATATATGAAATTTATCAAGTTTATAAGGGTAGGGGAGGTTCATTTGAGAAGACTCTTT